>NW_020172735.1:791897-871100 GCF_003031525.2 Neophocaena asiaeorientalis asiaeorientalis | reverse complement strand
TCACAAGCACTGAAATTGAAACTGTGATTAAAAATCTTCCAACAAACAAAAGCCCAGGACCAGATGGATTCACAGCCGAATTCTATCAAACATTTAGAGAAGAGATAACACCTGACCTTCTCAAACTCTTCCAAAATAAAGTAGTTTGGTAAAGTAGCAGGATACAAAATTAATGCACAGAAATATCTTGCATTCCTATATACTAACAAAGAAAAATCTGAAAGAGAAACTCAGGAAACCCTCCCATTTACCATTGGAACAAAAGACTAAAAGAGCTAGGAATAAACCCCACTAAGAAGACAAAGGACCTGTATGCAGAAAATTATAAGACACTGATGAAAGAAATTAAAGATGATACAAATAGAGAGATATACCATGTTCTTAGATTGGAAGAATCAACATTGTGAACATGACTCTATAACCCAAAGTAATGTACAGATTCAATGCAATCCCTATCTATCTACCACTGGCATTTTTCACAGAACTAGAAGAAAAAATTTCACAATTTGTATGGAAACACAAAAGACCCCGAATAGCCAAAGCAATCTTGAGAACGAAAAATGGAGCGGGAGGAATCAGGCTTCCTGACTTCAGACACTACTACAAAGCTAGAGTAATCAAGACAGTATGGTACTGGAACAAAAACAGAAATATAGATCAATGGAACAGGACAGAAAGCCCAGAGATAACCTCACACACATATGGTCATCTTATCTTTGATAAAGGAGGCAAGAATATACAGTGGAGAAAAGACAACCTCTTCAATAAGTGGTGCTGGGAAAACTGGACAGGTACATGTAAAAGTATGAAATTAGAACACTCCCTAACACCATACACAAAAGTAAACTCAAAATGGATTAAAGACCTAAATGTAAGGCCAGACACTATAAAACTCTTCGAGGAAAACACAGGCAGAACACTCCATGACATAAATCACAGCAAGATCCTTTAGATCCACCTCCTAGACAAATGGAAATAAAAATAAACAAATGGGACCTAATGAAACTTCAAAGCTTTTGCACAGCAAAGGAAACCATAAACAAGACAAAAAGACAACCCTCAGAATGGGAGAAAATATTTGCAAATGAAGCAACTGACAAAGGATTAATCTCCAAAATTTACAAGCAGCTCATGCAGCTCAATAACAAAAAAACAAACAACCCAATCCAAAAATGGGCAGAAGACCTAAATAGACATTTCTCCAAAGAAGATATACAGAATGCCAACAAACACATGAAAGAATGCTCAACATCATTAATCATTAGAGAAATGCAAATCAAAACTACAATGAGATATCATCTCACACCCGTCAGAATGGCCATCATCAAAAAATCTAGAAACAATAAATGCTGGAGAGGGTGTGGAGAAAAGGGAACACTCTTGCACTGTTGGTGGGAATGTAAATTGATACAGCCACTATGGAGGACAGTATGGAGGTTCCTTAAAAAACTAAAAATAGAACTACCATATGACCCAGCAATCCCACTACTGGGCATATACCCTGAGAAAACCATAATTCAAAAAGAGTCATGTACCAAAATGTTCATTGCAGCTCTATTTACAATAGCCAGGAGATGGAAACAACCTAAGTGTCCATCATCGGATGAATGGATAAAGAAGATGTGGCACATATATACAATGGAATATTACTCAGCCATAAAAAGAAAAGAAATTGAGTTATCCGTAGTGAGGTGGATGGACCTATAATCTGTCATACAGAGTGAAGTAAGTCAGAAAGAGAAAAACAAATACCATATGCTAACACGTATATATGGAATCTAAGAAAAAAAAATGGTCATGAAGAACCTAGGGGCTAGATGGGAATAAAGACACAGACCTACTAGTGAATGGACTTGAGGATATGCGGAGGTGGAAGGGTAATCTATGAAAAAGTGAGAGAGTGGCATGGACATATATACACTTCCAAACGTAAAATAGCTAGTGGGAAGCAGCCGCATAGCACAGGTAGATCAGCTCAGTGCTCTGTGACCACCTAGAGCGGTGGGATAGGGAGGGTGGGAGGGAGGGAGACGCAAGAGGGAAGAGATATGGGAACATAGGTAT
Source organism: Neophocaena asiaeorientalis asiaeorientalis (assembly GCF_003031525.2). Classification (NCBI taxonomy): domain Eukaryota; kingdom Metazoa; phylum Chordata; class Mammalia; order Artiodactyla; family Phocoenidae; genus Neophocaena; species Neophocaena asiaeorientalis. The sequence goes on along the minus strand of NW_020172735.1, from coordinate 869,036 downwards.
ATGTATAACTGATTCACTTTGTTATAAAGCAGAAACTAACACATCATTGTAAAACAATTATACTCCAATAAAGATGTTAAAGAAAAAACCACATAATTACAAATTAGAATTAATATCCAGTATATTAAGTCATCTATTTGGGGTATCAAAAGTCTCAAGGATATTACAGAAAATTTCTAGAGTTTAATTCCAGAGGATATTGCCAACATTATTATTTTTACTACTAACAAAATTATTAACATTACCAAGTAATACTGTCACCTTGGTGCCTTTCTTCATACTTTCACCAGTGGAAAGCATCATGCTTTCTAAGCTATCCCAACTATCATTCTTCATATGTATTAACAGGCATAGAAATCTTGAAAAGGTTCATCCCACAGTGATTAAATAACTACTTTCATACCATGGTAACTATATGAAAAGTCAAAATCACAATGATGGCAGATGGGAACATGAAAGGTTTTCTACTTCACCTTAATACTTTTGAATCCAGCAGATCTTACACTCCTGGGAAGTTTACAAAGCTGACAGTCCATCGTCCCATATGGAAAACTAATTGCTTTCTTTTTTAACATATTTATTCCTAGACCAGTCTGTGCATCATTCCAAGCAGAATGATGATTAGTTGACAAAACTGTGTCATGCTGCCTACTAGAATCAATAGACAGTAGAGACTTTGCCTCTCCAAACCAGAAATGGACAGTTGTCTTTTTTTCCCATTCTTTTCCCCATTTTAATGAGCAGATCTGGTTAACAGACATTCTTCAATGCTCTTGATAAATAGTTTTCCTTCAGTCTAAATAACAGAAGTATGAGTTTAAAGATGAGAGGACAAGGGAAGAAAATAATTGCAATCAGACTAAAAACAGAGCTAAATCCATATAAACTTCTCTAGCGCTAAAATGGTAGAAGTTTTATCCTAAAAAAAATTCAGAGACTTCCAAATACCTTTCTGTGATGTTTTTTTTATCAGCTTATTGTCTCCATTTTAAGCAGATCTACTGAATTCCAGCAGACTGTTAGAGAAAAGTAGGGTGCCACAAAAACCTCCTCCAAGAAACAACTATTTTAGACTGTTTGACACAGTAAGCATTTAAAAAAAAAATGAAAATGCACTTCCCTGAAATCTGGTAGATGACAGAAATGAAAGCCAAAACCACTTCCTATTTTGGCTTGGCTTATAAACCAATTGCAGAATATCACAGTTTTGTTCTATATGAGGACATGTTTACTCTCTGGATAGAAAAGTAGCTCAACTACTCTTCCAATATTTATTCTAAAACAAAAATTATTTTACTAGGTACAGAGTTACCAGTGAACAGTGGTTAGAAAAGGAGATGGGCACTTCTGCCTTAGTTTAGAAACTCCTTAGAATGGTTAATCAGGCAAATCTATCTGTGCAAAATGTCAGATTATCTTTAATATTCAGAAGCATAACACATGGCCTCAATCAGTTCAGCTCTCAGCTGCAAAGTTGTCTGTAAATTAAAAGTCATATTTAACTTAAGCAGCTGCTCCCATAACCTAAAGTTTCCTATCCCTTATTTTCCCAGTACTTTATAATCTCATACTGTAGTTCTACACTGGGAAAAAACTTGTGGAATAAACCTTTAATTGTACTAATTTTAATTGTGCTAGTTTTAGAGGTGGCAAGGAGGAAAAGGAGCAGAGAAGAAGAAGCTACAATGATAAAAATATGCTGGTACAACCGCTGCGGAATGCTTCAGTATGACAAAAATGACAGAACTGTCAGTTTAGTCAGGGTGGCAGTCATACTCTTCTGTGATGGATATCGAGGCTTCCAGGCAAAGGTACTCACTGTCTGTCTCAGGCACAGGCAGCCACCCTCCTCTGAAGACGGATGTGGTCCTGCCAGGCTGGATGACATTTCACAGTCCCTGCAAGGCTTATGATGCCATGGCTCTGTGAACAGCAAGCTACAGTTCAAAGGTGAATAACCTCATTGATGAAAAAGTCATCCAATGAGAAATAAGATATCACAGTAATATTAAAATGAAAAGGAAAACTTGATCTTGAAGAAGTTCGAATAACTCTCAAAGCCAAATGGAATTTCCTTTGGTGCTGATCCAACATTTAAGTCTGCCAAAAGCAGTTTAATTTCAGTTTGGCAGAAAATGTTGCATATAACTCAGGAGTGAGACCACAAGCTTTCTTGAAATCATTTAACCCACAGAAAAGCAAACCAGCGGCCTAAGTTTAACTGCAGGGACTGTAAACAAGGAGGGAAATATTCTCCATCCATTTATCAACGTGTCTCCAGATACCAGCAACAATCTCAGGAAATTGTATGAAATATTTTCATTGGTTTTCTTTTCTTACTGATTACCAGTTCTAATTATCATGAGTACATTCCCAATAGCATCTAAACCATTGTTTCCTTTCTATATTCAAGATCAACCACTACTTCTGCATGTTTAAATCACTGTGGGGATTTGGTCATAAAGTAAAAGCAGAAATCTGAACTTATGGATTAAAATGTTCATTGGCCACACTGTTCCTCTGACCAAATAAATTTACAGATACAATAATGAGTGAAAATATTTATGATATGAATACAATTTTCTTTCTAAGGAAAATTCAGAATTCCTTAGAATCTTTAAGTAGTTTTTACTTAAATGTAATTTTTTTACATTTTTAAGTAGTTTTTTTTTTTAACCAATTTATTCTCCCACCCCTACTTCCCCACCACCTTCAACACACAAAGACACACAGACTTCCTTTCTCCACTCCTGGCCTAATTACCTCCCAAAGATCCCACCTCCGAATACCATCACATTGGAGATTAGGGCTTCAATATATGAATTTGGGGGGATAAAAACATTCAGTCCATAACACCTGGAAATGAACACAAATCATCCACGTGCTCGCCACACACACCCCACTTACTTCCCACTCCTGGTGCTGGCTGGTTTCTCTGTGTAGACTCTCTGTCCTTTGCTACAACAGGGTCCCTGTCCTAAACTTCTCAGGAGCCAAAGCCTGGTGGTAGTAGTCACTCACAGGCACATGTCTAACCTTTTTGTCCTGAGTTTGCTGCTGGGTTCCCCATCATTGTGCTCTAATCAATAGTTGGATCCAGATGAACTCTGAAACGGCTGGACCCATAAGCACTGTGCCCCCCTGTCTGTCCCACAGCAGCTCCAGAGTGTGCCTCTGAAGTTGGGTCTCTGTGCTCATTCCTCATCACCTCATGAGCCAGATCTTGTACTTGGATCCTGCACTTTCTCTGGCCCTTTCTTCCCTGTTGTGCCCTTAAACTGACCACAAACCTCACATCTAAGCCCTAAGTATTTCTACATGACTCCAAGAAATGCAGTTTTGATTTAAAAGTTGCTACATAGGGCTTCCCTGGTGGCGCAGTGGTTGAGAGTCCGCCTGCCGATGCAGGGGACATGGGTTCGTGCCCCGGTCCAGGAAGATCCCACATGCCGCGGAGCGGCTGGGCCCGTGAGCCATGGCCGCTGAGCCTGCGCGTCCGGAGCCTGTGCTCCGCGACGGGAGAGGCCACGACAGCGAGAGGCCCAAGTACCGCAAAAAAAAAAAATGTTGCTACATAAAACAAGTCTAAATCATCCCATAGACTGTGAAGAGCACAGACATTTGTTAAAGGTTTGTGTAGCCATGATCACTTTTAAAGGAGAAGAGAGGTTCCCTTCAATGGTCTTTTCTAGGGAATTATGATAAGCGGTAAGTCAATTCCACATGGTAATTAAATCTTTCATCCACGTCACCCACCCCCGAAAGCTCTTCATATTTCACTCTCACTAGGATCTCAAACAATGCACTGTGTGGTGCACGTGGCCTCTGCTCATAGTGTGCCATGATCCTGCTCTATTTCTCATTCATGGTTTATTTCTTTTGTTTTACTTACTTTAAAACAAACACCAGAAGAACAACACTGATCAACGCTGGCTGTCACCAGTCTAACAGATGGATTCAACTTGTCAAGGGTAATAGAAATGCAAGTCACATATATCTAAAGAGTCAAGCATCTGTTTATTTAGGAGATAGACTTTATTCCTTCAGCTGTGTTAATTTTGGTTCCAATAGTACTAGGAAGCCAGGTATCTTAGGTATCCCTTTTTCACTCTGTACCAGTGAAGATCAGACCATGACATCATAACTGTGTTAGAAGATCATAAAGTCAGAGGAGTTTCAAGTCAGAAGGCACAGAGGAGCTCTCTGTACCAGCAGCTGCTTAGGCTCATGTAAGTACCCTCATCCCACCCTCAGAGGGAAGTCACAGGAATGTGACTTTCCTGTGATGGTCACAGGAATCCTACAAGCAAATCTGAGAAACCACCTGCTATGCTTGCCATGAGCTAAAATGAAATGATCCCATGTCACCAGCAACACGAAGGAAGAGTATAGAAGTGGAAAGCGGGCATTCATGGAACAGTAAAAGTGATAAAACGAACATGCTATAATTATACTGTCTCACAACCGATAAACATTTATTGGGCACCACTTACTGTGGGGTAAGGAACTATGGGGAACTATGGTGGTAACCTTATATCATAATATTTTGTGTGTGTCACATTTTCTCAATTCATCCACCCTATATACAATTCCAAAGACATCAGTGACTTTTGGGCAAGACAGAGGGAAGGAAAGGGAATAACATTAGTGGCAAATACTGACACTGCCAAGAATAAATATCAGAAGTAAGCTATTGATTCCTACTGGAAATCAAAGCAGAAAATTAGCTCATTAGAAGACAAGGTCCAATGGAAGCTGCCAATTGAGAGGATTCCTCGTGAAGTCTAAGGAACCACTTAATAATAAAGGAGGAGCCTTCCCCCACATCTTTGTGTGGCCTGTGCCCCAGCTCAGTGCTCATAAGTGGAGGTGTATCTTTAGAAATCTGTTGTCCAAAGCCAAAGCTTAAGACCACTGATAGACCTCTGAGACCTTCATCCAACAAGACATGCAGGTTTCTGTATAGCCACACAGGAGCAAATGAAATTCTCCTCTTTTTCCAAGAAAAGCCTAGAAAAACTCACCCTGGCATAAAGCCTAGCGGGCATGGAGTGTTTCAGGTAGGGTCCCGTGAGTAGGCACCACAGATGGCCACAGCGAAGGACAGGGCTGATGAAGGCCACCCTCCTGGGCATTTCTGTCCATTTTTCTCAATTAGATTTGTGGTACAGGAAATCCAAATGGAAAACCATAGGGGAACAGCCACAGGGGGTAAAAGCCAAAGAGACAAAAGGCAGACTTTTCAACAGGAAAATGTGGCCTCTTAAAATAAGACAGATACAGCCTTGGAATTTTTCAGATTAAAAAAGCACACTCTAAATGTTGCCAGTTTGACACTGTGCCTATCTCATCCCCACGTCAAAGATACTGTGGCAGATGGCAAGGAGCAAAATGACCCAAAAATGTCAGTCCTTTTTCTTCGAATAAAGAGAAGCTATCAAAAATACACAAAACATGGGGCTTCCCTGGTGGCGCAGTGGTTGAGAGTCCGCCTACTGATGCAGGGGACGCGGGTTCGTGCCCTGGTCCGGGAAGATCCCACATGCCGCGGAGCGGCTGGGCCCGTGAGCCATGGCCGCTGAGCCTGCACGTCCGGAGCCTGTGCTCTGTGCTCCGCAACGGGCGAAGCCACAGCAGTGAGAGGCCTGTGTACTGCAAAAAAAAAAAAAAAAAAAAACACAAAACAGCAGAGAGAAAAAGCAAAAAGGAACTGTGTGAGCACCCTTGTTTTGCAGGAATGGAGCAACACATACTAGTTCCCTGAAATTCAGATTCCTCCCCAAAATAAGGCTTAGGCTTAATAGCGGGTTTTTAAGTAAAATTTTCTAATTTTTTTAGTTGGTTTGCTTTGGGGGAAGATATTGCATGCACACTGTATAAAACATACAATATATAGTGAAAAGTACACGTCTCCTCCTCTCACCCCTGATGGAGTTCACATTCTCTGAAGCAACCATTTTTACCAGACTTTTGTGTGCCCTCAGAAAGTCATCTCTAATCCTAGGATAGAGGTATGTACGTGTTTGTGTTGCCCCCTCTTTTTACACAAACAGAGCAATCTAAACATATTGTCAGCATCTTGCATTTTCCAGTTAATATATTGAGGATATTATTCTATATTTATTCCTTCATTTATTTATTCCACAAATATCTATTGGATACCCACTATTTGCAAGGCACTGATCCAGGCAGTTGGACCAGCAGTGAATAAACTAATGTCCTTGCTCTGAGGAAGCTTATGTTTAGCAGAAAGAATTATGTCAAAAAAACAATGTCTAATAAATATATATTACATCAGATGTATTATTTTTTTTTAAATAAAGCAGGGTAACGGGACAGAGTAACAGTGTTGTGATGGGGAAGAGAAAGGCTTGCTTTGAGTGATGACATTTCAGTAGTGACCTCAAGAGAAGGTCATGTGGCTATCAGAGGAATAACTGTCCAGACAGCAGGGAGAGTACATGCAAAGGTCCTGAGGCAGGTGTGTGATGATCACAACTGAGGAGCAGCAGAGAGGTCACCATGGCTGTCGCACAGTAAGCAAGGGAGAGAGTGATAGGAAATGAGGTCACAGAATGAGGAAGACAGCCATATTATGCAGACTGTTGTAGCCCTTGGTCAAATACTGGGCTTTTACCCTGAGTGAGATGGAAAGTCACCAGCGAGTCTGGAGTGACATTGCTAGACATACATTTCATAATGATTATTCTGACTGCTATGCTGAGAAGTTTCAGGCAGCAAGGCTAGAAACAAGACCAGTTAGGAGACTATAGCAACAGTCCAGGCAAAAGGTGATGCTGGCAGGGACCAGGGTGGAGCAGTGGAAACAGTGGATGGTGGTCAGATTCTGGATGCCTTGTGAATATTGAGCTGTCAGAAGCTGCTGATGAACCGGATGGGGAGAGTGGGAAAAAAGAGAAGTGCCACGGATGACACTGAGAGCTCTAGCCTGAGTCCTGAGAGTTACTGAAAAGATAAAGTTTCTGTTTATTGAAATGAGAAGGCTATAGGAAGAACAACGCCGGGGAAGGAGAAGCAATCAAACCCTGATTTTAGACATGGCAGGTTTGATATGCCTGTGAGACCTCCAAGTGGAAATGTCAAGGAGGCCATAGTATATATGAGTCTGGAAGTAATGGAGAGGCTGGAGACAGGGAGAGAAATGTGGGAGTTGTCAGCATGTGTATGGTGTTCTAAAACACGTATTTATTAAAATATTTACGTTACATATGTTCTACTCACACTTTGCCTGAACACTTTAAACAGCTGCATAATAGGGAACTTTTTATATTAAATTTAAATGAAGATCAATGCTTTGTGAAAAAGTCAGATACACAGTTGGTCCTCGTTATTCACAGATTCCATCTTTGCAAATTTGCCTACTTGCTAAAATGTATTTGTAACACTAAAATCAATTCTTGCCTTCATGATAAACCATAGAGTGGTGAAAACCTTAACTCAGTCAACACATGTTTTCCCAGATGAGCTGTCTTCATGCTTCTGCTTTCATACTATAAAGTGTCCACTTGGTGGTCTATTCAGTGTCACGTGTTTTTTGTTTTGTGCTTTTTGTTGGTGATTTCTCTTTAAAATGCCCCCCAAGAAGCTGCTGCATAGCACAGGGAGATCAGCTCGATGCTTTGTGACGACCTAGAGGGGTGGGATAGGGAGGGTGGAAGGGAAGCTCAAGAGGGAGGACATAGGGGGATATATGTATACATATAGCTGATTCACTTTGTTGTACAGCAGAAACTAACACAACATTGTAAAGCAATTATACTCCAATAAAGATATTTTAAAAATTAAATAAATAAAAAATAAAATGCTCAAAAAAAATAAAATGCCTCCTAAGCATAGCACTGAAGTGCTTTCTGGTGTTCCTAAGTGTAAGAAGGTTGTGATGTGACTTACAGAGAAAATACGTGTGTTAGATAAGCTTGGTTCAGGCATGAGTTATAGTGTCTTGGCTTGGAGTTCAAAGTTAAAGAGTCAACAATATATATTAAATAAAATGTCTTTAAATAGAAACACACATAGGCCAAGGTTATGTATTGACTGACTGAAGAAAATGTTGTGACCAGAGGTTTGTAGGAATCTAATGCTACGCTTCCTCTAGAAGTAACAGGTTAGTTTTCACTAATTCAGTGTTTATGGTGACTTTTTAGGCCATAACTGTCACAAGTAATGAAAACTGACTGATTTGTTTTTAGACCTTTTCTACCCTTGACATGGGAAGCAAAAGATTGAAGTTACTTAGAGAAATCATCTACCATTACTCCACACGTTAAGGTAAAACCTCATAGAAGCCAACCCAGAAAGGTGGGGCTATGACCTATTTTTAAGAAGTAGTAGAGAAGAAAAACCAAAAACCAAAAACAACAACAACAAAAAACCTTCCATTAATAAGTGCAATGATCTACGCACAGTGAACCTCAATAAATGTCATGACTGACAACTTTCAAAACCCGTTAGAGTATCTAATGGCTTTCCTTGTCAGAAAAGTATCTTTGTATCCTACCCAAATCCCAATGCAGTTTAAAACCCCATCTATTCTTTGTGTTCACGGTAGGAATGAAAACTTGTTAATCACCAGCTTCTGCTCTAAGTCCTTCATACACTCAAACACATTAAATTGCCCCATGCTCTTCCATTCTCTAAGTAAAATAATTCCATTTACTTTAAAATTTCTTTCTTAGGGATTATTTTCCATCCTCTAATCAGCTGAATAGCACACTTTCTGCTTTGAAACACTTATAATCAATCCTTTTGCCCTGTTAAATGAATTACAATTTCCATATTGTTGCCTCCTGAGCCCACACTGTCCGTCATAAATGTTTAACTGGTAAGGTCATTTCCTATCAAGATCTCCATGAGCAGCTGTTTTAATATGTAATTGTTCTTCCGACCTTTCTACTTAAGGACTCCCCTTCTTTTCTTATAAAAATATTTTTACAATGAAACCATGTTAATTATTAAAGACAACAGGTCAAATGCAAAGACAGAAAAGGTTTTTTATTCAAAAGAAAACAAAGAGAATAAAGTAACACTGAAGACAATCAGCCTATAAATGTGAGCTAATTATAAAGAGGTTTAATGTTTATTGACCCAAGATTTTAGCACATGTCCACTGTGGGGGTTTGGGGATTTGGGTACAGGCTCAGGTACCATTCCTTTTCAGTCCTCATTGGCAACATATCTTGTCACTGCCCTACTTTTGAAAAAAGTATTTCTTATAGTTTGGATCATCAGGAGTTTGCACCACATTCTACTAACCACCACATGATTTCTAGTACATTTAATATTGATTTTAAGAAATTTTCTAAAAATTTGTCCAGGAATTAAAAGAACAAAACTCACTGAGTTACAAAGCTAAGCCACTAGAAAACATATGACTGGACAAAGCAAGAGAATGAGGTATCAGGATACTAAACTAGGAGTCCTGAAAATTGAACCCCATGGCTAGAAGGCTATATGTGACCTCAGACTAGTCATTTGACCTGCTGGGATTTAAGGATCCTCATGAAGTGCAGGTACTAGACTATCTCTAAGATCTCTACTATTTCAAAATTCTGTGTTTACAGTGAGCACAATTAGTTGGGGCTAGAGGAAGATCAGTGACAGCACAGATTACACACATGGTTAAGTCTAATTAATTAGGGTGGATATAGTATTATATTTGCATGATGCACACATGCCACTCCTATCAAGTGACCAGTAGGACATAAGACACACACTTTAAGTCTGGAGATCAATTCTAGGCTTGCCTCAAACGAGATGCTAGGTCACTTTCCAGCACCAAATATGTCATTCCAACACCAGCTGTGTATCCTATAATTCAGTTCAATTCTGACACTAACTACCTGGAGTTAGTACAAACCCCACAGGTTAAGGGCTCAGTCCCAGAGGACTGCTCCCACTTCAGATGCCAATCAAACGGGGCCCCTAGGCCACCTGCACTTCTGCTTGATCTGCTACCAACAGGAGGTGCCCACAAGCCCCTTTCTCCCACCTCCATTCAATAATTCTCTAAAACAACTCACAAAACTCAAGAAAGCACTATACTTATAATGACAGTTTTATTATAAAGGATATAGCTCAGCACCAGCCAAATGGAAAAGACGCTCAGGGCAAGGTACTGCAGGGGGAGGTGCAGAGTCTTCATGCTCTCTCAGGGCGTGCCGCCCTCCAGCACATAGATGTGTTTACCAACCCAGAAGATCCCTTAGCCTGCCTTAGCCTCATTGTTTCAGAGTTTTTAGTCAAAGCTTCATAACATAGGTACGATTGATTAAAGTATTGGTCATTGGTGACTGAACTCAATCATTAGTCTGAAAGTTCTAACCCTCTAATCTAATGCTTGGTCTTTCTGGTAATCAGGCCCTATCCTGAAGCTATCTCAAGGACTTGCCTTGAGTCTTCTTATTAGCACAACCTCAGGTACGGTGGAAAGGAGCTCCTTATAAATAACAGAAGATACTTTTATCACTCAGGAAATTCCAACGGTTTTGGGAGCTCTGTGCCAGGAACCAGGGACAAAAACCATTTTTTAAAATTAAACACATGGAGTTATTATTATACACAAGGTTCACAAGGTTATTATTCACAAGGGTTGTTATTATACCCAAAGATTCAGAGTCCTAGCTTCATGAGCAGTTCTCAGGCCTAAGAATAAATATGACTTCGGGCACAACCATGCATGGGGAAATCTCCCCCAGTGCCCCTCTCAGAGATGGCAAAGAAGAACACTGGAGAAAAACCTCTTAATATAATCTTCCCAGTGGACAGAAACTGAAGTGCTTAAGATTTTCTAACCACCCACCTCAGACCCCCTGCCAAGGAACTGGCTCAAAGAACCCATGCTCTTATGATTTACTCATCCTCATGACCTACCCTCCTCTCCATTCTGTAAGAATTTAGTTTACAAACATCTATATAAGTACTTACTCCTCTCTGAGGCAGTTACGATTATGAAGAAACTGAGGCACTGAGAAGTTAAGCAACTTACTCAAGGTCACACATGTGATTGGCAGAGCTGGTATTCAAATCCAGAGTCCACGCCCTAACCACTGTGCTGCTCCATAAACTCTGGACTCATTAACTGATAGTGGTGCTATCACGAAGGAATGTTATCTCTCTCTTCATTTTGAAAAGGAAAGATTTTTTGATTCGATGGTAAATGGGATTGTTTCCATAATTTCTTTCTGATAGTTCATTGTTAGGGTATAGAAATACAACAGATTTCTGTATATTAATTTTGTATCCTGCAACTTTACCAAAGTCATTGATGAGTTCTAGTAGTTTTTTGGTGGTGTCTTTAGAATTTTCTATGTGTAGCATCATGTCATCTGCAAAAAGTGACAGTTTTACTTCCTTTCCTATTTGGATTCCTTTTATTTTTTTTTCTTCTCTGCTGGCTGTGGCTAGGACTTCCAAAACTATGTTGAATAAAAGTGGCAAGAGTGGGCATCCTTGTCTTTTTCCTGATCTTAGAGGTACTGAGGCACTGAGAAGTTAAGCAACTTACTCAAGGTCACACATGTGATTGGCAGAGCTGGTATTCAAATCCAGAGTCCACGCCCTAACCACTGTGCTGCTCCATAAACTCTGGACTCATTAACTGATAGTGGTGCTATCACGAAGGAATGTTATCTCTCTCTTCATTTTTAAAAGGAAAGATTTTTTGATTCGATGGTAAATGGGATTGTTTCCATAATTTCTTTCTGATAGTTCATTGTTAGGGTATAGAAATACAACAGATTTCTGTATATTAATTTTGTATCCTGCAACTTTACCAAAGTCATTGATGAGTTCTAGTAGTTTTTTGGTGGTGTCTTTAGAATTTTCTATGTGTAGCATCATGTCATCTGCAAAAAGTGACAGTTTTACTTCCTTTCCTATTTGGATTCCTTTTATTTTTTTTTCTTCTCTGCTGGCTGTGGCTAGGACTTCCAAAACTATGTTGAATAAAAGTGGCAAGAGTGGGCATCCTTGTCTTTTTCCTGATCTTAGAGGAAATGCTTTCAGCTTTTCACCTTTGAGTATGATGTTAGCTGCAGGTTTGTCATATATGGCCTTTGTTATGTTGTGGTACGTTCCCTCTATGTTGAATCTAAAAAATATAACAAACTAGTGAATAGAACAAGAAAGAAGCAGACTCACAGATATAGAGAACAAACTAGCAGTTACCAATGGGGAGAGGGAAGGGGGAGGAGCAATATAAGGGTAGAGGATTAAGAGGTACAAACTATTAGGTATAAAATAAGCTACAAGGATATACTTTACAATGTGGGGAATATAGCCAATATTTTATAATAACTATAAATGGAGTATAACCTTTAAAAATTTTGACTCATAACACTGTAAACCTGTAACTTCTATAATGTCCATCAACTATACTTCAATAAAAGAAAAAAGAAAAAACTTTTAAATTACACTTGTTTCTCCCCTTCCCTTTTTTGTTTGTTTGTTTTACTTTTTTTTTACATTTTAGGGGAGTTTAAGTTATCATTTAGTCCATTGATTACAGAAGAGTGAGGAGGATTACAAGAGCTTTGGAGCACACTTAGATACCCTTGATTATAGAGTCTACGGAACTTTGTAAAAAGCCCCCAGATTCCTTCCCCGTGTGCCACAGAAGGCACAGCACCACCTAAACAAGCTTGAGAGTTGGGCACAAGCTCATCTATCAGCTCGGACCCCAAAGATGGGCATGAAATGGTAACGCTGCTGCCACTGCCACCGAGAATCCTGTGTGCAAGCACAGGTCACTAACCACAACCCAACCCCCTCGGGGGCCTGTGCAGCATGCCAATGCCAGGGTCCCAAGATCCAGGGACAACTTCCACGGGAGAACGCTCAGCGCACCTCAGGCTGTTGCAAAGTTACGCCGGCCTCTGCCGCCGCAGGCTCACCCCACATTCTAATTATGACTACCGTACCCCTCCCTCTCCCTGTCCTGAGTAAGCAAGAAAGCCCTAATCAGCTGCTGCTTTAACCTCTCCTGTCTGGGCAGGGAGCAGACACCTGAGGGTGACCTGCACACAGAGGCAAGGCCAAAACCAAAGCTGAACCCCAGGAGCTGTGTGAACAAAGAAGAGAAAGGGAAATTTCTCCATGTAGACTCAAAAGCAGTAGATTAAATCTCCACAGTCAACTTGATGAACCCTGTATCTGTGGAATACCTGAATAGATAATGAATGTTCCCAAAATTGAGGTGGGAGCACTTGTAGACTTGGGGTTTGCTTTCTGCAACTGATTTGTTTCTGATTTTTATGTTTATCTTAGTTTAGTTTTTAGTGCTTGTTATCATTGGTGGATTTGTTTATTGGTTTGGTTGCTCTCTTTTTTTTTTTTACGTTATTGTTTTTTCCTTTTTTTTTTCCTTTTCTTCTGAGCTGTGTGGCTGACAGGGTCTTGGTAATCCAGCCAGATGTCAGGCCTGAGCCTCCAACATGAGAGAACCAAGTCCAGGATACTGGACCACCAGGGACTTCCCGGCCCCATGTAATATCAATTGGCAAGAGTTCTCCCAAGAGATCACCACCTCAACACAAAGACACAGCTCCACCCAACGGCCAACAGCCAACAAGCTCCACTGCTGGATGCCCTAGGCTAAACAACTAACAAGACAGGAACCCAACCCCATTCATTAGTAGAGAGGCTGTGTAAAGTCATGCTAAGTTCACAGACACCCCAAACCACACAACCGGATGCAGACCAGGACAAGATCCAGCCCCACCCAACAGAACACAGGCACCAGTCCCCTCCAACAGGAATCCTACACAAGCCACTGAACGAACCTCACCCACTGGGGGAAGACACCAAAAATAATGGGAACTATGAACCTGAAGCCTGCAAAAAGAAAACCCCAAACACAGTGAGGTAAACAAAATGAAAAGACAGAGAAATAGGCAGCAGATGAAGGAGCAAGGTAAAATCCCACCAGACCAAACAAATGAAGAGGCAATAGGCAGTCCACCTGAAAGAGAATTCAGAGTGATGATAATAAAGATATACAAAATCTTGGCAATAGAATGGAGAAAATACAAGAAACATTTAACAAGGACTCAGAAGAACAAAAGAGCAAACAATGATGAACACAACAATAAATGAAATTAAAAATTCTCTATAAGGAATCAATAGCAGAATAACTAAGGCAGAAAAACGGATAAGTAACCTGGAATATAAAATAGTGGAAATAAATGCTGCAGAGCAGAATAAAGAAAAAAGAATGAAATGAATTGAGGACAGAGACCTCTGGGACAACATTAAATGCACCAACATTCGAATCATAGGGGGCCCAGAAGAAGAAGAGAAAAAGAAAGGGTCTGAGAAAATATTTGAAGAGATTATCGTTGAAAACTTCCCTAACATGAGAAAGGAAATAGTGAATCAAGTCCAGGAAGCACAGAGAGTGCCATACAGGATAAATCCAAGGAGAAACATGCCAAGATACCTATTCATCAAACTATCAAAAATTAAATACGAAGAAAAAAATATTAAAAGCAGCAAGGGAAAAGCAACAAAAAACATACAAGGGAATCCCCATAAGGTTAACAGCTGATCTTTCAGCAGAAACTCTGCAAGCCAGAAAGGAGTGGCAGGACATATTTAAAGTGATGAAAGGGAAAAACCTACAACCAAGATTACTCAACCCAACAAGAATCTCATTTAGATTTGACAGAGAAATTGAAACCTTTACAGACAAGCAAAAATTAAGAGAATTCAGCACCACCAAACCAGCTCTACAGCAAATGCTAAAGGAACTTCTCTAGGCAGGAAACACAGGAGAAGAAAAAGACCTATAAAAACAACCCATAACAATAAGGAAAATGGTAAGAGGAACATACATATCAATAATTACCCTAAATGTAAATGGATTAAATGCACCAACCAAAAGACACAGACTGGCTGAATGGACACAAAAACAAGACCCATATATATGCTGTCTACAAGAGACCCACTTTAGACCTAGGGACACATACAGACTGAAAGTGAGGGGATGGAAAAAGAAATTCCATGCAAATGGAAATCAACACAAATCTGGAGTAGCAATTCTCATATCAGACAAAATAGACTTTAAAATATAAAGACTATTACAGGAGATAGCCCGTGTACCACAAAAAAAAATAATAATAATACATAAGGTATTAAGGCGCTCAATACAAATACTAACAGCCATAAAAGTGGAAATCGACAGTAACACAATCATAGTAGGGGACTTTAACACCCCACTTTCACCAATGGACAGAGCACCCAAAATGAAAATGAGTAGGGAAACACAAGATTCAAATGACACATTAGACCAGATGGACTTAACTGATATTTATAGGATATTCAACCCCAAAACAACACAGTACACTTTCTTCTCCAGTGTTCATGGAACATTCTCCAGGATAGAACATATCCTGGGTCACAAATCAAGCCTCAGTAAATTTAAGAAAATTGAAATCGTATCAAGTATATTTTCCAGCCACAACGCTATGAGACTAGATATCAATTACAGGAAAAAAATGTAAAAAATACAAACACATGGAGGCTAAACAATATGGATATCACTGAATAACCAGGATAAATAACCAGTTTCAATGTACACAAATCTATCCATGTGATACACCATATTAACATACTGAAGGATAAAAAACATATGATCATCTCAATAGATGCAGAAAAAGCTTCTGACAAAATACACCACCAATTTATGATAAAAACTCTCCATAAAGTGGGCATAGAGGGATCCTATCTCCACATAATACAGGCCATATATGACAAACCCACAGCCAACATCGTACTCAGTGGTGAAAAACTGAAACCATATCCTCTAAGATCAGGAACAAGACAAGGGTGCCCACTGTCACCACTATTATTCCACATAGTTTTGGCCACGGCCATCAGAGAAGAAAAAGAAATAAAAGGAATCCAAATCGGAAAAGAAGAAGTAAAACCGTCATTGTTTGAAGATGACATGATACTTTACATAGAGAATCCTAAAGATGTTAACCAGAAAACTACTAGAACTAATCAATGAATTTGGTAAAGTAGCAGGATACAAAATTAATGCACAGAAATATCTTGCATTCCTATACACTAATGATGAAAAATCTGAAAGATAAACTAAGGAAACCCTCCCATTTACTACTGTAACAAAAAGAATAAAGTACCTAGGAATAAACCTACCTAAGGAGACAAAAGACCTGTATGAAGAAAAGTATAAGACACTAATGAAAGAAATCAAAGATGATACAAACAGATGGAGAGATATACCATGTTCTTAGTTTGGAAGAATCAACATTGTGAAAATTACTCTACTACCCAAAGCAATCTACAGATTCAATGCAATCCCTATCAAACTACCACTGGCATTTTTCACAGAACTAGAACAAAAAATTTCACAATTTGTATGGAAACACAACAGACCCCGAATAGCCAAAGCAATCCTGAGAAAGAAAAACGGAGCTAGAGGAATCAGGCTCCTGGACTTCAGACTGTACTAGAAAGCTACAGTAATCAAGACAGTATGGTACTGGTACAAAAACAGAAATATAGGTCAATGGAACAGGATAGAAAGCCCAGAGGTAAACTCACACACATATGGTCACTTTATCTTTGATAAAGGACGCAGGAATATACAATGGAGAAACAATGGAGAAAAGACAGCCTCTCCAATAAGCGGTGCTGGGAAAACTGGACAGCTACATATAAAATAATGAAAACAGAACACTTCCTAATTAGGATATGGGGAGGGGGAAAGGTGAGCTGTGACAGGGCGAGAGAGAGGCATGGACATATATACACTAACAAGTGTAGGGTAGATAGCTAGTGGGAAGCAGCCAAGGCACAGGGATATCAGCTCGGTGCTTTGTGACCGCCCGGAGGGGTGGGATAGGGAGGGTAGGAGGGAGGGGGACGCAAAAGGGAAGAGATATGGGAACATATGTATATGTATAACTGATTCACTTTGTTATAAAGCAGAAACTAACACACCACTGTAAAGCAATTATACCCCAATAAAGATGTTAAAAAAAAATCTACAAACAATAAATGCTGGAGAGGGTGTGGAGAAAAGGGAACCCTCTTGCACTGTTGGTGGAAATGTAAATTGATACAGCCACTATGGAGAACAGTATGGAGGTTCCTTAAAAAGCTAAAAATAGAACTACTATACAATCCAGCAATCCCACTACTGGTCATATACCCTGAGATAACTATAATTCAAAAGGAGTGATGTACCAAAATGTTCACTGCAGCTCTATTTACAATAGCCCGGACACAGAAGCAAACTAAGTGTCCATTGACAGAGGAGTGGATAAAGAAGATGTAGCACATATATACAATGGAATATTAGCCATAAAAAGAAACGGAATTGAGTTATTTGTAATGAGGTGGATGTACCTAGAGACTGTTATATAGAGTGAAATAAGTCAGAAAGAGAAAAACAAATACCGTATGCTAACACATATTCATGGAATCTAAAAAAAAAAAAAAATGGTTCTAAAGAACCTAGGGGCAGGACAGGAATAAAGGCACAGACATAGAGGACGGACTTGAGGACACAGGGAGGGGGAAGGGTAAGCTGGGATGAAGTGAAAGAGTAGTAGTGACATATATACACTACCAAATGTAAAATAGATAGCTAGTGGGAAGCAGCTGCATAGCACTGGGAGATCAGCTCAGTGCTTTGTGGCCATCTAGAGGGGTCAGATAGGGATGGTGGGAGGGAAGCGCAAGAGGGAGGGAATAAGGGGATATATGTATACATATAGCTGATTCACTTCACCTTGTTATACAGCAAAAACTAATGCAACATTGTAAAGCAACTATACTCCAATAAAGATGTTAAAAAAAAAAGCTCCCAAATTCTCCTCTGGATGCACTAGGTATGTGTGGTCCACTGGCATAATCTCATAGTCAGAGAGGGTGTGGCAATATTTATGGTTGTTTAGGCATTAGCAGGATTAGGAAAGTATCTTTAGAATACAGTGTACAGGAAGAATGGGTTGTACAAATGCTAGTCTCAGCATGGAAGGTGGCTGGCATATTATTCTTATTTGTACTGATGCTTTCCTTTCTCTGACACTCTTCACATGGCCTACGTCAAGTGCAAGTTGGGCCATACAACCTGCCCTCTGGACATGGCTGCTTGAATCAGGGTCCACAACTGAAGGCTTGGGGGTGTGCCTTTTGATGCTTACCACTGGAAATTTGGGATTGGGGTACAGACACCTCAGTCACTGAGTTGAGGCTGCCATTTGGAAAAGTATGCAGTGAAGAGGCAGTCTTATATATTGATATATTAATGAATGAGCTCATAAACGAGACTTCAGAGATAAACACAAGAATGGAGTAGACGTTCTGAAGCAGAGATGTGGCCAGAGACTGAAAGGGAAGAAGCCACCTGATTTCTCTCTACAGTCAGGTCCAGCATCACAGGAAGCATGGCTGTACTTCCTGCTGGGGTTTTAGAGTCCCTTGGTTGCTCATAACAAATTTTTCTTTAAGTCAGCTTGAGTATGTTTCTGTGTCTTGGATACAAAAAGGAAAAAAAATCCATGATTAAGACTCTAACCTATAACACCGATAAGCTTATAATTTCAACAAAATGCCAAAATGCTGGTGTTACCATGTTGTGAGGGATATTGAGATGAGGAAAAAGAACCGCCTTTCTCCACTCCAACTTCCGGCATCACAAGGGCTAATTTACACTGAAAAATAATATCAATAATATTGAAGTCCCTTGGATAAGTCAATGATATTTTTCTTTTGATCCTTAGAGGCATCAAAAGGCACAAAATCAATGTGAAGTCACCTGGGGCCACTGAGTACAAACCTTCCCTGCTTCTGAGAGCTTTAAGAAAACTTAAGGACCCATCCTGCCTAATGCTTTGATAGTCTTCAACTAATCAGAGCAGTATGGTCTTCAGAATTTTTTTTGGAATTCTTTAGGGAATTCCTTACCACTCATGGAAGCAGTGGGAATAGATTTAGAAGGGAAGTCTGTGGTGCTGTCATGGTTTCTATGATTTTCCTATACCCTCCTTTAATTGACAGTCATTTTCCCACTTTCAGAAATTAAACATCAATCCCCATTTAGAGCTAAGAGCTACACATTCATTCAAAGCCCAGTTTATAGTCAGTAGTCCCCTGTCCAGTGTGATATTCTTACCACCCTGCTAATTTCCTTCATAGCTCATATTTCCATACGTAAAGTTCTGGTTTCTTTGTTTACATGTTTACTGTTTATCTCCCTCATCAGAAACTAAGCAGGGGGCAGGGATCTTATCTGCCTTGGTCACCACTGTATCCCCACTACCTGGTATGTAGGGCCTAAAACCTAGTAAAAACTTGATTAACTTAGGCTAGCTCAATGCTAACTGTTCTAAAAACTAGACCAAAATGTAGAATGGCTCAAATACAAGCAAAGTGTATTTCTTACTCACGTAGAGTCCAAGTCAGTGTGTGTGGGGAAGGGCAAGGGGGCTATGCTCAACCAGGTCATTCCGAGACCCAGGTTGACAGCATCTTTGCCATTTTCAAAATGTGGCTTTCTAGTAACCCTAGACATTAACGTTCAGCCAGCAGAATGGGAAAAATCATGGAGGCACATACATGGGACGTTTTTAATGGGCAGGTTTGGAAGTAGCCCACGTCGTTTCTGCTCACATGCAATTGGGCGGATCTCACTCACATGGCCACACCTAATAGCAGGGAAAGCTGGGAAATGTAGATGAGTTGTGTTCCCGGGAAAAAGAAAAGCACAGAGTCGGGTGAGCAGCAGCTGGCAGTCCATAAATAACTGCTGAAGAGCAGATGAAAGTGAGAGAAGCAACGAGGGAACAAAGGCAGGCTTTTCCCACCACAACAGAGAAAGACTCTTTCTTCTAAATGCTGACTGCTCCATCTGACCATCCAATTGACTGTGAAGCATGCGCATGGGTTGTAGGTTTTAATGTATACATTTGCCTTGTCTTCCCGTAGATTACAAACTCCGTGAAATTAGGAGCTTTTTCTCAAACTCCAGTTTCCTGGAATAAGGTCATGCCTTCCATAAATGCTAAATAAATGTTTGAAAACAAAACAAAATCCTCCAGCTCCACAAGTATTTTTAAATTAATTTTTATTGGACAGTTGCTTTACAACGTTGTGCTAGTTTCTTGCTGTAGAGCAAAGTGAATCAGTCATACATACACATATATCCACTCTTTTTTAGATTTCCTTCCCATTTAGGTCACCACAGAGCACTGAATATAGAGTTTCCTGTGCTATACTGTAGGGTCTCATTAGTTATCTACTTTGTACATAGTAGCGTATATATGCCAGTCCCAATCTCCCAATTCATCCCACCCCCCTTCCCTGCTTGGTAACCATAAGTTCTCTACATCTGTGACTCTATTTCTGCTTTGCAAATAAGTTCATCTCTACCATTTTTCTAGATTCCACATATAAGTGATATTATACGATATTTGTTTTTCTCTTTCTGACAATTCACTCTGTATGACATTCTCTAGGTCTGTCCACATCTCTGCAAATGGCACAATTTCATTCCTTTTTATGGCTGAGTAATATTCCATGTATTGAAAGAAAAGCAGGGATAATGCAAGCCACAGCAGCTAAAAGTGCTCCACTGACCAAGGTTCAGTTCAGGTGACTCCAATTCACAATTAGATCCTGAATACCTACTGGGTGCTGGGCCCAGTATTGGGTGTGTTTGTATATATTTAAATCTTTTAAATACCAATGTCAGTAGTGATTGTACACACGAAACACTTAGGAGCTAAATGGAGCCTGTTTCCAGATACTGGCTAGCAAAAGCAGTTCAGAATACAGTCCAATTTGGGAATAATTAGTCAATCCCCAATTACTTGAAAGAAGCTTTTAAAAAAGGATTTTTATCTTTTAAAAGTAACATTTTTATTCATCCATCTTTAGGCAATAGTGTGATTTTGAGTCACCCTAGAGGAAGGAAATGAAGCTTGGTTGTACCAAGCATCTAGAAGCTTGAAAGCAGTTCACTGGTCCCAAGAATTGAGCCCAGCCAATTCTGTTGTCCTGAATGGGTGGATAGAAATGACACCTCAGTGTCCCAGGTGGGGCACGCACTGCCCACCCAAGTGCTGCTCCTAAAACATTAGTGCTTGATGTAGAATGATTAAAGAGTGAGGATTATTTACCTGAGGCTGAGTGTATAATAAATCTGATCAAGCACAGACTATAAGCCATTTTTCAAAGTCTATATATTTGACCAATTATAAGGGGACCATATGAAGAGCAAAAGTGAATTGGGAGGCCTCTGCCTAGCTCTCATATTTCAGAGTCACAGAGATTTTAGCTCAAGGGAGCTGAGATATTGCCTTGCTGGACTCATTCACATGCTTCTCTTCCTTTACTTCCAGCTCTCTTCTCAACCCACAGACTAAGCCAAGAACACTACATTCTTTCTGAAAACACTCTCCCACCTCTCCCTCCCTGCTTCCTCCCACCGCTCTGCCCATTACTTTACTTAACACTTCTAAAATTAGATCATTTACCCCCTTGATGCTGTGTGAGTGAAAGAGCAAAAGAAACGGACTGGCAATTGCTTCAACTTGAAGGTACAAAAATGCTCACTCAGCATCATTATAAACAATAAATTTTGCAGGAAAATTGGAAATGACATCCATGTCCATAAAAAGATGACAGAGAGTTAAATGTATTGGCATGGAATGATGGCCACAGTAAATTAAGCAAAAAATTCAAGACCAAACAGCACGTTTATGAATAATACTCGTAAGTGAATGTTTACTTATACATATAAATAAAATAATATTCAGTTTTTGTTCTTTCAACAAATATTTAATGTGCCATGCACTCTTCTAACGATCAAGATTATGACAGGAGACACAGTTCCTACTCATGGATGTTCACAGTCTGTTGGGGAGGTAAACATTAACCAAATAGTAGTAGAAATAAATAAATACATAAATTAAAATAGTGATAAGTACTATGAAGCAATATGCAGGATATTGTGACTAAATAATTGAAAGAAGACTTAACCTACTGTCTTAAGTAAAAATTGTATGTGTGTGGTGTATATATGCATACAAGTGAGTGTGATATTTATACAAGAACAAAGGCTACAATCATATATATAAAACCAATAGGCATTATCCTTGAATGATCTTTTCTTCCTTTATTTTCACCATGTTATACATCTTCTACAATTGCTATCTGTGTCTTTTGTAATCAGAATAAAACAAACGAACCAAAAAATTAGTTGGATTTACTCAGTTTGTCTTAGTTTCCTCAGGTCTATGTCAGGCTACCTTTAGATTTAGATTCATCAGCTCTCTTCTGTCTTCCCTTAAGATAAAAAAAGGAATGTAAATTTCCTGACTTTAGAAGGCATAAGAGTATACTGCTCTGACACATGTGAAAGTAATAGTAATATGAAGTAATTGAGAAACAATGAATCAGGCAGACATCATTTTCCCAGAAGACATGGTTGGCCATCCAAGGCAAGGGAGCCATCAGACCCACCTTCTACTAGGGGCCCAAGGAAGCTTACACTTACTTGTACTTGGCAACACTTTATAATTGATCCTCTGCTAAGGTTGAAGCATCAATTATATCTTAATATGAAAGTCCTAGAAAGATTATTATTTCCGATTAGACTTATTTCTTACAAAGAGCTACAGATAAATAACTTGTAACATGTTATACTATTTGCTATCTATAATTTATCTCTGCTTTATACAACTGTTTCTAGTACTTTTAGTAGCTCAGCCTTAAACTTCAGTATGAAGTAAGAGTGAAGGATCTTGTCTGTCATTTCTTTTGACGTTCAGAGAACCTCTGATGGGACCACAGAACCCTTCCCCACTAAAGGCTCAAAACATCACAGGGACTTGGCCTCCAGGTGATTTGGAAAATGACCTGGCCAATGTCCATCATAAAAGATTCCAAAGACTTACTGTGAAGCATCATAGTTCCTTTAAAAAGTTGCTGACATATTTTTTTGTAAATGGCA
The DNA here is from genome assembly GCF_003031525.2 of Neophocaena asiaeorientalis asiaeorientalis. Taxonomy (NCBI): domain Eukaryota; kingdom Metazoa; phylum Chordata; class Mammalia; order Artiodactyla; family Phocoenidae; genus Neophocaena; species Neophocaena asiaeorientalis. The sequence goes on along the minus strand of NW_020172735.1, from coordinate 846,034 downwards.
CACACTCATGTTTATAAAGAACATTGTTCAAATGAGGAAAAGAAGAAAGAAGAAAGTTTGAAAATATACCCCAAATTCCACAACTGTTAATGTGGTGAGCATATTCCTCTATATCTCTTTCCATGCACAGAGATCTACTGATATAATATTATATAAATAGGATTATTTGCTTTTTTTAAAAAAACAAAAATAAAGGAGGGTATATAAAAGCTTAAAAGTAAGTACAACTGGGCTTCCCTGGTGGCGCAGTGGTTGAGATGCCTGCCAATGCAGGGGACACGGGTTCGTGCCCCGGTCCAGGAAGATCCCACATGCCGCGGAGCGGCTGGGCCTGTGAGCCGTGGCCGCTGAGCCTGCGCGACTGGAGCCTGTGCTCCGCAACGGGAGAGGCCACAACAGTGAGAGGCCCGCGTACCGCAAAAAAAAAAAAAAGAAGTACAACTGAATTTGGGGGGTTATAAGTCAAGATCATGAGATGCCTTATGAGGGGGGCTTCGGGTGCCAGTGATGTTCCACTCTTTGAACTACATGCTGATTATAAGACTGTGTTCATCTTGCAAAAATGTGAGCTGCACATTTGTGATTTACGTACTTTTTCAGTTTGCATCTTATACTTGAGTAAAAATTTTTACTTAAAAGTCCTTGATTAAGTAAATCAGTACTCCAAGCAAATGAAGGAAAAGGTCAAGGAGAGGAAACATATATAATCCTAGAACCAATTAAGTCCATTTTCACGCAGTCTTTAATTTTCACGATCTTAAAAAATTTATCTGTTATTTGTTAATGCTCTTTCACACAAACTTAATAGGAAATTGTGAAGGCCTCGAATGGGTAAATGGTCTTCATTTTCTTCAATGTTACTAAACATAAGTCACAAACATAGTTTTGCAAAGAATCTTCATGGTAAGTGAACACAAATTGGAGAAATCTTAGGTGTAGCAACATATTACAATATAGCCTGCCCTTGCTATGACAGAACCCCTCAGCCAATGAGCCATACCTTCTATGACCTGATTAATCAACCACAGTCAGAAACATTAAAGTCATATAGATGCAGCATAACTGTTAGTTATAAAGTAAGATTTATTAAGTATATACAGGTATAATTTCCCCCTTTATTTTATCCATTTCTTAAAACACTTCTATACATGTTTTACTATATTTTGATGTCACTTTTGAAACCAAAGTAAACACAGCAATTAAATAAATGAGGAAATTAATCCAAGCACTTTTGTAACACAAGCTATAAATCCAAACACAGTAAATTTCAGAACGCAAACACCAAATTTCTCCAAATAGATATGCCTGCCCTGCAAGGGTGGGGCCACAACAAGGGGGGCTGACTCAGGGTGGTGGGTTTTGGGGAGTCTGGGCCCTTCACAGACCCAATAAGCAGATGTTTATAGCCGAGTACTTAGGGGTCCAGGATGTCTGGGAAGATTCCACACACGGCACTGCTAAATCCAAACAGTAAAATAGGAAGTAAAAGATGAGTGACAAAGACAAACACTAATGGGTACCCAGGAATGTTCATGGATAAGGAGTATTGGAGCAAGAAAATGAAAGGGAGGAGAGAGTGAACTTGGACTATCAAAAGCTCCCCTGGAAGCTGAGAAGGAGTTTGATGTTACTCCTGTGTCCACATTTACAGGAGGTCATTTAAAGTTGCAATTAAGGCTAAAAACCTAAACTATAGGGCTTCCCTACTGGCGCAGTGGTTGAGACTCCGCCTGCCGATGCAGGGGACACGGGTTCGTGCCCCGGTCCGGGAGGATCCCACATGCCGCGGAGCAGCTGGGCCCGTGAGCCATGGCCGCTGAGCCTGCGCGTCTGGAGCCTGTGCTCCGCAACGGGAGAGGCCCCGCAACAGTGAGAGGCCCGCGTACCACAAATAAATAAATAAATAAATAAATAACCTAAACTATACCATTTTTCCTGCAAGCCTCTGAGCATCTATCTCCCCAGAGACTTCGTCCATCTTGAACCTATTTAATTTATAGGTTATCCAGCTAATTAGTTTTCTTACTCTAGGTCTTCCATCTATCACATTGATTTTACAATTAACATTAGGCTTAATCAGCAACAACTTCAATGGTATTTAACCCATCATCCCACAGAAACTTGCTCTTCGTCTTCTCACCAAATGGAACCTGTCCAGCATCCATCATGAATCATCTGTACCCCTGAAATATGAACTGAGTTCATATTTGCTTATTTTCAGCTTTGCAATTCCTTTAGCTATCAAGTATAGCTCACAGAAGACCACAGACAAATGAATGAGAGAGACCATTTACCTTCAGTATACTGTTGATACGTGCAATTTATAATCTCTAATGCTCTTGACACCATCCTCAAGGAGAAACTCAAAGCTAACCAACACATTCAATTCCCCACAACTCGTCAGCACAATATCCTTTTCAATCAGTATCTTACTCATCCTAATTAATAAAATTATTTAGACCTTTATTATATGTGTTTGATTTTTTTGAGAAGCAGTTTTATATCCACTCATCCTCCACATCTTCCTTCCCATTCACCTTATCAATGTGACGACCGGTTATCAATTATCAAGAAATTAGCACTGTAGCCATTAGTAATTTCAAGTTATATACAATCTGTCCTTTTCATGTCACCTTCAAACTCCTAGAATCTGTGACCATATGGCTGTAGGTACAGATAACCTCCTCTAATCCTCTGAAGCCACCTTCTTCTCCTGAGGAACATAATCAAAATACCACTTTGTATCTTCAGCCTCTATGTTCTTCCCAGAACACAATGCCTTGTCACTCACTTCTGAATACGTTATTGGGCTTTGGGTAACAGGCTATAGCAGTCAACTGTTATATATTTGACTCTCAGACTTCTTCTTCCTTGATATATGCCTTCATTCATTCAACAACACACAGAACTTACTATGTACAAGGTACCATGCCAGGTAACGTAGGAATTGCAGCCAGTGTAGTTTATTCACTTTTCTTGAGCTACTTGCTTCAAGTGTGAGGGTCTTTGCTTTTCTTTTTCATATTTCACATCTAATCAGTGGCCAGTGCATGTGAAGTTTTCTTTCACATTATCTCCTCATTTTTTTCACTTTCTCCCCACCATCTTACTTTAAATCCTTATCATCCTGTACCTAGATAATTTCAAAAGCTTCCTTCTAATTTGTCTCTCTGCATGGTCTCCAGACTAATCAAACATCTTACTTTATAGAAACATATGAATGTAATTATCACAATGACACAATGGAGGTAAGAATCATTTGCACTTTACAGATAAAAACATGAATTGTTAAACAGTTTGTTTAAAAAGTCCAAAATCACACAACTAATGTGTGGCTAACAGAAATTTAATTCTAGGTCTGAATACCTTTTAACGCCCTTTCCATAACATTAGACTATCTCTCCCAGTTTAAGGGAATTGTTTAAGGCAAATCAGCCAGAGTGGAAAGAAAAGAGATGAATTATGTTGGCATGAAAAGAACAGGAAACCAAACAAGTGACATGGAGTGGGAAGAACAGACCTATCATGGGAGCAGATTGGCTGTGAGGAGGAAAGAGAAACGCCCAAGATTTTTGTAGTTTTACAGAGTGGGTCACTGAAGGTTTGGTCTGGTTCCCCTTCCTTTCTATCTTGGAAGGCTGTATGATGAGGTAGTTTAAGAAATAAGGGCCCTGAATTTGTTCCCACCCGGGCACTACCCCTTACTAGCCGTATGTCCTTAGGAATGTACTTAACTTCTCTGTGCCCTATGTCAGTACAACGGGGGTAATAATAACACCTGCTTAAAAGGAAGGCTGAGGATTATTAAAGTGCTTAAAATACTTGGAACACAGCACATATGCCCTCAATAGTTATAAAATATTATTTGTATCCATATATTTCTTTTGCTTTCAAATAACTTAAAACTTATGTAAAATGGATTTAATTATTTGCATTTCCTTTAAATTTGTAAATAAAACAAACAAAAAAAAGCAATAAGAGGCCAGGGCCCAAGCCAGGCTGACTTATTTGGAATAACACCCAGCAAGCCCTGACATGTTCCAGATTCTAACGAGGTCAAGGAGAAGGTTTTTCACACAGTGAGTGTCTTTTCTCTTGGCTAAGTAAGAGAACTGATCACATTTGCATCATGAGAAACAAAATTTGTTTCCTTTCATCATGGAAGGGACTTAATGAAAATCTAATCTATAGATTCACTATCCTTACAATCAAAGACTGGTTTTTCAATCCACTGTTCCCTGCACAGAGCTCTCACTAAAAGGAAAGGTGAAATACTGTTCCCTTTGCAAAAGCTGGCCAGTTAGGATGCCTTCCCTACAAAAATGTTACCATGTTAGTGTTTGCAGTTAAGAAGAGTTCAGTTAGACCAAAGCATTTATTTTAATGTACAATTGGGTAATTTTTCCAACTCTCTAAATAATAATTAATCAAAATAACCAGAGGATGGCCTGAATGCAAATATGCCAACAGTCTGCAGTCACTCTCTTTGTTGCCACCGTCCCTTCCCCCTACTCAAAAGGAAAGTTCGCTCCTTCAGAGGTCTGCATGCTTTCATCAGGTTGTGCTATTACATTTAAGCGATCTCAGCCCCTGGCTGAACACCGTACACAGTCATCACTATGCTTATGTTTATCCCCACACTTAAAGCCTGTTGGCAAGGGACTCTATCTGCATTGTAGTCCCTTCCTTTATAATCCTTAAAGGAATGTTCTCAGACTAATTAAAGAGAACAGAATTATGATGCCCCAAGAATTCAGGCCAAACATTCCCAAGCACTAAGGAGCCCTATTTAATCCTCCTGCTGGATACGTTGATTTTTAGCCACCCTGCTGGTCTAGGAGAAATAGGTAAGTCTCTGATGTGAAGTTTTCTTCACCGGATAGGAAAGCTTCTAAAATGGATGAGATGATAAACAGTACCAGATTTTAATTAAGGAAGGGAAAATCTGACCCTCATCTTTGCAGCTTTATTTCTGGGGTCGGTTTGCTTATGAGTAAGTGATCTAGGATGGATGATGAGAGCAGAAAGAGAAATGAAATATTCTTATAAATCCAGCTTCCAGTTTCCCCTTTTCTGAATTGTTAGGAAAGGCAGACTTACTTCTAAAACTTCCCACATTCCTTTCATCAGCACTTTCTTCATTCATCTGGATTATAAACGGAATAATCATTTCCCACACATCAGCTGTGCAGTCAAATAAGTGTATTTCAGGCGTTCTCTCTATATAGTAATAGGTTTTATTTTCTCCCAAATGTTATATAATCATATTATTACCAATGTCCTTCATCCCTGAATTCCTTAAAGAAAAGTTTAGTGGCTTCCTTGTTACACCAGCTCTTCCCCCTTGTATCGTGCGTGATGGAGAAGCAGCAGTTGGAGAAGGCACACAGAGAGCAGAGACCTGCACTAAGCACACAGTCATTTCCATGGCAACTTCTAATGCTGAGGCCTCATTTCCATTAAGGTGTCCCTAACCCTGGCAACACTGGCTTTGCTAGAGTGAATCAAACAAACTTCTTCCAAACAAAGTCACAGAACACTTTCTTTTCAACGTGGGCTCCTGCTGTCACTGCCTGCATATGATAACTTTAAAATGAAAAAAAAATCTCTTAGAAGTTTGCTCTACTAATGTTTAATGTGCAAATACCTCCAATCAACAGTAAAGCTCAAAGAACTGTGACGATTCACTAGTCAGAAAAGAAAACTGCTTCAGTATGAATGGGTTTGTACCCTCGCAAGAAAATATCAAGAAAACAGGCAACTATTTCCATGAAGCAGTCTCCTGGAAATTACAATTACATTCAGAGGAAAGAGTACAATTCAGAGACTGCATTGATCGGGGCTGCATTTGAGGTCACCGTGGGGACTGTTCTTCCCTGGCAGAGCAGTCCTTATTAACTACAAGGCAGCATTACTCCTGACACAAAAGAAATTATTTTTCAAAAATCAGTGTGCTGGTAGCAAGGGTGTTCCTGCCCTTCTACTGAAAAACCGACAGTGCCCCAGAGCTCAAGAGACTGTTCAGTCAGTCTCATGTCACCAATAGCCATTTTCAACAGCACATGCTAAATATTCTTTCCCAGGTAGCAAACTAGATCTGCCGAAAACTCTAGAGTTTCTTACCATCGTGATCCAATCTTCCCTCCCGTCGGACTCCGGAAGCCAGGAGCTGTTGCTGGTGTGCTGCTCCCCCAGCCACTGGATCCTTTGGAGGCTGAGAATGTCTCATGTGGTGCGAATGTATCGCCACCGATTATATTTCAGTCCCTCAATTGCTAGCCTTGATGCTTTGGAAATCAGCCGAACCAAGCGCACAGAGGAAGGGCTGCAGCTTGCAATTGCAGAACTTCCCCTAGAATATGCTCTTAAAAACATGGGCCCCTCATTTAGCACTTTAGCAAATACCAAGGGCTACTACATTCAATTACATTTCTCTCTTTTTTCCTTTTAAACTGGGTTGGGTTTTGCTGCTAGTGGAATGAAATTATAGCAAGAGCTCAAGCTGACCCACGGGATGCAGGCACTGTGCAGACTTCCACGCACCTCAATCCTGACTAGAAACGGCTGCTATTCCAATCAGAGAGGAGAATCCTGCCTAGATGAGGAGGAAGGTGGAGGGACAGTGCTGGCGAGCTGTCCAGTGTTACAGCCTTCTGGTAAGTAGTGGGAGTCTGCAAAGTGCTCTGAGGAACAACCACAGGTCCGAAGTCTGCTCTAAACCATTTGGTATAGCACGGTCAAATCCAAAGAGGCAGAAAGAGAAGTTCTATCAAAGGAATCTATGGAGCATAGCCTTATCTTGAAGAATAAACTAGAAGTTCTTCAAAGGCAGGGACCCTATCTGCTAAGACACTTCAAAACTAGCTGGCTTGCTCAATCATACTAAACTATTAGGCTCTTGCTTTTCCTACATTTTCACAACATTTTACTTCTTAAAAATTTTATCTCAGAAGAATTTATTCACACAAGTAGCACATAGCAGAGGCAAGACCTCAACTGAAGCTCAGGCCAGGACTCTTTAAAACAGCAGTGCCCATGAGCCAAAACATCTGTCAATCGCCAAATGGTTTAACTGCCTTTCCTTCCCTCACTTAGTGTAAATTCCAGTAGGCAGTTTCCATGTTAGTTTTGTTCACTTTTTTACCCCTAGTATGGCATCCACTCCACTGTAGGATATTTATTGGCTGAATTAATAACTTTCCATAATCGTTGGAAGTGTTGGCAGAACCCCCCAGATTGGCAGAGTTCCTTTTGCTTGGAGCCTGATGTGTTGTAGGCTTGGGCTGGGTTCCTTTCATGGCTGCTTTTCCTCTCACCAGAAAGGTTCATGTCCCCTAACATGACCAACTTCCAGCAAAGTTAAATACTTGTTCTAGAGAAAATTCAACCCAAGGAATAAAATTCATGCTGATAGCTAAGGGTTCTGATTTGTTAGAAGAGTACATGGCCTTTATTAGGCCTGACAGCATCAAGAAGTAGCTGTAAATCAACAGAGCCCAAGAAAGCTATTCACAATTTCCTTCCCTGTAGGCAATAGTCATTTAGAACAGAGAAGCAGATATGGCAGGCAAGTCAGGCACCCAGGTGAGACAAGAGTGTCCACTTCAGTGGCCAAGATGTAGCTCAATCCTTGCACACAGTAGTTCTAGATACCTACTGAATTCATATAAACCCTTAAAAAACTGCTCTGGAGCTCTGGAATGTCAGACACTTGTCCTCAAACAGGAAGGAGCCAACGCTGCCTAATTTGAGGGTCTCAGCTCATGACCCCATCTCTAGGTCCTCTTCCTAGAACACTCCACCAAACTGCTCCAACCATTCACTGCTCTGTGCCCAATTACACTGTCCTCAGATGGACTGAAGTGTTGACATCAACTGCAGTGTGACCAAGGAAAGAGTCCTTGCCCTCCTTTTTCCACTAGCCTTTGTCTTTGTAAACAATAGAAACCCCCTACTTTGGCAGTAATAAAGTAACTCCCTTTTCTTCTCCGTGTTCTTCAAGATGCGTAGCGTCATTCCTTCCTCCATCAAGGAGACTCCCCTGATGGCTACAACCCAGAGCAATGCAATTTCTCTGCCCCATGACTGGCACTCACCTCTGTCCCAACCATTTTAATATGTAATCATATACTGTCTTCTGACACTTCTTGGATATCATTGTTTTTATTTTATTTTTTATTTTTAGGTATATCTTACCATTTAACCAGATGGTAAACATGCTATTCCTGTATAAAATTTATGAATGGCATCTCACTGACTAGAAGATGAAACTAAGACTACACACCATGGCATTTAATGTCCTTCACCGATGGGCCCCTTAAAGTTTCCTTTCCCACCACATCCCTGCAAGTACAGTCTGCTTTAGTCACAGAGAACTCTTTTCAATTCCCTCGAATCGCTGTGCTCACTCGTGCTTCCAGGCCTTTGCACACTCCAGGTCTGCAAGGGAGCTCATTGCTCCCCTTGGGTCTTCACTGTGCCATCTCCTCTGGTTCTCCTGAAAGAACTGAATAGTAAGCTGAAGTCTGGAGGCCATTAAATGTCGGTGTGGACCATCCTTATGTTTGTGTCAGAGCCCTGCACAAACCTAACTAGATTCAGAATCAGTGATTCTCCTGCAGTGAGTGTATTGGCATTATTTTTCCCTAAGAAAAATGAACTTTTTCTCAAATAAATTACCATTTGGCAGAAACCACAAGAAAATATGAAGAAGGATTTATGAATAATTGTCTGCCTGTCTGCCTGTCAGGTCTCTACTGACATTAAGAGTTGTTTGGACACTTGTGCTAATCAAAATTGTTAGACTTAGCTTGATTTTTGTCAGAACAAACTGAATCAGTGAACCACAGCTACCTCATTGATACACAGCCCCAGACACCATCAGCAAAAATGTCAGAAATTTCTGGAGAGTTAGAGGCAGAAAAGAATTGACATCTTTCTAAAAAACCGTAGTTTGTAATTTTTATTTAAAAGTGTAAACATCCAAAAAGTCAGTCCTTTCTTCTTGAATCACCCCATCCATCCTCCCACAAACCCCCTAACAGCTAGAGTATTCAGGTACAGCAATAAAGAGTCTCAGACCCAGGGGCAAAAAGGCCCAGTGGAGAGCTGCCCGCACCCCTTTGAACCTGAAAGAGTGTAAGCAAAGAGAAATTCTTTTCCAAATATGTACAAATAGTTCATATTTTGTGTTTTCTTACAGAGCAAATCCATTTTATCCTTCTAGTGAGACATTTATTGCACCTTTAAAAGATATTTAAAATGTATTTGAGAAGCCCAGCAAGACATTATCTCCTTCCGAAGAATGTTCATTTACTCGTCTCCTCAGTATTTTTACATGTTGGCCCTGCATTAATAAAAAGTTTATTTGGCATCCAAAACAGTAGCCAGTAGAGACTGGAAGCTTCCTACAGCTACTGTGACACCCATTCCCTGCTATCACAATCCAGGGCTCCCCTGTGGGTGAGAATCCAGAGGAAAAGAAACAGCAGACTCCTAATTATTCCACAGCAGCAGAATTACACCCGCCAACCCTCTCAAAAGAACAGAGAGAAATGTGGTACCTCTTTCGGTAATTTTGTTGTAAGCATCTTTGTCGCAAGCATTTTTCTGCATAGCTTAAGACAATTTTGCCGTGAAAGGTTGACAATTTTGCCGTGAAAGATTTACAATCTGGTTTCAACTGGTTGAAATGTTAACATTTCTTCCAGTTATTGATGGCTTTAATGAGCTGATGGATGATGATGATTTACCCTGGGAGTTGGTTTCTTATTTTGAAACACACTACACTAGAGGAGAAAGAAGCTGAGAGCCTCAAAGGCACAGAGTTGAACCTACATTTCCCATAGAACTTTGGGATATCTACCAAAGCACATGTGACAATACGCCAAGAACAAACAACAGTGTAGAGGCGTTCACAAAACAATACAAAATTCAGTTAAAAATATGCATCCTGGTGTTTGGAAACTGATACCTCTCTTAATGAAGGAAGAAATTTTAGCAAAATAGAATAAGTGTGAAACTGAATGAGGAGACAAATCAACAGGAAAAATATATATATAAAATCCTATGAACAAAAGACTCCTGAGAAAAAGTGCTTAGGTACAACCCACAAAATAAAATCAATTATTTGCAAAGTATTGCCATGAATCTTCATACATTTTAAATGTATTCAAATATTTTGTATTTCAGAATAAAGTCTTTTTAATTTTATTATTTCTCATGTTTCCTTAGGTCCTTTTAAATGTCCTTCTTTTGTTTTTCATTATTTTATTTTTTACTGCAAAATTGCCTTACTGCCAATCAATTATGCAGTGAAAAAGTCTGTGGCAAAGATGCCTATGGTGAAAGTACCTAGAACTGTTGGGAACCACTTATCTTTCCCTCTTTCTCCCATCTCCAGTTTTAACCCGAAGCCCCATCTTCCTGTATTGCCTCGATGTTTTGCTCTGTTATTGAATGAGTTTAGCTTCACCTACCCACCCTTGCCCAGCCCCAAAGCTGTAGCCCATTCAGGCGGCAGAGCTAAAGCAAAGTTCAGCTTAAACTGGTGATTACAGAATCCCTTAGAAATAACAGCGTGGGCAAGATGGTGCTTTCAAATTTAATCTCAAGCAAACCCACTCAGTCGAAGAATCATAGAGCATTTAGGGATGCCTTTCAGTTTCTAATAATGTTTCAGAGGTCTCTGTTTCAATAGACTGAAATTGATGTTGGCAGAGGAAAATTAGGTCAAGGCCCTGAGAAAAAGAAACCATCACTTCTTAAAACCCCCAAAGATTGCCAAGTATTTATATTATGAAAACAGTTACATAGAGAAAAACACATTTTGGCAGTAACATATTTACATTAATTTCAATTATGGGATTATTTATGAGATACAAAATCATACAAGATAGCTTCTAACCATGAAATGTGGATACAGTAAGGAGAAAATTAAGGCAACAGCAATAAAATGTGAGTGCCCTCGGGGAGGGTAGCAGCAATCACATATCAGAATCCTTTGCGGGGTGTAAGCTATCTAGTAAAAGACATGGAGCCTGTTTCCTAGACAATCCTGAATTATAGAGACAACTGGCTGGAGGCCGTCTCAGTTTACCCTTTACACAGTTCTATTTCTTTTCTTCAACTGTCACAGGTTATGGTCCTGTTCTCCTTTTTCACCACAGGAGGGAGCTGCAGCATAATAAGGGCAGAGTTCTCCAGTCTTCTCTGAGTGGTAACATAATAACTTTCATTACCATGTGCCAGCTGCAACACTGAACAAATGCCTCCAATTAGAAAAGAATGTGATCTTAAAGTTTCCAAAGCTGTCCTGCAACTGAACCTGCTCAAGTTTTTCACACACACACAAACATGCATACAGTACAACTCTTTTTTATTACCCTAATACCAGAATTTATAAATAATTTGTATGTTATTTAGATGAGGATAATCCATATACACATCCTAAGTATTAAGATATCTGATGTTTTAACCAACTTTAATCACACAGAACTCATTAGAGTGATTTATACATGGATTAAAAGCAATCTGTAATGTATCTTCCACTCCCTGATTCTTTTGGCATACATGACTGCCCCAAGAAAAGTCTTCTGAGGCATAGTGCTGAAGATGACTTAGTGATGCAATAGGCAGTTTAATGAAGATGGTAAATAGGTACTTAATGAGGTGAACTCTCCTTATTAACCTTTGGCCAAAGTCACATCTGTACCCACTCCTTGTTTCAGCTCTTAAATACTCTTTAAAAGCAGCAGCCAAGTTCAGTTATATTTTACCTCTAAAGAATTCGGGACAAACCCATTTAGAAAAGTGTTTATCCCTCAGTTTGTAGGTGATGGGGTAGGAGCTTACAGGGGGTTCCAAAAGGGATCAGTCAGATCATAGAGCTTGTCTCAGAGGGAAGGTCTATGCCCAAAGCAACACAGGATTTCACTTTATACTGCAATTCCACAAAGCTGTGTACAATGTATTAAAGTTAAATGCAGCTATAGCCAAAAGGGAGGAAAGGTAGAACATGCCATAGGAATAGCAGAAGTGTTCCAAGTATAGTCTTTGATCACTGGTTATGTAAAGTTCCACTCTACCCAGGCTTGCTGGTCAGACCACTTGTGATACAGGGTGGACTGGGGCTGGGGACAGAAGGGCTAGCTTTCCTCATACCATTATGCTCCAGGGAAGAAGCCCTAGGAGTCCAAGTATTCTGTGAAGCTGGTCTTCTAGGCCCTAACAAAAGGAATACATGTTGAGGTGAGAGGAATACATTTTACTTAGCTTGGTTTACGTTTCACACATTTAGGTGTATGAAACTTTGCCCTGGCACCGCCACTGTTGGCGTGAGTTTGCTCCCTTCTCTCCTTACTACACTTTGTGAGTCACAGGTTTATCTGGATTTGGGTCAATCAATTCAGTAACTCTTAATTGGGTTTCTGTGAGGATGAGAGTTGTGCAGACACCAGGAGGTATGGCTTGGTAGCCACTGGCCACACATGGCTATTTAAGTTTAAATTAATTAAAATAAAATAAATTTTTAAATTCAGTTCCTTATTCACACTAGCCTCCTTCCCAGTGCTCAACAGTCCCATGTGGCTAGTGGCTCCTGTATCAGACAGCACACATACTGAACAGTTCTATCATTGCAGAACGTTCTATTGGACAGTGCTGGCCTAGAGGGCCCTAAACAGAGCAAATATAAAATCGGGAAGACTGGAACATCTGCACAATGAGGGTACAAATCCACAAGTAAGTCTGCATCTTTGGAACTACAGCCTGAAGTGACCACGGCAGTCACAAAACATTATAAATGGTATCACTGGTTTGGTGATGGTCTGTATCAGAGATCTCAAACTGCCTAACTGTAGAATGAATATTTTCCTTGGCTTCACTGTAAACATGACAGAATCAGTTTCCAACATTTAAAAAACTGCGAACTCATTAAAAATCTAGTTTTCTGATTTCATTTGAAAAATGAGAAGATCTGGCCCCTCTGGACCTGCATCCCCACCCTATATAACATAGACCTGGAGTCAAAGAGCTGCAGTCCCCTCAGAGAAGCCTGTGCCCTTCACTTTACCAAATCTCTACTAGACACTGCATCCAAGGTATTTCCTCTCTAATTTCTGCTGTATATATATTCGAATGGGAAAAAAATAATGTCTCTAGCAATGCAAAAAAAAGACATATCTATAATGAAAACCATAAAAGATACCTAGAAAATTCTTGTTTATTCTTTCTGTATCTTTAAATAAATGTATTCCATTCACTTATCCAAATGGTATTCTTTCATCTATAGAAAAAGGATTAGTAAATTACATAAGAAGGTTAAGGTAAACTTAAAATTTTCAATAATTCTGTACTCAACACTCTAGGCTTTCAAATTTGATGGAGGGAAGGAGGGCAAGAAGAGGGGAGAGATGATAGATACATGATTCTTTTCTCCTTTGTGTACACACACACACACAAAACCTGTGTCCCTTAGTTGTGGTGGGGCTGCAAAAACATCTCATGTGTAAATAAAAATGAGCCCACTTCTGAATAAAATTTTAAATAATCTTTGGGCACCTAATGGAAAAACATCTCAATCATGCACAAGTCTCTTCATTCAAAAATCTAGTTTTATGCTCATGAGTTGTACCCATTTAAATTTAAGCTCTGTTAAAGATGGAACCTTATCTGTCCTGTTCAATACCAGGATGCAGCAGATACTCACTTCTCAATAAATATTTGTTAAATGGAGTAACATAATCCTCGGAGGGAACAGAACATTCCTTTAGAAATTTTAAGCCTCTGCCATATTCCTTTTGATCTCAAACTGACATGATGATATTTATATTCATTTATTCAACAAAGCCTTTTATGTGCTGGATTTCTGTTGGAGATTATTTTAGTATGCAGCTGTTGACTCTCTAAGTTATAGGTCATATGTGTAGGAAGAGAACTACAGGGAGAGACTGACCAAGATAGCAGAGTAGAAAGACCCTGAGCTCACCTCCTCTCACAAGCACATCAAAATTACAACTGTCTGCAGAATAACCATCAATGAAAAAGACTAGAACGCACCAGAAAAGATCTTCTACAACCAAAGATATAAAGAGGAACCACAACAAAACGAGTAGTAAGGATGGACTCAAGATATAATCAAATCCCATACCCTACGGGTGAGCAACCCACAAACAGGAGAATGATTATATTGCAGAAATTTTCCCACAGGAGTGAGAGTTCTGAGCCCCATGTCAGGCTCCCCAGCACCGGAGCCCAGCACTGGAAAGATTAGTCTCCACAGTATCCGGCTTTGAAAGCGAGCAGGGCTTAACTGCAGGAGCCCCACAGGACTGGGGGAAATAGAAACCTCACACTCTTAAAGGGGGCAAACAAAATCTCAATGCACCAGGATGCAGGGCAAAAACAGTAATTTGATAGGAGCCTGGGACAGACCTACCTGCTTGTCTTGGAGGGTCTCCTGGGGAAGTAAGGGGCAGCTGTGGCTCACCCTGGGGACACAGACACTGGTGGCAGATATACTGGGGAGCATTCATCTGCATGAGCTCTCCTGGAGGCTGACATCTTGGCACCAAGACTTGGCCCAGCCAACAGCCTGTAGGTGCCAAAGCTGAGATGCCTCTGACCAAACAACAAACTGGGCAGAAACATACATACTAACGTAATGAAAATGACAATAATTAAAGATAAAGAGAGAATCTCAAAAGCAGGAAGGGAAAAGCAACAAATATTGTACAAAGGAACTCCCATAGGCTATCAAGCTGATTTTTCAGCAGAAACTCAGCAGACCAGAAGGGAGTGGCACAATATATTTAAAGTGATGAAAGGGGAACACCTACAACCAAGAATATTCTACCCAGCAAGGCTCTCATTAAGATTTTTTTTTTTTTTTTTGCGGTATGCGGGCCTCTCACCGTTGTGGCCTCTCCTGTTGCGGAGCACAGGCTCCGGACGCGCAGGCTCAGAGGCCATGGCTCATGGGCCCAGCCACTCCACAGTATGTGGGATCTTCCCAGACCGAGGCACGAACCCGTGTCCCCTGCATTGGCAGGCAGACTCTCAACCACTGTGCCACCAGGGAAGCCCCTCTCATTAAGATTTGATAGAGAAATCAAAAGCTTTACAGACAAGCCAAAGCTAAAAGAATTTAGCACCACCAAACCATATTTACAACAAATGCTAAAGGAACTTCTCTAGGTGAAAAAGAAAAGGCCACAACTAGAAACAAGAAAATTATGAAATGAAAAAGATCACTGGTTAAGGCAAACATATAGTAAAGGTAGGAAATCATCCACACACAAAGCTAGTAGAGAGGATAAAAGACAAAAGTACTAAAATAATCTGCACCCACAATAAGCAGTTAAAAAATATACAAAACAATTAGATGTAAAATATATCAAAAACAGTAGTTGTGAAGGAAGGAGAGTACAAATGCAGGGTTTCTAAAAATGCATTTGAAATTAAGAGATCAGCAACATGAAAGAACATATATATGTATATTATATATATGTGTGTGTGTGTGTGTGTGTGTGTATATATATATATATATATATATATATATATATATATAGACTGCTATATAAAAACCTCATGGTAACTGCAAACCAAAAATCTATTATAGCTTTACACACAAAAAAGAAAAAGAAATCAAAACATAGCCTAAAGACAGTCATCAAATCATGAGAGAACAAAAGGAGGGGAACAAAAGATGTAAAAAACAAATCCAAAACAACTAACAAAATGGCAATAAGAACATACATATCGATAGTTACCTTAAATATAAACGGACTAAATGTTGCAACCAAAAGACACAGACTGGCTGAATGGATACCAAAACAAGACCCATATATATGTTGCCTACAAGAAACTCACTTCAGATCTAGAAACACATACAGACTGAAAGTAAGGGGATAGAAAAAGGTAGTCCATACAAATGGAAATCAAATGAAAGCCAGAGTAACAATACTTACTTATATAAGACAAAATAAACTTAAGAGACAAAGAAGGACACTACAATAATGATCAAGAGGTTAATCCAAGAAGAAGATATACTAATATCTTGCACCTAACATAGGAGCACCTCAATGTATTGATATAAGACAAATACTAACAGACAGAAAAAGAGAGATCAACAGTAACACAATAATAGTAGGGGATTTTAACACCCCACTTAACATCAATGGACAGACGATCCAAACAGTAAATCAGTAAGGAAACACAGACCTTAAATAACACATTAGACCGAATGTCCTTAACTGATATATAGAGAGAGCATTTCATCTAAAAGCAGCAGAATATCCTCCAAGATATTGGCACATTCTTCAAGTGCACGTGGAACATTCTCCAAGACAGATGACATGCTAGCCACAAAACAAGCCTCAGTAAATTTAAGAAAACTGAAATCATATCAAGCATCTTTTCCAACCACAATGCTAGGAGATCAGAAAACAACTACAAGAAAATAAAAACTGCAAAAAACACAAACACGTGGAGGCTAAACAATATGTTACTAAACAACAAATGCATCACTGAAGAAATCAAAGAAGAAATCAAAAACGACCTAGAGACAAATGAAAATGAAAAACGGTGATCCAAAGCCTATGGAATGCAGCAAAAGCAGTTCTAAGAGTAAAGTTTATAGTGATACAAACTTACCTCAGGAAACAAGAAAAATCTCGAATAAACAACATAAAGTTACACCTAAGCAACTAGAGAAAGAAGAACAAACAAAACCCAAAGTTAGTAGAAGGAAAGAAAACATAAAGATCAGAGCAGAAATAAATGAAATAGAGACTAAAAAACAGTAGAAAATACCAATGAAACTAAAATCTAGATCTTTGAAAAGAAAAAATTGATAAACTCTTAGCCTGGCTCATCAAGAAAAAAAGGGAGAGGGCCCAAATCAATAAAACCAGAAATGAAAAAGAAGACATTACAACAGACACCACAGAAATACCAAGGATCATAAGGAAGGGAACTGCGATCATGTAAGAAAAATTTGATTTTGAATACTACCCTGCCTTTTAAAAAAGCTGTATATACACAAAACAACACTATAGTTCATGCATAATATTGCTTACTATAATATCCATATTATGTACTATACAATATTTCCTGTATTATATTATCATATTATGTATTCCTCAACCTTTTCCTCACCTCCTTGCCTCAACAGAAACTTGGCTTTCCCTGGGACCACTGCTTTCCCTCCAGTCCTTTCAGTGGAAAGTTGTATTTCTCCCTTTGTCCTCGTACCACTGGATAAGGAGATGGAAGGAGATATCCTCCGTGCTCCTCACTGCCACTTTGAGACCATTCATTCTCTCTCTTTTCTCCCCCCTAAACACCCCAGCTTTGAATCTCATGTCATCAGACTAGATCACTCAATACTAAGTGTCACCATTATCTATGGACCCCCAGGTCAGTTCTCTTCTCCTTCTTTCTCACTGTGATGGAACATCTCCATCACTACTTGTGTCTTAATCTTGAAAAAGTAAACATATATGGGAATGATCTTTCCAGTACTCTGGTGTCTCATTTCCTTGAACCACCCCTTTCAATAATCTTCTGCCTCAGCCATTCACTCCCATGTCATTACCACTAGCTGCAAACGCTTCATAATCTCAATTTAATGCATCCCACTGTCTGCCCACAAGCCTCTATCTTTTCCTCTCACTCTCGACTTCAATGATTTTTTATCCCTCCTAGGATTACCACTGGATAAGGAGGTGGAAGGAGATATCCTCCGTGCTCCTCACTGCCACTTTGAGACCATTCATTCTCTCTCTTTCCCCCCCCCCTAAACACCCCAGCTTTGAATCTCATGTCATCAGACTAGATCACTCAATACTAAGTGTCACCATTATCTATGGACCCCCAGGTCAGTTCTCTTCTCCTTCTTTCTCACTGTGATGGAACATCTCCATCACTACTTGTGTCTTAATCTTGAAAAAGTAAACATATATGGGAATGATCTTTCCAGTACTCTGGTGTCTCATTTCCTTGAACCACCCCTTTCAATAATCTTCTGCCTCAGCCATTCACTCCCATGTCATTACCACTAGCTGCAAACGCTTCATAATCTCAATTTAATGCATCCCACTGTCTGCCCACAAGCCTCTATCTTTTCCTCTCACTCTCGACTTCAATGATTTTTTATCCCTCCTAGGATCAGCAATCCATTGATCATAGTACTGTGTCACTATATCTAAGCCCTCGATGTCTTCTCTTTCATGCATATCCAGCTTAAAATCAAAACCAATCAGTAAAATCACTCTCTATTCCCTTGCCCTTCTCCTGCTTTGTTATGCCTCCTGGTCCTCCAGCTCTCATCCACTCTCCACTCCTGCACCTGTGCAGCCAGCACGGCCAGAGAAAAACTAACTTCAAATTCATGCCTGCATCACAAGTGGATCCCAAACATTCACAAGAAATCATTCTCATCTCTAGTCCATTTATTCATCCACCATCCCAATAGGCTATTT
Organism: Neophocaena asiaeorientalis asiaeorientalis; assembly: GCF_003031525.2. Lineage (NCBI taxonomy): Eukaryota > Metazoa > Chordata > Mammalia > Artiodactyla > Phocoenidae > Neophocaena > Neophocaena asiaeorientalis. The sequence continues at coordinate 827,552 of NW_020172735.1, read as the reverse complement.
AACATTTTCTTATCTCTCTCCAAATTACCAACATCTTTTTCCTTATTCCCACTCTCAGCTTATTACCTTTGTTCTCGCTTCACTTCCACAGATCCCACTGCCTTATTTTCCCACCTTCCTTTATCTGAATACATGGAACCTGCCTTCCCACCTATTACCAAGGATGAACTAGCTATGCTGCTGTCTAAATTCCCTCTGTTTGTACCCTACATCCCAGCCCCTCAGGTCAATGGACATCTAAGTAATTACCCCTTCTTCTTTAAAAAATCAATTTTTTGCTCTATACTGACTTACTTCCATCAGCATACAAAATCCTATTATCTCTCCTACCTTAAAAAGAAAGAAAAAAGACCTTCCCTTCTCCCCATTTTTCCCACCAGCCATTGTGTCATTTTTTACTTCCTACAACAAAACTTGAGAAGCATTATCTATATTGACCGTCTCCATTCCCCACCACTCTACTGATACTGCTGTCATTCAAGTTGGCAATGACTCCACATTGCCAAATCTAATACCCAAGTCTCAGTTCTAAGAATACTTGAGCTTTGAAACCTTTCACACAGTTAATCATCCTCATCCTGTATGAACTTTTCTCACCTGGCCTTTACGTACATCTAACTCTCTTGATTTTCTGCCTAGCTCACTGATTGTTCCTTCTTTGCCTACTTTTAGGCTCCTCCTCTTCTACCCAACTTCTTAATTTTTGGAGTGTCTTTGGGCTCAATCCTTGGTTTTCTTTTCTGTCTATATTCTAGTCCCATAGCTTTAAGTAGCAATTAAATGCCAATGACTCCCAAATTATATCTCCAGCCCAAACCTCATTTTCTAACTCCAGACTTATCCATCCAATGTCTACTCAACAATGCCACTTGGATGTCTAAGAGACATCTCAAATTCAACCTGTCCAAACTGAACAATAATTATTCCATCCTAACCTGTTTAACCCACAGCCTTTCTCATGTCTCTCACAGCAACTCTATTCTTGTAGGCCAAAAACTGTGGAAGCACACTCAGGGGAATGGCTATAATAAAAAAAAAAAGTTTTTAAATAATAGAGAAAAACAAATGTGGCAAGAATATGGAGAAACTGAAACCCTCACATATTGCTCATGGGAATGTAAAATGGTGCAGCCACTTTGGAAAAAGAGTTTGACAGTTCCTCAAAAAGTTAAACATAGAACTATCATATAACCAAGCAGTTCCACTCATAGGAATATACTCAAAAGTAAAAATGGATATTCAAACAAATACCTGTAAGTTAATATTCATTGCAATACTATATACAATAGCCAAAAGGCAGAAACAACCCAAATGTCTGTCAATGGATGAATGGAAAAACAAAATGTGGTCTATGCATTCAAGGAAATATTATTCAATTGTAAACAGGAATGAAGGATTATTTTAATTTTTTATTTTATATTGGAGTACAGTTGATTTACAATGTTGTGTTAGTTTCAGGTGTACAGTAATTTGGTTATACAAATACATATATCCATTCTTTTTTAGATTCTTTTCCCATATAGGTTATTACAGAATATTGACTAGGGTTCCCTGTGCTATACAGGGAACTTGTTGATTATATATTTTATATATACAGGGTCCTTGTTGATTATCTATTTTATATATAGTAGGGTGTATATGTTAATCCCAATCTCCTAATTTACCCCTCCCCCCCACCTTTCCCCTTTGGTAACCGTAAATTTGTCTTCTATGTCTGTGAGTCTCTTTCTGTTTTGTAAATAAATTCATTTATATCATTTTTTTAGATTCCACATATAAGTGACATCATATAATATTTGTCTTTCTCTGACTTACTTCACTTAGTATGATAATCTCTAGGTCCATCCATGTTGCTGCAAATGGCATTATTTCATTTTTTTCTATGGCTGAGTATATTCCATTTATAAATGTACCACATTTTCTTTATCCATTCTTCTGTCAATGGACATGTAGGTTGTTTCCATATATTGGCTATTGTAAATAGTGCTGCAATGAACATTGGGGTGCATGTATCTTTTCAAATTATGGTTTGCTCCAGATATATGGGATTGCTGGATCATATGGTAGTTCTATTTTTACTTTTTTAAGGAACCTCCATACTGTTCTCCACAGCAATTGTACCAATGTTCCATGTGCACTAGAATGTTCCATGTGTACTTGAAAAGAATGTGTATTCTGCTGCTTTTGGATGGAATGCTCTATAAATATCAATTAAGTCCATCTGGTCTAATACATCATTTAATGCCTGTGTTTCCTTATTGATTTTCTGCCTGGATGATCTGTCCATTTATGGCTGTTAGTATTTGTCTTATATATTGAGGTGCTCCTATGTTGAGTGCATATATATTTACAATTGGCATATCTTCTTCTTGGATTGATCCCTTGATCATTATGTAGTGTCCTTCTTTCTCTCTTGTAACAGTTTTATTTTAAAGTCTACTTTGTCTGATATGAGAATTGCTACTTCAGCTTTCTTTTGATTTCCATTTGCATGGAATACCTTTTTCCATCCCCTCACTCTTAGTCTGTATGTGTCCCTAGATCTGAATTGGGTCTCTTGTAGATAGGATACTGGTCTTTTTTTGGTATCCATTCAGCCAGTCTATGTCTTTCAGTTGGAGCATTTACTCCATTTACATTTAAGGTAATTACAGATATGTATGTTCTTATTGCCATTCTGCTAATTGGTTTGGATTTGTTTTTGTAGGTCTTTTGTTTTCTTCCCTTCCTCTTATGTTCTCTTCTCTTGTGATTTTAACGATTATATCTAGTGTTTTATTTGTATTTGTGTTTTTTGTGTGTGTATCTATTGTAGATTTCTGGTTATCAGTTACCATAATGTTTTGATATAGAAGTCTATGTTTATACAAAATTGTTTCAAGTTGCTAGTCTCTTAATTTCAAATGCATTTCCAATATCGTGCATTTGTACTCTCCTCTTCTCACGAATGTTGGTTTTGTATAAAATTTGTGTGTAGGTGATTTCCTGCCTTACCTGTATGTTTGTCTTTACTGGTGAGCTTTCACATTCATAATTTTCTTGTTTCTAGTTGTGACTTTTTCTTTTCTGCCTAGAGAATTTCCTTTAGCTTTTGTTGTAAAGCTGATTTGGTTGTGCTGAATTCTTAGCTTTTGCTTGTCTTTAAAGCTTTTGATTTCTCCATCGAATCTGAACAAGAGCCTTGCTGGGTAGAGTGTTCTTGGTTGTAGGTTTTCCCCTTTCTACACTTTAAGAACATCATGCCACTCCCTTATGGCCTGCAGAGTTTCTGCTGAGAAATCAGCTGAAAACCTTACAGGGATTCCCTTGTATGTTATTTGTTGCTTTTCCCTTACTGCTTTTAATAATTTCTCTGTCTTTAATTTTTGTCAATTTGATTAATATGTGCCTTGGCATGTTCCTCCTTGGGTTTATCCTGTATGGGGCTCTGAGCTTCCTGGACTTGAGTATTTCCTTTCCAGTGTTAGGTAAGTTTTCAGCTATTAGCTCTTCATATATTTTCTCAGGTGTTTTTTCTCTCTCTTCTCCTTCTGGGACCCCTATAATGTGAATGTTGGTGCATTTAACATTGTCACAGAGATCTCTTAGACTATCCTCATTTCTTTTCATTCTTTTTTCCTTATTCTGCTCAGCAGCAGTGATTTCCATCAGTCTGTCTTCCAGCTCACTTATTCCTTCTTCTGCCTCATTTATTCCACTATTGATTCCTTCTAGTGTATTTTTCATTTCAGTCATTGTATTGTTCATCTCTGTTTTTTCTCTAAATCTTCTTTTTATTAAATATTTCTATATCTTCTTGGTCTGTTCCTCAATTCTTTTATTATTTCTTATTCATAGACTTTTTGATGATGGCCATTCTAACTGATGTGAGGTGATACCTCATTGTAGTTTTGATTTACATTTCTCTAATAATTAGCGATGGTGAGCATCTTTTCATATGCCTGTTGGCCAGCTGTATGTCTTCTTTGGAGAAATGTCTATTTAGATCTTCTGTCCATTTTTTGATTGGGTTATTTTTTTGATATTGAGCTGTATGAGCTCTTTGTATATTTTGGAAATTAAGCTTTTGTCTGTCACATCATTAGCAGATGTTTTCTCCCAGTCTGTAGGTTCTTTTTTTTTGTTTGTTTATGGTTTCCTTTGCTGTGCAAAAGCTTGTAAGTTTAATTAGGTCCATTTGCTTATTTTTCCTTTTATTTCTTTTGCCTTCAGACACTGAGCTAAGATAATATTGCTATGATTTATTTTAGAGAATGTTTTACCTATGTTCTGTTCTGTGGGTTTTATAGTATCATGTTTGATATTTAGGCCTTTAAACCATTTTGAGTTTATTTTTCTATACGGCATGACGGAGTGTTCTAACATCATTGATTTACATGAGACTACACAGTTTTCCCAACACCACTTGCTGATGAAACTGTTTTTTCTCCATTGTATATTCTTGCCTCCTTTGTTGACGATTAGTTCTGGACCCTCAATTCTGTTCCATTGATCTACATATCTGTCTTTGTGCCAATACCACATACGGAATGTTTTCTTTCTTTTAGTTAAAAATAATGACTGTGTTCAGTATTACAAAATGTTAACACTTCTCAATTCTGGATATTCTGTGGGTATGGTTATAGGATTCTGTGCACCTTTTTCTGTACTGATTAAATTTCTCAAAATTTTAAAGGCAAGTAAGAAGAAAACCCTTTATGGTTTTTATAGCAAAGAATTCCTTTGCTCTTTCTAAAAGAATAAAAGTAGTCATACTAGAATTTCTGTAACAACGTCCTTTCTTAACTAAATACAGTCATCTGGCAACTGCCCCATTCATCTCTTATCACTGGAAAAAGGAACCAGCAGAATTTTGAATACAGAAATATGATCTTCATTAACTTGACCTCCTCCACACTGTGTGATGACAGGGGACAATCCAAGTTGGAACAGAACTGTGTCCTATGGCCACTCACTGAAGTTACCTCCAGGGCCCACCAGGTGGTATGCGTCTGTGGACATCACAAGTACTGACCAAGCCAGGCTCCAAAGCATCCCCAAAGAAAGACCTTCCCAAAATATCCTCTTTCAGAGAATTTTAAAGCTGTTGCCTCAGCATGTCCGTGATTTAGGCACCCATGCTTAAGTCTAGAGATCTCAAGCAAGCCCCTCTCCCACACTTCCCTACCATCTCCCTTCCAGGTGATATCCTGATGTTGCAGCATACTAGAATCTCTAGGCAACATTTAAATGCATTTATTTTAGAAAATAAAACTTGGTGTGTACACTCATTTCCTTTTCAAATGTTTCACAGCAAAACAAAGATTGTATTGCCAAGGGTTATAAAATTAGAGAAGAAATGAAAATCTGTTATTTTCATAATAAGGTCTTTTCACTTAGCCAAAGTATTCTGAGTTCCAGAACAACTCACATACCCAAATGGTTGAGCTTTCATAGTGATTGACTGATTTTAGGCATTTTTAGTAGGCTCTAACTTAACTAAATTTTAAACACAGCAATTTTTAAGCTATCCCTGGAACTACTAGATAACGTTTACAGTATTATAATTAGCTCAATAGCTAATAAACATACAAGCTTTACACAATATGCTCATAATATGCTGACCAGATATGTATGATATCCTTATTTTTTCAACACAAAATTAATACAAGTTTACAGTAAATAAAATTCAAGTACTTTAGAGGCATATAAAATAAACCATTTTTATAATGCTTACTATGTGTCAGACTTTAAGTGCTGTAGCTGTCTGAACACAATCACTAATGGTACCCCATTAGTACCATTAATAGGTACTATTTATTATCCCCTTTACAGATGAGAAAACTGAGACATAGACATGATAAATAAGTTGCTCAAGGTCACAGAGCCAGTTAAGAGGTGGCACTAGGATTCAAACTCAGGCAATCTAGTTCCAAAGCCCATGGCCTTCACCACCGGACTAGACTGATTAGGCTACAAATTGATTAACAATCTCTCTGGAAATTGGTATTTAGATTGTTTGTTTATTTGCTATTTTAACCAATGCCACAATAAATATCCTTAAAATGTATATCAGTATTTCCTAAAGATTTACTTCTGTAAGTGGGATTGCTTATACATGCATTTAAAATTTGGTAGGTAATGCCTAGCTGACTTCTAAAGAAGCTAAGTCTACCTATATTCTCCCAAACAGTGCTGTTTTATTGCTCCTTACTGACCCTAGATGGTATCCGTCATTTTTCACCATTGATAAGCTGATAAGCACAAAGCAAATCATGATGTTGCTTTAATTTGCATGGCCCTGAACACTTTTGAGTCTGAACAACGTTTTAAGTATTTATTTGTATTTGTGGGTCTCTGAATTTTGCCTTCTCACATTTTGGCCCGTTATTCTATTGAGGTGCCTTTTCTTATGGGTTTGTAGAAGCTCTCTGCCCCCACACACCTTGCCCCAGTGAACAGGCACTGATCCTGCTGGAATCCCCAGCCAGCACTTAGAGCAGCTGCTGCACAATCAGAGGCAAAGGGGTGAGAACAGACACATGAAATTTCAGTTTCTTTCCCAAAGCAAAACTGCCAGCATAGTAAAGAGATGACAAAGTTTATTTGAGGCTATAGCTCAAAATCTGCCCATGAAGATCATTTTCGTCTGTGGCAAATATTGTATTGATTCAACGTGATGCATTAGAAAAAGCAAGTAAGATGGCTGCCAGAAAAACCCAAGAGATGCTATAGAATTGGACTGGCCTGGGTTTGAATTGTGGAGCATTCATTTATTTAGTTGGGTGTCTTTGACTAAGTTCTCCCAGCATCCAAGCCTCCAAATAACAAGAATCATGATATCTACCATGCAGAGTTATAAGAATTGAGGAAAGCATCTGGAAGCATCTATAATAGAGTCTGGCCACATAATAGGTATAGAATTACTAATACTAAAAATATTTATCATTACTACTATTAATAACACTGGTATTATTGGTAGTGATTAAGCAGAGGCAAATCTCATTTGCCACATGTAACTGACATGATTGGCTTTGCTAACTTAGCTATGGATAAAATTAGGTTATATTCTTTTACTTTCCAAATTAAAACTCACCTCTACCTCCATTTACCCACCAAGTAGGAAATCTGTCTTCCCTTTCTGTCCTTCTCTTCTCTTTCCATGTCCAGGTTGCTCAGGAGACCAACCCTACTTTCTCCTATGTTGCAGTGCTAGTGCCAGACTCAAGCACTTCCTTTGAGGTTAGCAGGCTCCTTTACCACCAGTCTTTGTCTAAGCCACTGTGGCCAAGCCCCTGGCACTGACAGTAGTGCAGGTCCCCTTCCAAGCCACAGTGATTCTTAGGGCAGTGTGGGAGTCTGGGCACCATCCCTAATAGGCCTCAACTGATTCAAGGGCTCCTTGGTAGAGCTGGCCTGGGCTCTCAACTTTTCATCTCCTTGGGCTCACCCGGATGCCCGTTTCCCAGACTGCTGGCTTCCCCCAGGGGTCCGTCTGCCACCTCACCTACCCAGGAGCATTTACTCTTTACACCTCTCTTTGTTCCTGTCCTCGATATGAAAGTCCCTCCAAGTCTGCCCCAGCCCATTTCCTTTTTCTGTTGCAGAATGCAAGCAATTATTTCAGGGAAAAAGATGCTGGTCACTCTAGGATATCTTTTACTCTTCTCACTTTACAAGGGAGCTTCCTCAGATCCAGGCAGTTGCAGATGATTCAATCAAGCCTCTAGTCACTTATAGGCAACAGGAAGTGAAGGAGGTGAAGGCCCATAACAGTAATTAAACTTGGAGCCAAGGAAGTTCATTCCTAAACAAAGTAGATATAAAATATATCCCCTACCCTACAGGAACTTCCAGGTTCAGTCTTTCTTCTGTATCTAGCACCATAAATGCCACCCAGACACAATAAACAATGACACTCATTGGATGTCTAAAACAGAGTTTTATATAAACTATGACTGTTTTGGTGGCAACATTCATTAGGGGAAAAAAATGTGTTCTGACTTTGAAACCAATCTATTTTGTTACATAATGGGCTGGAGAAAAACTAAAATTATGATTTTTCTTCATGTTCCTACCCTGAGCCATCCCAGTTAGCAGAAGATTTTAAAACAATTTGCTTTAGTTAAACTAGTAAAGTGATGGAAACTTGTTGAAATCAGTCACATAACTGCTTCCACAGATCATCTTTTTTTTTTAAATTAAAGGACTCTGACAGACCAGCTTCATGGAAATCAACAACCCACAAGATTGTGTGTTCTCCCTGGTGTTGCAAAAATATCCAAGCACACTGAACTTAAAATCATCGAAAAAGAAATGAGAGCACTGCTTACTTGTTCATGGAAGAACAGGTGTTCATACTTAAATGAGATGTGTTCACAGAGCAGAAAATGGAATATGGAGTATGCACTCATTTTCCACTGCTGAACTGCTTGGCACTGAGTGCATAATGGGTTTTGATAAACTGAAGATGTATGGGCTCAATAACCTCACAGTTTCCAAAGATATTCACAGGAGCTCACTTTGTTTGCTTAGATGTCTTTGGATGTATCTAAGTGACCAGACATCTGGTTCAATGTCAAGGGGGGCTGACAGAGCAGAAGATGAACCCTGCTCTTCATCCCTGTGAGGTTGGAGATGAATCCTAGATCTATCCTGCAATGTCCAGCTCAGTGGCCAAACTACACACGGTAATCTGGGTACGTCTCACTGTGCAAAAGTCCACTGTTATTCACAGGCTGTTGGAATTAGAACGGAGTACTGTTTTCAGCTGTGTAAACCTACAGCCAAAATATGAAGCTCTCTATGGATATTCTCAATTAGAGACTAGTGTAGTTTGTTAAATTCAGCAGTCCCTTTGGCTAGAATAGAATCTATCAGTGATTTTTATTTGATCAAATGACTAAACCTATACTTTTTTATAAAAATAAAATTAAATAAATTATACATATTTTTATGCCTACAACATTTTATTTTTTCTCATTAAAATCTCCACTTTACGAAATTCATATGTTCCAAGCATGTATGGATTTCAGATTACAGAGCCCATCAAAAAAACAACTTAGATGTACCCAAGATAAAAGTTCAGGTCTGACTAAATTTTTAAACAAAACAGTAGAATCATTTTTGAGTTTTTAAAAATATTTTAAAAGAAATTCAAAGAGAAGAGAGAGAATTTTATTTTATTTTATTAATCTCCAAATTCTTTGAGATCTTATGAGAAAAGAGAAGGGAGTATTTTTAAAAATTAGTAAGAATGTTCAAGTATAAGCTAACATATAAGTCTAAGATTGGATATTAGCATTCAGGAGTATCATGATGTTTAATAAGAGCCCCCAAATGATATTTCAATTAGCAGTGCATCTCCATGCTGTCAGAATTCCCAGGTCTAAATTTAAAGAGTAAGTTATCATGCTTTTGGGTTAAAAATAAGCAAAAATGATAGAGAAGTTTAAAACAAGTAGATAAACATAGAATTGGGAAGACAAAGAAACTGTAGTCTGGACTTTGTTTCAACACAAATTTGTACTATGAACCATTTTACTTTGGTTCAATTTCCAAATGGGAATGGTACTGATTCCCTTACACAAGGCCAGTGTGAAGATAAGACAGGGCACAGCACATACAAACAGTGTAAAAGATTGATGCTACACATCTACCTGTAATACTAATGCTACTAGAAAAAGATAATTTGCTTTGTTATTCCAGTATTATCAAATAAGAGTACAGGTATGTTCTATAATATAGCATGGGATCTATTGAAAAAGATAAAAATCATGTAAAAGTTTTTCTCCCCAGAGGTAAAATAATCTTGCAAAGTGTATACATAAAGGACTGTTATTAAAATCCATAGATTAGCTCTAGTAATTAGGATACCAGCAAGAATGTCTATAATCTTCCTGGAAACATCAAGGGAAGAATACAGAAGGTTGCTTGTGTGCACTAAAAGGATGTACAGGGATAAGTTGAGCTAGTATTTCATCAAAGTGCTGAGAAACGCATCCACAAAAGAGTAAGAACTTGAAAGAGGCAACTATAGAAACTAATGAGTGCTATTTGGTTTTTTAAAATAAGTTTTAACTACTGGGGAACATTCCATTTCCCAAGACAATAATTTTATGGAGTATAACTACCTGTAAGTATGTCGAGTTACAAATACAAATAAACTCAGCACCAAATAAACTGTTAAACCATGTGAAAATAGCTTTATGATTTAGGCATTACAGAATTAATTTCAGGAAGATGCTTTCCTAGAATTAGCACCTTCAGGAAAGTAAGTCAGAGCTGAGAAATCAAAGAGACACACAAGCCTTACTCTCTCATTCCACTGCCACTGGCCATCTCCACTGGATTCCTGCAAAGACCTATAGTCCACATGTGTAAGAAAGAATTCATCATCGTCCCTAAAGATGCTCCTCCTCTATCTCCCATGCTCAGTTCATGGTACCACCACACTCCTAGGACTCAAGTCATGAACCCAAATTGCTCCCCATCACTGCCCCATATTAAGTCCCTCCAAAATTACTTCTTAAAGAGTCTTCAAGTATGTCCCTCTCTCTCAAGTCCCACTGTCATGGTTTTCATTTATCTTCTCATTATCCCTTATCTAAAATACTGCAATGGAGAGGCAGAGATGAAGATGGTGGAACAGAAGGATGTGGAGGTCACCTCCTTCCACAAATACATAAGAAATACATCTACATGTGGAACAATTTTCATAGAATACCAATGGAATGATGGCAGAAGATCTCATACAACCAAAGCTGCAAGAAAGATTACCACATAACCGGTAGGACAAAAGGAAAACAAAAAAAAGAATCTGGACAAATCCTGCAACCCTGGGAGGGAGCTGTGGAAGAAGAAAGCTTTCCTCACCTGGAAACACCTTTCACCAGCTGGGAGATGAGCCAGGACAGACAGGGAGCTTCAGAGGTTCAGAGGAGAGTGCAGCAGCCAACTTGCAGCAAGCAGAATAGAGAGAGACCAGCACAAATAGTCCTGGCCACCTCGGTGCACTGCCCAGCCTGAGATGACCACCTGCTGGTGTGGGCAGGACTGGGTGCTGAAACTTAGGCTTCAGCTGACAGACTCCAGAAAAGAACTTGGCTTGGCTTCTTGGAGACAGTCTGAAGGGCCTGGAGTGTAGAGCCACACCTGGGGGTGTGCACAGGATGGAGCCCAGGTCCTCAATAGGAGCCCCACTGTCAACAAGGACAAAGGGAGGGAAGTGCCCTGCCATACCGGCCTCATTCTCAGGGTGCTCACAGTGGGTGCAGCTCCACCACTGCAATCTTTAGCGGTTGCCCACACACAGAGGCAGGGCAGAAATCTGAGCCAACTTTGAGCAGGTGTGTGACTTCAGCAGATCTACACCAGTGGCTTTGTAAGCACAGTGCCTGGGGGGCATCCAAGTTGATTACTCGCACTCCCACAGCTGAGGTGGATTCAGTGCCAGCAGCAGCAGGCTTTATAGATGCACACATGTGGAAGCAGGGCTGAAATATGAGCCAATCACAGATTCCCCCACAGCAGAAGAACAGCCGAGAGCAATGCCAACAACAGTATATTTCCTGAGTGCACGAAATGGGTGACAGATGATGTCACATGGCGCACATCCCAGTGGACAGCTCCTGGGGAGTAATATACTGTGGCTCTTTCCCAGCAGCAGTGCTCCAGTCCCACCCATCTCACACTGCAGCTCAGGAACAGATCAGGGGGCTTCTATTTCAACAACTGGGGAGCAGACTCTGCCCCCAACAGGGCTGTGACAACCACAGAGCAAAGAGAAGGCTCTGCCCGACATCCAGTGGAGGCTCTGGTCACCACAACACCAATCTCACCCCCTATCAAGGGGATAATGACTAACACACCCTGAGGAAAGACATGGAAGGCATCCATACCAAAAAGAGCCCTCAAACCAAAAATACTGGACTCAAAGCAGGCTACACAGGAATGCCCCCACATAAATACAGCCCTTTAAGACCACAGTAGATAACTGTTTCCCCTAAATTCATAAAATCAGAGAAATATAAGTAAAATGAAAAAAGAGAGGAACTACTTCCAATTAAAAGAACAAGAGAAATCCCCTGAAAGAACAAGCAATGAAACAGACCTCTCCAGTCTTCCAGACCCCAAGTTCAAAAAGGAGGTAATAAAAATGCTGAAGGAATTAAGAAAGGCTATCAATAAAAATGCAGATCGCTGTAATAAAGAACTAGAAACTATAAAGAGGAGCCAATCAAAAATAGACAACTCAACTGCCAAGATGAAAACTGAGCTAAAGGCATTAAATAGCAAAGTAAATAATACAGAAGAACGAATAAGTTATTTGGAAGATAGAATAATAGAAATCACCCAATCAGAATAGCAGAAAGAATGACAAATGAAAAAAAATGAAAGCAATAGATGAGACCTGTGGGATAATATAAAGTGTGCCAATCTAAGCATAATAGGGATCCTGGAAGAAGAAAGAGAAAGTGGACTGAAAGTGTATTTGAAGAAATTATGGCTGAAAACTTCCCAAACCTAAAAAAGGAAACAGATATCCAGGTACAGGAAGTACAGAAGGTACCAAACAAGATGAACACAAACAGACCTAGACAAAAACATATTATAATAAAAAATGGCAAAAGTTAAATATAAAGAGAGGATTCTAATGGCAGCAAGAGAAAAAGAAAGAGTAAAATACAAGGGAACTCCCATAAGGCTATCTGCTGATTTATCTACAGAAACTCTGCAGGACAGAAGGGAGTGGCAAGATATATTCAAAGTCCTGAAAGGGAAAAACCTGCAACCTAGAATACTACACCAAGCAAGATTTTTAGAATAGAAGGAGAGATAAAGAATTTCTCAGACAAGCAAAAACTAAAAGAACACAGGAATACTAAACCTATCCTAAAAGAAATATTGAAAGGTCTTCTCTAAATAGAACAAAAACAAAAAAAAACAAGAATCTATAAGAAAGGGAAAATCTATAAGAAAATAGGAAAAGCAAATACAAAAGAGTACTTTAGATCTCTTAATTACAGTATACAGACTTAAAAAATAATTAAATACTATATATAGAAAACCCTAAAGCACACAAAAACTACTAGAACCGATAAACTCAGCAAGGTAACAGAATACAAGATTAACATACAGAGGTCAGCTATATTTCTTTATGCTAAAAATGAAATACCAAAAAGGTAATGTAAAAAAAATCCCTTATAAAATCACATCCAAAAAAATAAAATACTTAGGAATAAACATCATCAAGGAGGTGAAAGACTTCTATGCAGAGAACTATAAACCATTAACAAAGGAAACTGAAGATAATTCAAAAAAATGAAAACATATCCCATGGTGTTGGATTGGAAAAATTAATATTGTTAAAATTGCCACACTATCCAAAGCAGTCTACAGATTTAATGTGATCCCTATCAAATTACCCATGACCTTTTCCACAAAACTAGAACAAATAATCCTAACATTTATATGGACCCATAAAAGACCCAGAATTGCCAAAGCATTCCTGAGGAAAAAGAACAAAGCATGAGGCAGGCATAACCCTCCCAAACTTCAAACAATACTACAAACCTACAGTTATCAAAACAGCATGGTATTGGCACAAAAACAGACATATGGATAAATAGAACAGAACTGAGAGCCCAGAAATAAACCCACATACCAACGGTCGATTAATCTTCGACAAAGGAGGCAAGAATATACAATGGAGAAAAGACAGTCTCTTCAGCAAGTGGTGCTGGGAAAGTTGGACAGCAACTTGTAAATCAATGAAGTTAGAACAGGCACTCACACCAGACATAAAAATAAACTCAGAATGGCTTAACAACTTAAATATAAGACATGACACCATAAAAATCCTGGAAGAAAACATAGGCAAACATTCTCTGACATAAATCCTACCAATGACTTCTTAAGTCAGTTTCCCAAGGCAACAGAAATAAAAGCACGATGGGACCTATTCCAACTTACAAACTTCTGTACGGCATAGGAAACCATAAACAAAATGAAAAGAAAACCTACAGACTGAGAGAAAGTAATTATAAATGACACAACTGACAAGGGCTTAATTTCCAAAATACACAAACAGCTCATACAACTCAACAACAACAACAACAAAAAAAAAACAGCCCAATCGAAAAATAGAATACCTAAAAAGACATTTCTCCAAAGAAAACATACAGATGGCCAATAGGCACATGAAAAGATACTCAATATTCATAATTATTAGAGAAATGCAAATAAAAACTACAATGAGGTACCACATCACACCAGTCAGAATGGCCATCATTTAAAAGTCTCATAGGCAAACATTCTCTGACATAAATCCTACCAATGACTTCTTAAGTCAGTTTCCCAAGGCAACAGAAATAAAAGCACGATGGGACCTATTCCAACTTACAAACTTCTGTACGGCATAGGAAACCATAAACAAAATGAAAAGAAAACCTACAGACTGAGAGAAAGTAATTATAAATGACACAACTGACAAGGGCTTAATTTCCAAAATACACAAACAGCTCATACAACTCAACAACAACAACAACAAAAAAAAAACAGCCCAATCGAAAAATAGAATACCTAAAAAGACATTTCTCCAAAGAAAACATACAGATGGCCAATAGGCACATGAAAAGATACTCAATATTCATAATTATTAGAGAAATGCAAATAAAAACTACAATGAGGTACCACATCACACCAGTCAGAATGGCCATCATTTAAAAGTCTACAAATAATAAATGCTGGAGAGGGTGTGGAGAAAAGGGGAACCGTCTTACACTGTTTATGGGTATGTAAGTTGGTGCAGCCACTGTGGAAAATGGTATTTAGGTCCCTCAGAAAACTAAAATTAGAGCTGCCATATGATCCAGCAATACAACTCCTGGACATATACCCAGACAAAATTAATTCAAAAAGATACATGTACCCCTATGTTCACAGCAGCACTATTCATAATAGCCAAGATATGGAAACAACCTAAATGTCCCTCAACAGATGAATGGATAAAAAAGATGTGGTATGTATATACAATGGACTACTACTCAGCCATAAAAATGAATGAAATAAATGCCACTTGCAGCAACATGGATGGAATCAGAATTTCTCATACTAAGTGAAGAAAGTCAGAAAGAGAAAGAAAATACAATATGGTATCACCTATATGTGGAATCTAAAATATGACACAAATGAATCTATCTAGAAAAAAAAAAAGAAGCAGACTCACAGACATAGAGAACAGACTTGTGGTTGCCAAGTGCATGGCGTTGGGAGTTTGGGGTTAGCAGATGCAAACTATTATATACAGAATAGATAAACAATAAGGTCCTACTGTATAGCACAGGAAACTATATTCAATATCCTGTGACAAACCATTAGGGAAAAGAATGTAAAAAAGAATGTACACATATGTATAACTCAATCACCCTGATATACAGCAGAAACTAACACAACATTGTAAATCAACATTCAACAATAAAAAAAACAAAAAATTTTGTGAAAGCTATTATAACCATAATGAACAACAAAAGGATAAACATGAAGATGTAAAATAGCACATCAAAATCGTAAAATATGGGGGAGGAGAGTAAGAAAATGTAGATTTTTTAGAATGTGTTTGAGCTTATATGACTACCAGTCTAAAGCAAGTAGATACAGTAATGAGTTACCATACTTGAAAACCAGGGTAACCACAAATCAAAAACATACAATAGACTCACAAAAACAAAAAGAAGAAAACTCAAGCATAACACAAAAGAAAACCATCAAACTAGAAAATGAAAAACAAAAATGGAAATAAAGGAACAAAGAAAAAATACAAAACTGGAAAACAAGCTTTAAAATGGCAGTAAATACATACCTATCATAATTACCTTAAATGCCAATGGACTAAATGCTCCAATCAAAAGACAGAGGGTGACAGATTAAATAATAAAACAAGAACCTGCGATATGCTGCCTACAAGACACCCACTTTAGGGCAAAAAACACACATAGATTGAACGTGAGGAGATGTTAGAAGCTATTTCATGCAAATGAAAATGACAAGAAAGCTGGGGTAGCAATACTCATATCAGACAAAACAGACTTTAAAACAAGGCCATGAAGAAAGATAAAGAAGGACACTACATAATGATAAAAAGACCAACAAAAGAAGATATTATACTCGTTAACATATATGCACCCAATATAGGAGCACCTAAATACACAAAACAAATACTAAGAGACATAAAGGAAGAAATTGATGGGAATATAATAATAGTAGGAAAATTTAATACCCCACTGACATCAATGGACAGATCTTCCAGAAAAACAATCAATAAGGCAACAGATATCCTAAATGATACAATAGAACCATGAGATTTAATTTATATTTTCAGGACGTTACACCCAAAAAACCCAGAGTACACATTTTTTACAAGGGCACATGGAAAATTCTCTAGGATAGATGACATAGTAGGACACAAAACAAGTCTCACTAAATTTAAGAGGACAGAAATTATTTCATGCATCTTTTCTGACCACAAGTGCATGAAACTAGAAATCAACCACAGAAAAAGAAATAAGAAAAAAAAAATGAGTACATGGAGACTAAACAACATGCTACTACAAAACCAATGGGTCAATGATGAAATCAAAGAGGAAATTAAATACCTTGAGACAAATAACAATGAAAACACAACCAAACAAAAATCTATGGGAAGCAGCAAAAGCTGTGTTAAGAGGGAAGTTCATAGCGATACAGGCCTTCTTTAAGAAACAAGAAAAATCTCAAATAAACAATCTGACCCACCACCTGAAAGAATTAGAAAAAGAAGAACAAACAACCTAAAGTCAGCAGAGGAAGGAGATAATAAAGATCAGAGAGGAAATAAATAAAATAGAGATTTAAAAAATACAAAAAAACATAAAAGCTGGTTTTTTTAAAGGATAAGCAAAATTGACAATCCTCTGTCCATGCTCACCAAGAGAAAAACAGAGAGGACCCAAATAAACAAAATGAGAAATGAAAGAGGAGAAATAACAACTGATACTGGACAAATTCAAAAAACCGTAAGAGAATACTATGAACAATTATATGTCGACAAATTGGACAACCTAGAAGAAACGGACAACTTTCTATAAATATACAGACCACCAAAACTGAATCAAAAAGAAATAGATAATTTGATCACTAGAAGTGAAATAGAATATGTAGAAAAAACAAACAAACAAACAAAAACTCCCTGCAAACAAAAGTCCAGGACTAGATGGCTTCGCTGGGGAATTCTACCAAAACACAAGACAAAACAAAACTTATAACAATTCTCAGTCCTTCTCAAACTTTTCCAAAAGACTAAAGAGGAGGAAACACTCCCGAAGTCATTGTATGAAGCCACTATCACCTTGATACCAAAACCAGGCAAAGACACTACCAAAACAAATTACAGGCCAAGATTTTTGATGAATATGGATGCAAAAATCTTCAACAAAAGTTAGCAAACCAAATAAAAAAAAAAACATTAAAAAGATCATACACCATGATCAAGTTGAATTCATCCCAGAGTCACAAGGATGGTTCAACATTCACAAATCACTCAATGTGATACAACACATCAACAAAAGAAAAGCCAATAACCACATGATCATTTCAATAGATGCCTAAAAAGCATTTGATAAAATTCAACATCCATTAAACCCACACACATATGGTGGGGAGGGTGGGAGGGAGGGAGACGCAGGAGGGAGGAGATATGGGAACATGTGTATATATATATATAGCTGATTCATTTTGTTGTAAGGCAGAGACTAACACACCATTGTAAAGCAATTATACTCCAATAAAGATGTTAAAAAAAAAAAGGAAGGAAACTTATAGACAAATCTCACTCAAGGATTTAGATGCAAAACCTAAAACAAAGTATGAGAACATAAAGGAGCAATTTTTAAACAGTTGCATAATGTGTGTGCTTTCTTTTCTCTCCACAGAAGGCATCAGACACTAATGTCTACTCAATCAAGAAGCATTTATTGAACAAGTCCTGTTAATTTTGCTTTTACAGTATCTCTTGCGTCTTTCCTTTCCTTTACATTTTCATGATTGCTAATGTCATCCTCTTTCACCTGACAGTCTAAGGTAATTGGAAGGATGCTGCATTCAAATCTCTCTCCCTAACCCTTGGCCAGCACCTTGGCCCAGGACACCATCATTTCTTCTTACCTGCATTTCTGTAGAGGTCCCTAACAGGTCTCCTGCTTCCTCCTGGGTCTTAAACTCTCCAGCACGAACCAGGGAATCTTTGGAAAACTCAATTCTTTTTTTTTTTAATTAAAAAAATTTTTTTTATTGAAGTATAGTTGATTTACAATGTTGTGTTAGTTCCAGATGTACAGCGAAGTAATTCACTTATACATATATTCTTTTTCAGATTCTTTTCCATTATAGGTTATTACAAGATACTAAAAATAGTTCCCTGTGCTATACAGTAGGTCCTTGTTGGTTATCTATTTTATGTATAGTAGTGTGTATATATTAATCCCAAACTCCTAATTTATCTCTCCCTTCCTTTTCCCTTCGTTATCATAAATTTGTTTTCTATGTCAAAAAAAAAAATTCAACATCCATTCATAATAAAAACTCTTGCCAAAGTAAGTATAGAGTGAACGTATCTCAGCATGATAAAAGCTTTCTATGACAAACCCACAGCCAATATAACACTCAGTGAGAGCTGAAAGCCTTCCCGTTAAATTCTGGAACAAGATAAAGATGCCCACTCTCACCACCTCTATGCAACATAGTGTTGGAAGTCCTAGCCACAGTAATCAGACGAGAAAAAGAAATAAAATATCAAAATTGGAAGGAAAGAGGTAAAACTGTCATTACATGAAGATGACATGATACTGTATATAGAAAATCCCAAAGACTCCATAAAAAACTACTGGAACTGATAAATAAATTCAGCAAGGTATCAGAAAACAAGATTAACATACAGAAATCTGTTGCATTTCTTTACACGAACAATGAAATATCAGAAAGAGAGAGTAAAAAAAAAAAATCACATCCAAAAAAAATAAAATACTTAGGAATAAACATCACCAAGGAGGTGAAAGACTTATATGCTGAGAATTACAAAGCATTAATAAAGGAAACTGAAGATGATCCAAAGAAATGGAAAGACATCCCATGCTCTTGAACTGGAAGAATCAATATCGTTAAAATGGCCATATTACCCAAAGCAATCCACAGATTTAACGTGATCCCTATCATATTACCCAGGACCTTTTTCACAGAACTTGAACAAATAATCCTAAACTTTATATGGAACCAAAAAAGACCCAGAATTGCCCAAGCAATTGTGAAGAGAAAGAACAAAGCTGGAAGCATAACCCCCTCAGACTACAGACAATGTTACAAAGCTACAGTAAGAGAAACAGTGTGATAATGGCACAAAAACAGGCATATGGATAAACAGAACAGAATAGAGTCCAGAGGTAAACCACCACACCTATGTTCAATTAACCTTCAACAAAGGAGACACAAAAATACAATGGAGAAAAGACAGTCTCTTCAGCAAGTGGTGTTGGGAAAGTTGGACAGCCTCATGTAAATCAATGACATTAGAACACACACTCATACCATATACAAAAATAAATTCAAAATAGTTTAAAGACCTAAATATCAGACATGATACCATAAAACTAGAAGAGAACATAGGCAAGACATTCTCTGACATAAATCAGAGCAATGTTTTCTTAGGTCATTCTCCCAATGCAAAAGATACAAAAACAAAACTAAACAAATGCAACCTAATTAAACTTATAAACTTTTGCACAGCAAAGAAAACCATAAACAAAAAGAAAAGAGAACCTACAGACTGGGAGAAAACATCTGCTAATGATGTGACCAACAAGAACTTGCTTTCCAAAATATACAAACAGCTTATACAGCACAATATCAAAAAAATAACCCAATCAAAAAATGGGCAGGAGATCTAAATAGACATTTCTCCAAAGAAGACATACAGATGGCCCACAGGCACACAAAAAGATGTTCAACATTACTAATTATTAGAGAAATGTAAATCAAAACTACAATGAGGTATCACCTCACATCAGTCAAAATGGCCATCATCAAAATGTCTACAAATAATAAATGCTGTAGAAGGTGTGGAGAAAATGGAACCCTCCTACTCTGTTGGTGGGAATGCTAACTGATGCAAACACTATGGAAAACAATATGGAGATTCCTTAAAAAACTAAAAATAGAGTAACCATGTGATCCAGCAATTCCACTCCAGGACATATATCTGGAAAAGACAGAAACTCTAATTTTAAAAGGTACATGCACCCCTATGTTCACAGCAGCACTGTTTACAATAGCCAAGACATGGAAGCAAACTAAGTGTCCATCAACAGAAGTTGTATTATGTATATACACAATGTAACATTACTCAGCCATAAGAAAGACTGAAATATTGCCATTTGCAGCAACATGGATGAACCTAGAGAATATCGTACTAAGTGAAGCAAGACAGATAAACATTACCATATATAAAATAGACAGAAACAAAGGACCTCCTGTATAGCATAGGGAACTATATTCAATATCTTGTAATAACCTATAACAGAAAAGAATCTGAAAAAGAATATATACATACACACACACTTTGCTGTACACCTGAAACTAACACAATATCGTAAATTAACTATACTTCAATAAAAACATAAAAATTAAAAATAATAAAAGAAGTCTAAACAATTAAAAAATAAAATACTGCAATGGAGTCTCAACTGGTCTCCCTGTTTTCCTCTACACCCATGTCTGCCTCATCACAAGAGCTATCTTGCAAATACAGAACATGGTTAGGTTATTCCTCTGCTTAAAATCCTTCAGTGAAAGCATGGCATAAGCCTGATCTGGCTACTTCCTTTCTCTGCAATATCATCACTTCTGCTACTCCTCATCTTTGATTTATATCCATATATACTGCTGTTCTTGAAATACATCATATAGTTCCCACTGCATCCATCTGACCAATTCCAAATCATCTTTCAAAACCCAAACCCGAAATCACCTTCTTTGTGAAGTCTTCTCTGCCTGCTCAGATTCACTGCTACCTTCTCTGTGCTACCTCTGTAATTTTCTCAGACTTCTATTACTGCACTTAACACATTGCATTATAAATATTTATATGTGCACTGTCCCATAATTTATGAGCTCTCAGGGCACAGCTGTTGCTTAGTCATTCCTATGTCCCTCATGCCTAACACAGTGAGTAGAAAAAAATAGTGCTCAAGAAACAGAGGTTGAATTGAAAAGCTAGAGCCTCCAAGTTATCTCCACTGGGTATCAAATAAGAGAGACCCACCATCAAGCCCAAGTGACAGTTAGGAAAGCACACACACACAAGAAAAAGAAAGAAAGGAGAGAGATAAAAGACAAGGAAAAGGAAGATCAAGAAAGGACGAAAAGAAACGCTTCACATTGAGAGCAAATGTAAATAGCTACCAATAATTTTTCAAATAAACCTATAACCAAGATTACCTATCCTTGTTCACCAAGGTATCCTGCCCAAGAAAGTTCACTGGAGCATCCTCAGAGAGTAAACAAAAAAACAGCAAGGAGACTATAACCATACTATTATGGGCTTAATTGGGCTCTCAAAATTCATATGTTGGAATCCTAACCCTAGTATCTCAGAATGTAACCCCATTTGAAGATAAGGTCTTTAAAGAAGTGATTAAGTTAAAACAGCACCATTAGGGTGGGACCCTAATGAACAGGACTGAAGTCCTTAAAGGAAGAGGAAGAGACAGCAGGGGTCAAGGGCATGCATGCACAGAGGGACCATCATGTGAAGAGGCCATAAGAGGGGGCCTGTCTGCAAGCCAAGGAGAGAGGCCTGCAACAGGTCTTTCCCTTATGGCCTTCAGAGGAAACTAACCCTGCCAGCACCTTGATCTTGAACTTCCAGGCTTCTGAACTGTCAGAAAATAAATTTCTGTTGTTTAAGTGACTCAGCCTGTGGCAACTTGTTATGGTAGTACTAGGAAACTAATAATCATACCCTATATGGGGGTGCTGGTAAGGAAAAGAGAAAACCTGAGGGGTCTGAGGACTATCTACAAGTATGTGAAAAGTTGGCAAGTAGAAAAGAAACCATAGTCATCTTTCCCAGGATTACTGCATTCCAGCTCAGAATAAGGAAGGACTAATACCAGGATTCGTTAACTTTAAAGATACCTTCCAGGACTGATAGCCTATGATCATTAAAAAAGACATTCCTCTTAAAGGGACATTTAATCAGTCAGGACTAAGATCTGCCTTTTTAGAGCTCAAAACACTTCCATAAATGGCTAAAAATTTATGTGATACTTCATCTAAAATATCATAGTATGGCAGACATCAAGGTCAGACCAAAACTGTAATTAAGATACTTCTTTTATACCTCCAGGTCTCTCCTCATGCAAATCTCTTTTCCTCTGCTGAATGGCATGCAGGTTGAAGGACTTCCTGGGAAGAGAATTCAAACACATCTATTAAGGAGGTTCACACAAACATTGGCATGTATGAAAACTTGGTGTGCTATATGTGGGAGCAAGAAAAGAAATACTCTACAGAAAGAATGAGGAATCCCTGAGAAAGACATTCTAATCGGGGCCATAGAGAGAAAGGCAGTGCTGCAGTGCTGGTCCAGGTACTACATGGTAGTTGTTGGCTGAACCACATGAACATGGTGCTTCTTATCAATCATGTGTATGCCAGTGGAGAGAGCAGGGGAAGTTGCAGATCAGTAAACCTGCCCTCCTATATTCTGCACAACGTTTTGACCTAACAACGTGGTATAGGACCATTCTAAAACAAGAAGAAGGAGCAGAGCAGAGGAAAAAATTCCCAGTAACTTTGGGGAAGTACATATTATACACCAATATCTCCCTGGAGTGCTGAGCTCTACCCACAGTTGAGCAGAAAAGTAAAATGGCATCCTGGAGAGGAATAATAGCAGCTCAGCAGTGAGGGGCTTGGCAGCAGGGGCAGAGTTCAAGCAGCAGAGCTTTATGGACAGTCCAGGCTGGGCAACAGTGCAGGTACAGCATTAACTGGTGGTCAAGGGAATGGCAAATGGCAGCATTAGCCAGTGCTCAAGGTTATCAGGTTTAGGACAAGCAAAGAATGGTGTGGGTACAAATAGTAGCCCAGGTGGAGCATTAAGAATAGCCTGGAGTTAGGGGACAGCAATCTTGGAAGGATCTGTAAAAGCATATGAGCTGCACCCCAAGTTCACAGTTCTACCAAAAGATATGGGGAATGTTAAAACGTGGTCTGAGTTCCTTCTGTCATATAAGTGGAGAGTATAAAGCTCTGGATATTGAGTTTTAAATGCAAAGGTGTCCTTACTGGTATCCACAGCTGGTGAGGTCTGGGAACATTTACTATGCAAAAGCTCTATATTAAGAATATGTTCTTTAAAGCACATTTCACAGCATATATTTATAAAGCAACCCTGTAGAATGCCATTATATCTAGGCACATTGCCAAATGGAACATGACAGAGAACAGTGGGTCTGGAGATATCCAAGGGCAGCCAGAGCATTTCCACTAATCACATTGATGGGTTCCCAAGAAGGCTCTGACCCCTAAACCCAGTTTCCAGAGGAAATCTTTGTCTTAAGAAGGCTTTCAGAGCTCATTCTGCCACAAGGACACTGGTGATGGAAAGTATCACTTTGGAGTCCTCGCTCTAGCCTTCCCTCTAGCCTATTAGTGCTGGGGACTTATGCACCCACCAGGCAATCAGCACCAGCCATCCTAGACCCCCAACCAGCTGCCCAGGGACCTGACTCCATGGGCGGGCAGCCTCTGCATGAGTGAAGCAGAAGTCTGAAAGCCAATAGGGCTGGGGGCCAGCCCCACTTGCCAGCACCCCCACAGTAGTCAGCCCCACAACAAAAGAAGGGCCCATGCAGCCTACGTAGGGTACACCCCTAGAGTACATACCTCTGATGAGTGTGGGAATGTTCTGAGTG
The DNA here is from genome assembly GCF_003031525.2 of Neophocaena asiaeorientalis asiaeorientalis. Classification (NCBI taxonomy): domain Eukaryota; kingdom Metazoa; phylum Chordata; class Mammalia; order Artiodactyla; family Phocoenidae; genus Neophocaena; species Neophocaena asiaeorientalis. The sequence continues at coordinate 803,565 of NW_020172735.1, read as the reverse complement.
GGAGTGTCAGAAAACAGAGGGTAACGTGCTGCTATGCCCCAAAGTACACTTCCCACACAATGCCACTACCCCAAGATGAGGAAATATAACATAACTACCAAATACATAGAAATAAAAACAGAGAATTAGACAAAATGAGGTGACAAAGGAATAGGTACCAAAGGAAGGACCGAGATAAAACCACAGAAGAACTAAGTGAAGCTGAGATGAACAATGAACAATCTATCCAATAACAGGATCAAGGTAATGAACACAGAGGTACTTAATGTACTCAGGAGAAGAACAGATGAACACACTGAGAAGTTTAACAAAGAGAAAGTATAAAGAACAATAAAACAGAGCTGAAGAATAAAATAACTGGAAAAAATACACTAGAAGGAATCAAGAGTAGTTTAGATAACACAGAGGAACAAATCTGTGAACAGGAAGACAAAGTAGTAGAAATCAGTGAAGCAGAACAGAAAAAAGAAATAATTTAAAAATAAGGATCGTTAAAAGATCTCTCAAACAATATCAAGCGTACTAACATTCACATTATAGGGGTCTGAGAAGGAGAAGAGAGAGAAAAGGGAGCAGAGAACATATCTGAATACATAATAGCTGAAAACTTCCCTAACATGAGAAGAGAAACAGACATCTAGGTCCAGGAAGCAATGAGAGTTCCAAACAAGATGAACTCAAAGAGATCCACACCAAGAAACATCACCATTAAAATGGCAAAAATTCAAGATAGAGAATCTTAAAAGCAGCAAGAGAAAAGCAATCAGTTACATGCAAGGGAACTCCCATAACATTATCAGTTTACTTTTTAGCAGAAACTTTGCAGGCCAGAAGGGAGTTTCATGGTATATTTAAAGTGATTAAAGGAAAAAAAAAAACTACAAGGCTATCATTCAGATTAGAAGAAGAAATAAAGAACTTTACTGATAAGCAAAAGCTAAAAGAGTTCAGCAACACTAAACTGGCTTTATAAGAAATGTTAAAAGGACTTTTCTAAGGGGAAAAGTCCACAACTACAAATATGAAAATTGTGAAAGAAAAGCTCTCATTAGTAAAGGCAAATACACTGCCTTTATAGCAGTAGATCAACCACTTATAAAACTAGTAAGAGGGTTAAAAGACAAAAGTAGTAAAATCATTTGTTTCCACAAAAAAGTTAAGGGATACACAAAACAAAGTGATGCAAAATATGACGTCAAAAACATTAAATGGTGGAGAGGGAGAAAAATGCAGGATTGTCAGAAGGCATTCAAACTTAAGAGATCAGCAACTTAAAAATTTATATACATATGAATGTAGATATATATCTATTACATTCATACATACATATATATATATGTTGTCATATATGAACCTCTGGTAACCACAAACCAAGAACTTAGATACACACACATCTAAATATAACACTAAAGATAGTCACTAAATCACAAGAAAAGAGAGCAAAGGAAGAAAGGGAAAAAAAGAACACAAAAGCAATTAACAAAATGGCAGTAAGTACATACCTATAAATAAATACTTAAATGTAAAGTCATTTAGTAAAGAATAAATGTTACAATCAAAAGACATAGAGTGGATAAATGGATAGAAAAACAAGATCCAAATATATGCTGCCTAAAAGAGACTTATGTCAGACATAGAGACACACACAAATAGAAAATGAGGGGATGGAAAAACTTATTACTTACAAATGAAAACAAAAAGAAAGTTGGGGTAGCAATATTTACATCATACAAAATAACTTTAAAACAAAGACGGCAACAAGAGACAAAGGACACAACATAATGATAAAGGATTAATCCAACAAGAAGTTATAACAATTAAAATATATACGCACCTAACACAGAACCTAAAAACATACAGCAAATATTAACAAACATAAAGGGAGAAACTGACAGAAACATAAAACTAGTAGGACAATTAAACATCCCATTTACATCAAAGAACAAAATCATAAAGAAATACTGGCTTTAAATGACACACTAGACCAGGTGTATTTAATAGATATATATAAAATATTCCATCCAAAAGCAGCAGAACATACATTCTTTTCATGTGTACACTGAATATTCTACAGCATAGATCACATGCTAGGCCACAAAACAAGTCTTAGTAAATTTAAGAAGATTAAAATCATATCAAGCAACTTTTATGACCTTTCTGACAATACTATGACTAGAAATCAACTACCAGATAAAAACTGCAAAATAGACAAACATGTGGAGGCTAAACAATATGCTACTGGACAGTCAAAGGGGGACTTCAGAAATCAAAGAGGAAATCAAAAAGAAAACAGAACAAAATAGAAACACAATGATCCACAATCTGTGGGAAACAACAAAAACAGTTCTAAGAGAGAAGTTTATACTGTTACAAGTCTACCTCAGGAAACAAACAAACAAAAAATCAAATAACCTAACTTTACACCTACAACTAGAAAAAGAAGAACAAACCAAACCCAAAGAAGACATACAGATGGCCAACAGACACATAAAAAGATGCTCAACCTCACTAATGATCAGGGAAATGCAAATCAAAACCACCATGATATCACCTCAAACCTGTTAGGATGGCTATTATCAAAAAGACAGACGATAACAGGTATTGGCTAAAATGTGGAGAAAAGGGAGCCCTTGTGCACTGTTGGTAGGATTGTAAGTTGGTACAGTCACTATGGAAAATGGTATGGAAGCTCCCCAAAAATTAAAAATAGAACTACCATACTACCCAGCAATTCCACTTCTGGGTATTGTTCCAAAGAAAACAAAAAACACTAATTCAAAAAGATATATGCACCCCTATGTTCACTGCAGCATTATTTACAATAGTCAAGATATGGAAGCAACCTATGTGTCCAGTAACAGATGAATAAAGAAGTTATTTTATTTTTATATATCAGCCATAAAAAAAAAGAAATCTTGCCATTTGCAACAACTTGGATGGACCTAGATGGTATTATGCAAAGTGAAATAAGTCAGACAGAAAAAGGCAATTACCATATGATTTCACTTATACATGGAATCTGAAAAACAAAACAAATGAACAAACACAACAAAACATAAACAGACTCATAGACACAGAGAACAAACAGGTAGTTGCCAGAGGGTAGGGCAGTGGGGGCATGAGTGAAATAGGTGAGGGAGATTAAGAGGTACAAACTTTCAGTTACAAAATAAATGAGTCACTGGGATGAAATGTACAGCATAGGAATATAGTCAATAATATTGTAATAACTTTGTATGGCGACAGATAGTAACTAGACTTTTTGTGGTAATGATTTTGTAATAGATAGAAATATTGAATCACTGTGTTGTGCACCTGGAACTAACATGGTGTTGTAGTTCAATTATACTTTGATTTTTTTTTAAATGAGAAAAAGATCTGAACAGACCCCTTACCCACCTCACCAAAGAATATCTACAGATGGCAAATAAGCATATAAAAAGATGCTCAATATCATATGTCATCAGGGAAGTGCACATTAAAACAATAAAATACTAATGCATATCCCTTAAAATGGCTAAAATCGAAAAGAATGAAAATACCAATACCAGATACCAATGAAGATTTAAAGCAGCAATAACTTTAATTCAATGCTGGTGGGAATGCAAAATGGCACAGCCACTTTGGAAGACAGTTTGACAGTTACTTACAAAACTAAACATTCTCTCACCATACAATCCATCAATTACACCACATGTAATTTACCCAAATGAGTCAAAAACTTATGTCCAGGGCTTCCCTGGTGACGCAGTGGTTGAGAATCCGCCTGCCGATGCAGGGGACGCGGGTTCATGCCCCGGTCCAGGAGGATCCCACATGCCACGGAGCAGCTGGGCCCGTGGGCCATGGCCGCTGGGCCTGTGTGTCCAGAGCCTGTGCTCCGCGACGGGAGGGGCCACAGCAGTGAGAGGCCCGCGTACCGCAAAAAAATAAAAACTTATGTCCACACAAAAACCTGTACAAAGATGTTCATAGCAGCTTTATTTATAATTGCCCAAACTCAAAAGCAACCAAGATGTCCTTCAATAGATGAATGGATAAACAAGCTGGTACATTCATACAATGGAATATTATTCAGCACTAAAAAGAAATGATCTATCATGCTGCAAAATGACATGGAGGCACCTTAAACACATATTGCTAAGTGAAAGAAGGCAGACTGAAAAGGCTGCATACTGTATGATTCCAAATACTGTATAAGACATCTGGTAAAGGCAAAACTATCTATCTAGACAGTAAAAAGATCAGTGGTTGCCAGGGGCTCAGTGGGAGGGCAGGGGAGTAGGAATGAATAGACAGAGCATAGCAAATATTTAGTGAAACTACTGTATGCAGTTTTGTAATGGTGGATACATGTCATTATACTTTTGCCAAAACCCATGGAATGTTCAACACAATGAGAGAATCCTAATGTAAACTATGAACTTTAGTAAATAATACTGTGTCAATATTGACTCATCACTTATTATAAACATACCAACCTAACAGATGTTAATAATCAAGAAAACTGTGTTGGGGAGGGTAAGGGACTACAGTTGACCCTTGAACGACACAGGTTTGAACTGTGCAGGTCCACTTATGTGCAGATTTTTTTCACTAAATGTACTACTGTACTACATGATCCACTGCTGGTTGAATCCACAGATGTGGAACTGGAATACAGAGGGCCAACTGTAAAATTATAGGCAGATTTTCTACGGCTCAGGGGTAAGCACCCCTAATGCCCGCATAGTTCAAGGGTCAAATCTACATGGGAATGTTCTGTACTTTCAGCTTGATTCTTCTGTAAACCTAAAACTGACCTAAAAAGTAAAGTTTATTGATTAAAAAAATTTAATAGTATTAATGATAAAAATTCAAAAATGAATTCCAATAATAATAGCACTAAGAATATGAAAGCAGTAAAATATTTGTGAAGTAAACACTTCTGAGAAACAAAAGTAATAAACTACTGATGTCTGCGTCAATACAGGTCTATTTCAAAAATATCGTGCTGAGTGAAAGAAGCCAGGCACAAAAGAATACATGCTGCACGATTCCATTTATTCAAAGCCCTAAAACAGGCAAAACTAATCTTAAGGGGAAGAAACCTGATCAGTGGTTACCTGTGGCAGGGAGCTGAGAGGGGGTATATTTCAGAGGAGCATGAATGGATCCATCACTCATCACTTCTTGGGGTAATGAAGATATTATACATCTTGATTGAGGCATTAGTTATAACAGTATATACACCTGTCAAAACACACCTAGCTGTGCAACGGGTGCATTTTGTTGAATATAAATCATATCTGAATATATTTGATTTTTTTTAAAACTAGAGAGAAAAAAACAGAGAAGTTTCAATTAGAGAAAAGGAAGGGAGAAGGAGGAAAGGGATAAGGAGAGGGAGGGAAGGAAGGAGGGGGAGAAAGACAGAGACAGAGAGGATTCGACATAAGCTGCAATGAAATATTAGTAATGATTGCTTTAGAAAATGAGATTGTAGGTACTTTTTATTTCCTTCTTAATATGTTTCTGTATTTCCATTCTCTAATATTGAGTATTATTCCTTTCATAATAAAAATGTTATATTAAAAACAATACCCACAACACTGTAAGAAGAAAGAAAGGAAGGGAAGGAAGGAGGGAGAGGAAGGCTACTTAGCTGTGGGAGTTTGGAGTGAAGAGCAGTCAAGGAACTACTTACAGAGGAGGTGATATTCATATTGAATCGTAAAAGAATCAGCAGAATTTCACAGGATTTCACCAAGCATAGAAGAGAGGGGAGATGAAGAAACAATTTCTGCAGAAGTGCGTGTAGAGAATGCACTGGTAATATGCAAAAATAAGCTTTCTCAAGACAGAATATTTAAGTTGCAATGTAGAGGATGAAGTTTCTGTCACCAGATTTTTGACTAAAACAGAGAAAGTTTCCACCTAAATCTGGTATTTCAGTAATTGAGAGACCTCTGATTCAGCATGTTTTAAGGGATTCACTATAATGACTGAGCTCACCTCTGCAAGGAGAAGCGTCTGCACCTTTCTCTGCACGAGGGAAGTGTGACATCAGTGAGTTCTGATGCCCACCACTGACAAACGAGAAGCACGGCCCCAGAAACAGTCTCTGGTTAGGCCTGGGTCTTATCGGTGATCCTGTACCATCTGTTCCCAGAATTTCACTTCTTACCTCAAGGCTTTTATGTATCCATTTGTAATAAACCCAGAAAGGCAAAATCAGCAAGCTGTTTCATGGCTCTTTAGAGACCATTGCTTTGCTAACATAAACCAAGTATATTTTTTCTTGTATTGCAATTATGTGTGTACATATAAATTTCCTTTCAATCTTTCTTTTAAATGTAAAATTTCAAAACTATAACCTGAATATAAAATTATTATCTATGACCTTCAATTTTGTACAGTCATACTTTCTCTTAATAATACATGTTTTTCTTCTCTTTAATAGCCTAAGTTCCTCACTGGCTGGATCAAACAGCTCATTTATTGCTTTAACTTTATTTCTAAAATATCCAATATTGGGACTACATGGCAATGCCTCAAATGCAGTAACTCTTTGCCTAGAACGCACATCTGCTTTATAGAATCTCTTCACTGCTCATCTCCTCATTAATCTTGAGGATCTCAATATCCTCCAAAAGCTGTCCACCAAACCTACTGCTATTTAATGCCCTTAGGAACAGTGCTTCTCAAACTCAATGTGTTCTCAAATCATCCTGCAATCCTGGTGACTGCAGACCCTTATTCAGTAAATTGGAGGGAGGTGCCTGAGGTCCAAGAGCCCAGGGGATGCTTGTGCTGTGATGCTGTGGACCAAACTTTGAGTAACAAGGCTTAATGAGAGCTTCCTGTACACCAGGCTTTGGACCTTTCCCATGTAAATACCTTTGGGACATGGCAATCTCTTACCTTCAGAAACATTTTATTTCCTTGACCTTGGCTAAGAGATTCTTCAGGCTAAATGGATCTAAATTATATTCCTAATTCTCACTGGTAATTGTGCATGCTTAAAATTTCCTAGTATCTTCCTTATCGTTCATATTCTTTCATTTTCATATTTTAGTTCAGTATGCTTGCATATAGCACCTTCTTTTTCTGTATTAGACCTTCCAAATTCACACTCATTAATCTTTTCATGTCTCCTAAAATTTTTAAATTTTCCTCTTAGTTGTTAATCATGATTCTAAATGAGAAAATTCAAAATACCCTCCGTCTTCTTTTCCATATTATTTATAGACAGAGAGATAGATAGACAGACAGACAGATATAGGTATAGATATATAGAGATATATATGCACACACTGACCTGCTTAATAAAATAAATAAAACTCCAAAGACTGTCAAATCTTGAGAAGACAAACATTGGATATGGTCTAGTTCCACTGGGCTCATAAAATAGTAGAAAATTTTTAAAAGTAGTAATCCTGTATTATATCTAAACACTTCAGCTATTTAAATCATTTCATGAACTGAGCTCTATTCCACAAAAAAATCTCCAGATAGCCCATTGTTTTATTTTGCTCTCAATCTCCTCTGATCTCATTTGCTAGTTTTATGTAGCCTCATTATTTCTCCTGAAACTCTGCCTTAAGGATTTTATAAGACCTCATTCTATGGTTTCCACCCTGAAAATTTACTTCAGAACATCCTTTGGTGACCCAAGGCTTCCCTTGCTGTTAACCAGACTTTGTCTCCATGAAACGGTTGGAGTAAACTTCCATGCACATTCTTAATATATGGCTTATTTATATTTTCCCTTTCCACTCCATTCATACTGATTTGCGGTTGCCAAAATTTTATGGACTTTGGAGCACAAGAACTCTAAACAGTTATCATAGGCTTGAAATTCACAATCCATCTCTTTGCTAGTCACTATCATTTTTATCTGTGTAAGCAACATATCAAGCTCAGCAAGTTTATTTCTTATTATCTCACAGTCTACTGATTTTCAATATACTGTATAGTATCTTATGAGGGTATCTACCATCAAGGCGTATAGCTGAGGATTCTATGAATACCCCCACTCTCCTCTGTTACTTGGTCTCTCCTACGCAGCCACCAACATGAACACACAGTATAGTGACAGTATACATAGTATAGTAATCCAATCTATCTGATGAATTTGCAAGACAATCTACATGTTTACCATGTGCCTTAGTCAGTTTGGGCGGCTTTAACAGAATACCATAGGTTGGGTCATCTCTCTCATGTTTAGAGAGAGAGTAATCCCATTCATGCAGGCTCCACCCTCATGACCTAATCACCCCCAAAGACTCCACCTTCTAATACCATTACATTTGGGGTTCGGATTTCAACATATGAATTTTGGAAGGGAAACAAAGATCCAGTCCATAACACTATATATATGACAAAAGAAAGAAACAAACCTGATCTATATAGATTTCTAAATCAAGCTCACTAGAAAAACAAGTTAGAAATACTTCTTCAATTCTTACTATCTTAGAATATCTCACTTTTATTTTTAGGATTCAAAAATGTTAGCAATTTTCCTAAATTTTATTCAGAACATCTTACTTGGTCAGTTTACCATTACTGTCATACATGTCTTGACCCTGGTCTCTTCCTGAAATGAGAGAGAAGAGCAATCTATGGACTTGACTAGGGAAAAGTTGGGGAACTCCACAGGGATAAAGGGGTTGGGCCCTTTTCCTGGAGTTCAAATCCAAAGTCAAAAGTGCAGAGGACATATAGCAAACCCTACTTTGGTTCAAGCATCAACATGCAAAGGTTGGAACAGAAAGAGAGAGGTAAGCACAGGGTCATATTTCTGGGCAGTGTCAGTTCTAAGGGTCAGAGGGAAATATTCAGATAGTGGGATGGGCAGGTCCAGAACAAAGGAGAAACCTTAGGCAGAAAGGACTGACAGAAGCCAAGTAAGAGAGGTTAGACTCCCTTCCCCACCTCTAAGGCCTGAGGCTCCCACATGGCCACCAGAGGTAGATGCAGAGAGGATGGGCCTGTCTGAGAAAGCTGGCCTAGGGAGCTGCCAGGATGGGCCACAGGGGAGCCCAGAACTTGCTGCTCTCACCCCCCCACACACTCCCTCTGGGGCCTCCAGCACAGGACAGTTACAGACTGTTCATTCTCATCCTACCCTCACGGCACGGAGGAGCTCCTACCTACAGTGCAAAGCAGGGCATCATCTCCTTGGAACCAGCCCTTGGAGCAGCACTCAGTGCTAAGTCTTTTAAATAATATCCCCCATGGCTTCCTTCTTAGCATTCTCGACTACAGAAGTCTCTTCTCATAGTTAAGCTCTGCCAAAAGGGACTCAAGCAATGAGTTATTCTAACTTAAAATGTGGTCCTTAAGAGTGAGCTCGAGTATCCCAGAAAAACCTCTCTTATCTCTCATCATAGCTAATAATTACATTTGCCCCTGCATCTGTACCCGCCCCTGCTTCTCTCTCTGGATTCTAAAGTCCTTCCCGACTTCTCTTCCTTCCCAGTTTTTACTCTGGCCAAATGGCACTCCCATACCCTTTCTACAGGTTATGCAGGATGCTATTTCTGCCCTGTGCCCTGTAGAGCCCCTGTTCTGTACACGAGGCACACTGAGGCGTGTGACAGCCCTATTTAAATGTTCCACAGATCTGCCTTAGTTGCCTGCCACATGCAGATCTGCAGCAGCTTCCTTCTGCTTGCAGGTCACAAGCTTTAAGGAGATGGTTCACGCCCATCTCCCTGGACATGGTTTCCCCACTGCTTTTGCCATCCCCTCTCCATGCCTCGAGTCTGTCCCAATCACCAGAATTACCTAATCACTGAGTGAACGCTGGACCACACACCTCCACATCTCTAGCCAGCATGTCATCGCTGAACCAGGCTTTACGTAACAGAGATGGCTGTGATTTGGAGCTGTTGGGTGCATGCTACCTTACCCCTCAGCCAAGGTTTATTTTATATTCCAAAATGACTATAAACCGTCCCAAACTCATTTCTGGCTCTCTCATCCATGTAATCTCAATAGCCGAAAAAAAACATCACCCCGTCATCACCAATTATATCTTTACGGGGGTTCTTATATAATAATCTATGTCTCAAAGTCTTCTTTTTTCCCTTCTAAAAACATTCCTTTCATTGGACTATTTGAAAATCAGCTAACACAACCATAAATTTACTTAAAATTTTTTTGCCTTTATGGGTAAATAAATACAAGTTGCCCTTCCTTGCCTTCCCTATTTTTAGTCCTCTGACCTTTTATCTTTGCTCCATTAACTCCTCCTGAGCTGTGTTTTACTTCACAACTCTGCTAAGCTGGAAGTGTGAAGAAAGGCCCAGGATGATGTGCTCCCTTGTCAGCCCTTTTTTGTCAGTCCCTTGCCACACTCCTGCTTTCCTGGGTTGCCCATGAACACTCCTGTTTTGTCCTATGTAGTTTTCTTTCCTTTAATCACATCCCAGTGCCCCCTCGAAAGTGGGAGCCTGTATTGTTGTCTAAGTGATCACATTCCTAAAAGGCAGCAGGAAATGGTGCTATTATTCCCTCTTACAAAATGCTAACACTCACAAACCAAGTAATTCACCAAGTCAAGCAGACACTTCTGCCTCAACTAAAACCCAAACACAGCAGGAAATTATACAAACTGGATTTTGTCTCTTACTCTGAAGCAGGCACCATTATCTTTATTATCTAATATGCAAACCCTGCTCCGGTCTCTGACTGTGATCTCAGCAGGTGCTCAGTAAATGCTTGTTCACCAGCATCCAGCACTCACAGGCCCAGTGAGGAGGTCTTAGCTACTAACACCACTTCCTCCAGAAGGGGGCGTCCATTGATTTTTTTTTTTTTTTTTCCAGGCACAGAAAAAGAAAAATTTTAGAAGAACTGGATTTCAAACAAGTTCATGAATGAAAACAGCAGTGAAGATATAAGCTATAAGCAATATCCTCGGGAGAAACACATACAGATACAGCAATCCTTCTAAAATTAGAAGGGAAATAATATTTTCAATATTACTGAGATGTTATTTTTACTTTAGCATATCAACATAATTTGTTACAGACGTATTAGTGTTCAAGGGAAATTGCTGAATGAATAAATGAGTGAGGGAAAAAAATGAGATGTTAACCAGAAGAGAAGAGGCCTAGAGGATAGAATATGACTAGCATGATTCCCAATCTCTAACGATCATTGGTTTAAAATCAAATACATCTGGGGCTTTAACCTCATCTAGGGTTAAGGCTTGTGACGTTAAGAACACTTATTTACAACAACATTATTTTGATTATTTATTCAATTAGAAACTAGAAGGTCTTCCCTGGTGGCGCAGTGGTTGAGAGTCCGCCTGCCGATGCAGGGGACACGGGTTCGTGCCCTGGTCTGGGAAGATCCCACATGCCGTGGAGCAGCTGGACCCATGAGCCATGGCTGTTGAGCCTGCGCGTCCGGAGCCTGTGCTCCGCAACAGGAGAGGCCACAACAGTGAGAGGCCCACATACAGCAAAAAAAAAAAATTAGAAACTACAAAAGTACCACATACATTATTTTTAATCAGGCCCCTATGGTTACTTAATGTATTATTATAAACTATAGATGAAATATTAGCAGGAGGTCCTAAGCTTCCACATTTTGTCATGTTTTATGATTAATTATATAATCTTAATACCCCCCATTAATTTTTTTTTTTTTTTTTTTTTTTTTTTTTTTTTTT
>NW_020172735.1:762633-791798 GCF_003031525.2 Neophocaena asiaeorientalis asiaeorientalis | reverse complement strand
TTTTTTGCGGTACGTAGGCCTCTCACTGCTGTGGCCTCTCCCTTTGCAGAGCACAGGCTCCAGACGCGCAGGCTCAGCGGCCATGGCTCATGGGCCCAGCCGCTCCGCGGCATGTGGGATCTTCCCAGACCAGGGCACGAACCCGTGTCCCCTGCATCGGCAGGCAGACTCTCAACCACTGCGCCACCAGGGAAGCCCTCCCCCATTAATTTTTGACACATTGGTATAATGTAAACTAAAGAAATTATTTTCAGTATTTACATTTGAATATTACATTTTGTTTTTGCAATTATCATTGAAGGGAAAGCAGTTCTTTCTTTAATATCTCTGTTGTATAGTCAAGGGATACTTTGCAAACTACAATAATAACTCAAAACACTGGATTACATTCCAACTAAAAAAATTTTGCAATGGGCAAAAAAAGTCAGAGAATTAAAATAAGCTTAATTCTCCTTTAAATTGCAAAAGGGAGATAAAGCCAGGAAAAAAAAAAAAAACAAGAACCTGTCTTGCTTGAATTTTTCCTCTCCTAGGACGGAAGGCAGCTTTGAAGAAAATAATACTCCATACAATTAGTCTTGAAAAAGGCAGTTCAACTTCAGTAGGCATAGACTGACACCCTTTTCAATAATTTTTTTAAATGGAGTTCTTTGCTATTTAATGTCATACAAGGTAAGGATTTAATAGCTTCCACTGCAGCCTTACCAAACATCACTCAATTACGTTCCTATTGGCAGTTTTTAAGAAGCATTTCTGGATATCACTTTCTTTCATTTCATCAGACTTTGAGAGATTGTTTCTATAAGACGACTAAGTGAAATGACAGTTTAAAAATTACCAATATCGTCATTTACAATTCTTTTTCATTTTTTCCCCATATATACAACACATACATCAAAATAATTTATAAAAGTGGTGTTTTTAGGGATACCTAAAGAATCACAGAATGCTAGAACAGCCATTAAAAGACTGTGGCATAGATTTCTAAGTATCCTCCAATATCTGTTGTCTCAGAGAACCCCTAAATTTTAGCTGGTCAAATGGCTGCCCAGAATAAGGCTTACCTGTGTCAGCTTCCCTTGCAGCTAGGAATGACATGTGGAAATGTGCAGCATATGGAAATGTGATGGTGCAACTTCTATGTTATGTCCTTAAGGGGGAGGGGAGGATGCCCCTTCTCCCCACTCCTCCACCCCAAGACTGGGAAAGTGGGTGGGAAGGTAGGTGCTCCCCCTTAGACTCTGAGAAGGAGGGGAATCAGGGCAGAAAACTGGGAGGGGACTGGGTCCCAGGGGGCTGTAGAGCCTTCACACAAGCTGAAGAGCTGCCTACGACTGGACTTTCATGTAAGAGGAAAATGAAGTTCTATGTTTTTAACAACAATTTTGGGAACTCTGTTTCATGCACCCAAAACTATATCTAATGCATAAAGGAATCACAGATGAGGAAACTGAGCTGGGACTAAAACCCAGACCTACCAATTCCACAAAATCCAGGGTTTTTTCATTTCTGTCAGACAGTCTTACCTAATGCTGTCCCCATATTTTTAAAAACTATTAATAATATCTTAATATTTTATTAAAGTCCAGTTGGACCTCATTCTTTCTTGCTTATACTCTTGCTAATAAAGGAGAAAATGACCTTTCAGACACAAAGCACCTACCTAAAAAGACCTTTCTCTTCCTCTAAATTGTCCTCATTTATGGGTCACATCCTCTGTGTGGGGATATGGGAGACAAGCGGATGGAAAGTGAGAGGCAATAAAATGGAGACTCTTCTGGGTTTGAATACCAGTTCTCCACAGTCTAGCTGTTTACCTTCTCTAAGCCTCTGGTTCTAGTCATGAAAAACAGCTCCATTGTTCCTTCACAACATTGCTATAGAAATTAATTAAAATAACATATTAGAGAATGGACTTGAGGACAAGGGGAGGGGGAAGGGTAAGCTGGGACGAAGTGAGAGAGTGACATGGACATATATACACTACCAAATGTAAATAGGTAGCTAGTGGGAAGCAGCCTCATAGCACAGGGAGATCAGCTTGGTGCTTTGTGACCACCTGGATGGGTGGGACAGGGAGGGTGGGAGGGAGACGCAAGAGGGAGGGCATATGGGGATATATGTATATATACAGCTGATTCATTTTGTTAGACAGCAGAAACTAACACACCATTGTAAAGCAATTATACTCCAATAAAGAAGTTAAAAAAATTAAAAATAACATATTTAAGGCACCTAGCATTATACCTGGCACATAAGAGGCGCTCAACAAATGTAATTCTCTGCTTTCTTTCATGTCTTTATGTACTTATTTATTCATTCAATAATTATTTATAAAGTACCCATATACCATGTGCCAGACACTATGCCAGGTACTGGGACAGGAAGAGGATTCCTGCCCTCATGGTAGATAGCAAAGGAATATAACAGGGGCAGAGGGAAAGCAGTCTGAAAGTAGGTTTTTAAATTTTTCTTAATGCCTTCTTATGAGACAATGCATGTTGACTATAGAGCTTTTAGGAAAAACAGAAAAACAAAAGAATGAAAATTATTCATAATCCCACTACTCAGAAAAAAATCACTGTTAATATTTCATACTACGTCATCCCTATCTTTCATTCTATCTATGTGGTTTATAGTCCTCTTTTATAAACATGCAGGTTATACAACATGAATTGCAAATAGTTTTCTTAACTTCTTTTCTCACTTGAAATTCATGAAAAAATTTGAATGTCATTACTATTTCAATTGTTGTATGGAATTCCCTCACCTGGATGTACCAAAATTCATTCAACAGTCTCTATTTCGGGATAGTTAAGGGTTTTGTGGGGTTTTTTAAACAGCTTTCTTGAGGTATTATTGATATACAAAAAACTGCATGTATTACAAACACCTGTGATGCCATCACCACAATCAAGATAACAGACATATCCAACACCTCCCTCAAAGTTTCCTTGGGCCCTTTTGTTGTTGTTTTTTCTACTAAAATTAACACTGCTAAAATGACACCTTAGAGAGGCTTTCCGTGATGCCTCTAATTAAAACAGCTCTCACTCTCCACAACTGTTCCCTGTTTACTTTTAATACACTTATAATTTTTAAAGTAATATATATGTGGACGGATTTATCCCCCATTCCCACACCAGAAGTGAAGCCCAATACAACCACAACTGTGTCCTCTTCATTGGAGGACTTTCAAGGCCAAGAACTCGGTCTGGCATAGGGTAGATGGCTGTGATATTGTGCCTTATAATAAGAAATACAGTTGTCCCTTGGTACCCAAGGGGGATTGGTTCCAGGACCACCACCACCACCAACACACCCCTCTAGCCCCAAAGATACCAGAATCCATAGATGCTCAAGTTTCTTACATAAAGTGACTCGATATTTGCATATAACCTATGCACATCTTCCCATATACTTTAAATCATCTCTAGATTATTTATAAAATCTAATACAACATAAATGCTGTGTAAATAGTTGCCAGGACGAGGCAACTATTCAAGCTTTGGTTCTTAGAACTTTTCGGAATTTTTCAAAATATATTTTCCATCTGAGGTTGGTTGACTGCAGACTTGGAACCAGTGGATACAGAGGGCTGAGTGTATATATTTGATCTCATCCCCAGTCCTGGGACAGAGCTCCTAAAACCTTTGGAATTTCCTGTGATGAAAGTAGTAAAGGTGTCTTTTGCTATGTTAATGAGGTTACTTTTGGAAATCAACTAAGGGTGGTAGCTGGTTGCCAGAGGAGTCAACCTTGTGATTAGAAGGCTGGAACTTTCAGTCTTACCACCACCCCCCACCTCTGGGGAGGGGAGGGGCTGAAGGCTGAATCAATCACCAATGGTTAATGATTTAATCAATCAAGCCTATGTAATGAAGCCTCCATATAAACCCCAAAAGACAGGGTCTGGAGAGCTTCCAGGTTGGTGGTGATTTGGGGAGAGTGGCGTGCCCAGTGAGCATGGAAACTCCGAGTCCTTTCCCCATACCTTGCCCTCTGTGTCTCCTCCATCTGGCTGTTCCTGACTTGTATCCTTTTATAATAAACCAGTGATCTAGTAAATAAAAAGTTTCCTTGAGTTGTGAGAGGCTCGAGTAAATTAATCAAACCCCAAGGAGGGTGAGAACCTCTTTATAGCAGCCAGTGGGTCAGAAGCAGACTTCTGGCATCTGAAATGAAAGGGACAGTCTTGTGCAACTGAGCCCTTAACCTGTAGGATCTGACATTATCTCTAGGTAGATGGTGTTATGATTGAGTTGAATTGTAGGACACCCAGCCAGTGGATGTCGGAGATTGCTTAGCGAGGAAAGAACCAACACATCAAATTGGTGTCAGAACCATAATGTCAATAAGTATCTGTTGACTAAATGACTGAAAGAATGAATGTTGTGACAAACATCCTAAAAGAAAATTTTCATGCATATATAACAGTTTCCTTAAAATAAATTTATTAAAGAAAAAATTCTGGGTGAAAGCATATTAACAGTGTTAATTCTTTTGATGTTGCCAAATTATTAGACAAAAGTTTTTACAACTTACTGTCCCCACAAAGTTAAAAGTTTTACTATTCTTTTGACTTGTATCTATTTGATTGTTAGTGAAATGAGCCATTTTCATGTGTTTACTGCACAGTAATATCTGAGAGAAGTCAATTAAGGGAAAAGTTTGGACATACTTGCTTCTTTGCTCAGGCTCTAATACGAGTAGGTTCCATGGAGAAACAAAAATTAGCAAGAAGAAGAAGAATTGCAGCAAAGGGCTTAACTATGTAGATTTGATGTTATAAAGAATTTGGAAAGAAGATCTACTAATAAAGAGTTACACTAATAATGTACCTGAGGCTCTATCTATCTATACCTACATCTTTATAGTTATCTATATTTATCTATGCTTCTATACCTACATCTATATCTGTATCATTGTATCTTTGGCCTTTTCTTTCTGCCCTTTTTCTCTTTTTTTCAAGATTTTCTCCTTTTCTTTATATTTTGGTCGGTTTGCTTTTGCAGGGGGTGGTTTATTTGTTTTAGTGAAATGGAAGTAGCAGTAAGATGGGCTACACAGGGGATGAACTATGAAGATTTATGACCTCTTTTTAAGTAAATGTTCCAGTTATCTATAGCTATGCAATAAAATACCCTAAACTCACAGGCATAAAGTAACAACCATTTTATTATGATCATGGATTCTGTGGGTCAGGAATTTGGGCAGGGCGCAGCAGGAATCTCTCCTTAAGTATATTTATCACCTCAACTTGGGAAGACTTGGATGGCTGGGGGTGACTTGAATGGCTAAACAGGAGAATCATCTAGATGTCTTTTCACTCACATGTCCGGAACCTTGGCTGGAATGACCAAAGCCTGGGCTCACCTGGGACAGGCAGCTGGAGCTCTTACATGTGTCTGGGCTTCTTTACAGCATGCCAAGGCAGTCATACTTCTTAGACTGTGGCTCTGAGCTTCAAGAATGATGTTCCAGAAGCTGTATGGCCTTTGACTATCAAGCCTTAGAAGTCACACAGTGTAGCTTTTGCCATAGTATATTGGCCAAAGCAGTCACAAGGCTACCCAGGTTTAAGGGATGGGGACAAAAATTTGTGGTCATGTATTAAAACCAGCGTATTAAAAAACAAAACTCATCCTTTGGGGCACTTTTATGTGCAAAACCAGTTTTTAGAAAATGCAGAGTTTATTTGGTCAACGAGTTAAACATTCATTTCTCATAATCTAGTCTAACATTGTGCTAATAAGCACAGTATCCATAGGCAAGTATAAAATACTATCTCTGTCATCAAGAAACTTATGCTATAACCTGGTTACAGAAAAATACCTGAAACAATGGGAGCGAAAGTGATCAAAGATGCAATAGAAATTTCATAAAAGCAAAAAAGTTCTGAGGGTTGGTGCAGGCAGAGACTAAGGCACTATAGTAGGGCTTAGTCATATGTGTGGGATTTGGAATCTAACTCCTGCAGTGAGCAGATCAGGAGAAGGAGGTAGAAAAGCATGAGAAAAGGTTGACAGCCCAGGAGTCTTGGACATCTAAAGCTGAGATAGTAGACTAGGATGTCATCAGTAATAAGGTAGGTCAGGTGGAGGATAAACTATTAAGGGTCCATGAGCTGGACTCCATTCAAGATGGTTACTGTGGAATCTTTTAACTGGCAAGACATCTGGAAGATTAGGGACAGTTACTTGGGGCCACATTCACATACCACCTATAGTGTTGCTATTTTATACTTTTATTTAAGTCAACTCGCTTTTTTAACTGAAATATATTTATGTAAAAAGGAAAAGAAATTTTTTATCAGTACCGTAAATGGAAGATGAATATGGCTATGGGTGTGTGTGTGTGTGTGTGTGTGTGTGTGTCTGCCTGCCTCTCTTTCTCCCTGTCTTACTATAAAATGACTTTACTAGTAGACAGTTGTTTAAGATTCATTAGCACTGAACTGAGATTTTCCTTCACTAAATCAGCCAAATTACAAGAGGATTTAAGAAAGAATCACTTACTTACCAAGGGATTCAAAATTATACCGTACCATGTCTGAACCTCCTAAATTCCCTCACTCACCACCAGCTTGCTCAGACATCTCAAACCAGAGGGCAAAGCAGTCGGACTGGATTATCTCTGAGCATACTGCACACTTCTCCTCTGTACCATATTAGGCATAATAACAACTCATATTATTTTAATGTGTTATTATTATTATTACTATTATTATAAACCCCACAGGTTTTCATAAGACCTTCATCCTCCTCCCTCCTTAGTTTGCCATATTTATAGTTCTGTCTACTTTAGGGCAGACATCTATCTCTGTTTCATTGACACACACACTGTAAATTCTTCTTTATCAATGTTAATAAAGAAAAAGAATTAAAACCAAACCCATTTGCATATGCCATGGGACCAAGTACTTCTTGATGGAATTCAAAGATATGTAAGGTGGCAGAATAAAGGAAAAATCCAGAAAGAACTTCTTTTGAGCTTTGGAATGTATAATATGGTGAGGGGAAAAGAAGTAAAAAAGATTTACTTTCCTAATTCTTGTTTGTTAATTTAAAATTAAGATATATTAACTTTGAAAATATCAAACAAAAGAGGGGAGGATAGAAACCTGGAAGTAGTCTAAGATACTAAGACACAGGTTACTTGCCAATCTCATCTACTCTCATGATTTTAGCTACCACCAGTTACTAATGACTCCTAAGTCTATCTCTGCTACCCAGACGTCTCCCCGAGTTTCAGACAAACATCTAACTCTCCACTAGATAACTCCAGCTTCACAAGACCCTCAAATTTAACATATTCAAAACATAACATTATCTTTCCCCTCAAGCTCTGTGTTTGTCCCTGGGCTTACAAAGTTGGTGGCCACCATCTAGGAAGTTACCTAACAGAGGAAACTGAGCAATCCAGGGCTAGTTCTCTTGAGTACTCCCCAAATCTGATCAATAACCAAGCACATATATTGCCCCTTTCAAGGATTTCACGTAAGACGTTTTAAATAGAGTCTGTTTATGCAGAACAGTAACAGAATAGAATTCTATAACCAAATATCTATTCTGATTACCATTAACAAGACTGTTAATTTTCAAATACTTAGAGGACAACAAAACAACACTGCTAAATATAAGTCAGTCCTTCTTGGACTTCTTAATTATTTCAGTCAAGTCTCAAGAAAATTAAAAATGACTCGTTGAATCATATATAACTGTATGTTTGTGGGTACGTGCATGTGTGTGAGCATGTGTATCTCCCGACTTACGCAAATTTAAAATGGAGATGTAGGATAAAGGGCTGTGTGACAGGTCTAACTGCCCACCCAATAACCACTCCCCTCTCTTCCTCCATCTTATTGAGAAAGAGGCCCCCACTTTTGATCAGTTGTAGAGCAGGCAAGTGCTTCAGGGAAACCCAGATCACTCAGCCTTAGGATGGGAAGCTTTCCATTTCCCCTGCCAGTGACTGGTTTAGGAGAAGCCCCAGGCCAACAACACATGATGGTAAGCTCAATGGGGAAAGAACTTTTGAGAAATATTTCACTGCTCTTGAAAAGGGACATAGAGACATTGCTCTCTTCTGACCTTTGAATATTTTTTATGAGGATATGATTCCTGAAACTGCTGATGGCATTTTATAACCTGAGACAGAAGTCAGACATTGGGGATTCAGAGCAAAAATGGTGAAAAGAGCCCAGGGACCTTGACCATGTTGTTGGGCTGCTGAATTATTCAGCCCTTCAAATTGTTTATGTGAGATAATAAACTTCTTTACTATTTAAGACATTCTGACTTATGTATTCTCTTCTCTTACTTAAGGTTGAACTCATCATAAGTGATACAGACTAAATAAGCGTGTGTTTTCTAGTTTTGTGTTTTGTTTCCCTTTTTTTAAATATTACATGCTTGCCATTTCTTCTCTCACAAAAGAAAACTACACAAGGTAATTTTATGTAGGCCTTTCTGATGTAGGGTGAACAGAGGTTAAACAAATCAATGTGGGAAGAGGAGGAAGGTCTAATTGCCTTAAAGAAGAAATTCAAACCAACTGTAGTCTAGAGTGCCTCTCAAAATGTATTGTTATAGTTACTCCAGTCTTTAAAAAAGTTCTGTCAAAAGCAGCCAGTTGATTTGTCTTCAACATAGCTATTTTGAACCAGCAATTCCACTACTGGGCATCTACCCAGAGAAAACCATAATTCAAAAAGACACATGCACCCCAATGTTCAATGCTACAATAGCCAGGACATGGAAACAAATTGAATGTCCATCAACAGAGGAATGGATAAAGAAGATGTGGCACACATATACAATGGAATATTACTCAGCCATAAAAAGGAATGAAACTGTGTCATTTGTAGAGATGCAGATGGACCTAGAGATTGTCACACAGAGTGAAGTAAGTCAGAAAGAGAAAAACAAATATCGTATGTTAACGCATATATATGGAATCTGAAAAAACTGGTATAGATGATCTTATTTACAAAGCAGAAATAGAGACACAGACGTAAATAAAAAACATGAATACCAAGGGGGATGGGGGCGGGTGAATCAGGAGAATGGAATTGACATATATACACTACTATGTATAAAACAGATCACGAATGAGAACAGGTCACTCTACTCAATGCTCTGTGGTGACCTAAATGGGAAGGAAATCCAAAGAAGAGGGGATATATGTATACATATAGCTGATTCACTTTGAAACAGTAGAAACTAACACAACACAGTAAAGCAACGATACTCCAATAAAAATTTTTTAACAATTGTTTTTTAAGTGGGCAAATATGGGGGTCAACTAGTATCATTCAAGAGCCTGTTAAACTCCAACAAGCAGGAGAAACCAACCTGTAGTTTTCTGCAAGCCATAGGGTCCACTTCGGATTCATCATTCTAGAGGAGAGCAAGAAAGTTCTTCAATTCATTTTCAAACTAGACAAACTAAATCTGTAACTGCAGGGCAATTATCAGCATGGTGTTCTTTTGCAATTACTGTCTCCATCTATAAAAGTACTTCTTATACTGTAACATCTAAAAATAAATTCTAAATTCTCACCCAAAACAAGGTTATAGCTTAATTTTACTTTTTAGCATATGTTTATTGACCTCCACTTTAGAAATTTCTCTCTCTAAAAAGGCCATTTGAATACTTGGGGAAAACATATTTTTCCCTAGGTGAAACATGAGTTTCCTTATGTTTCAATTTTTCATATAGACTTTTTTAAAACTCATTTTTCTAATTATTATAAATTTTTAAAATTTTCTTACAAATCATAATTCTGCTGAAATGCAGTGATGTATATGACTTAAAATTTGGGGAATTAACATTTCATATGAAATTAAACTGATATTTTGATGCTTCTCCCCATTAAGAAAAACTACTGTCAATAGTCAATACTTTTCATTCTGTACTGAGGAGGAAAGAACAATGGGGAAATGGGTTTATTTGTAACAAGAAGATTTAATTAGTCATCAGAGGAGCTTTCTGAATTAAGATGCACTTCTATGGGAAGCTGTGAAGGGCACATTTTCTTCATACACTTATGATTGTATTGTGTTCTGCAGACATCATGGAAAGGTTCCGGGGCGTTATCTCTTTGGATCCTATGGTTCCATGTAATGGACAAGAGAAAGAGTTACCAACTAACTGAGCTGTGAATTTAAAATGGCATCATCTGAAAAAATAAATAAATAAAATAAAAGGGCATCATCTGACCTCAAGATGAAAGTTAAGGTGATACGTGAAGGTATTTTCTTATGGTTATACAACCCAATCACTTCCACACCCACATGCCAACCAATCTGCTGAGAAATCATTACCTTTCTCAGACTTCTGCTACCAGTACACTAAACAGAATGATGGCATAATAAAAGCAGTACAAATGGAAGTGTAAGAGTTAAAAATGAAAAGTAGTAAAGAGACTTTAAAAAAAAAATGGAAAACAAACATATAGCACTTGCTTGAGACAGTATAAAAGTTCCCATTTTTCCTCAAGAACTCATGAGAGATGTTGTTACCATTCATATTAAAATAATAAAGTTCTGGAGCACTAGAATCAACTGGTAAACAGCAAATATGGTGCAAGCATTTACATATAGAATTTTAATGCTGGGAACAACCTCCAGTGGTTTGAAGCTTTTCTTTGGTAAGTTAATAATCCTGTAACTTCTCACTGTATACAGATATTAAATCTAAATTAAATGCTATCTGTTCTCTCTTTGGAGAGCCCTGGGTGTAAGAACAATTTGACTGGGAAATCTCACTTTACTGAGCCATTCACGTTTGTTGCCCAATGAAGATTTAACTTTAAGGAAGAAAATAAAATTCTCAGACAGTGGCCTGAGGGAGCTTTAGGACTGAGCTCAGGCAGACTGTACAATTTGTACATACTAGGGAAGGGCCAAGGGCTGGAGCAGAAGGACCAATGAGCTTCCCAGGAAGTAATTCATCCAAAAATGAAGAATAAGAAATCAGGATATACCCTGGGCACTGGAGAAAAGGGGCAATTGTGAGAAAGACACACTTTCTGTCCCTCAGCTCTACTTTAAGGCTTCGTCTCCATGAAGTAATAGGGTCCTAGGGAGAGAAGGGGGCAGTAAGAGTAAAGTGGATGTTTCCACAGAACATCTCAAAGGCACTGGAAGCATAAAGCAGCACTACTTTGAAACAAGGGCTCAGTGTGGAGCACAATACTGAGATGAAGAGAGCCTTTGCCACTTACCAGAGTAGCTTTAGTGAAATGACATAAGTCAGCTTCCAGGAAGTTGGTATATTAAGTCAGGCAATGCCAGGCTCAAGGCAGCACCAGCTTCAGTATTTAGAAGTACCTTTGAGAAGAGCAGAGCAGCATCACAGTACAAAGATCACCTCAATGGGGGCTGCACCAGGGGTGAGCGGTGAATCCAGTGGCTTTGCGGGCAGCATAAAATAGTAGTACCCTTGGCAAGGGCACCATCTCCCAGATAGAAAAGTCTGCCTCTGGAGTTCATTATCTCTCCTCAGACAGTCAAGCTACTTAGAAGAGTGAGCTTTTAGCAAAGCTAATGTCTAAAATTCTTTTTATCCCTGATTACCACATTCTTAAAACTCAAAATTTCACTTCTGATTAAGAAAAGCTGTAAGAACAGCAAGACATTGGCATTTAGGGATTTAATATATTTGGTCTAAATTTTTCACAAGCAACCCTGAAATTCAATTTTTTGTGGTAATTTATAAACTTTTGAGACACAACTCTTAAATGTGGGTGTTTTGTAGAAGGCCAGTTAGCCATCCAGCCTCTACATTTCAACACAACTTTGCTGTAACTCCCAGCTCTTTTTAGGGAGGTGCTGTACTAGAAATACCCTTCCTTGTTAGAATGATAGTCCTTTCACTATAGAGATGGTGACAGTGAATAAAATGTTAAATTATCCATGTGATTGTCCCTACCTTGTTGATACCTACCCCAAGTTATAGAAATAAATGTTAATGCAACAATAAATCCATTCACCTAATAACTTCCTCAGATTGGACAACTACTTGGAATTGTATCTGGCAAAGATCATATTAATAAGTCTCTTTCTCTTTGAAACAAGTCCACTGGCTGAAACAAGAGAGTTCTAAATGTAACTAGAAACCTACTCTGCTCATACCAAAAGGGAAATGTCTTTCGGGATTAATAAAACAACCAACCACCCAACAGTGTTATCCTAAAGCCCGTTTATCTTCTCATGTGTTAGTGCAGAAACACGGAAGCAAGAGATCCAGAATAAGTGCTAGATTATATACTGGTCTACTTATTGTAGTGGGAATTAAATTTCATGAATGAATATAAGGAGTCATTATTCTCTCTCCATAAAAGTCACTTAACTTTCCTTTTTAGTAATCTTATCAATGAAGAATTTTTTAATCCATTTCCTTTAACTGTTGACCAGCAATTCTATTCAAATATTTTGTTACCAACAGTAGGTTTCTAAGCAAAGGAAATATAGGTTCATTCTCACAAACCTTTTATTATGTGAACAAATGAAAATAACCAAATGTATCATTTGAAGCTCCCAATCAGAAGCACTGAGACCCTTTAAAAACTGCCACTTTGGCAAGATTTTCACATGCTCTGTGCCTTCAAGAAGCATCTGTGGGCTTCCCTGGTGGCGCAGTGGTTGAGAGTCCACCTGCCGATGCAGGGGACACGGGTTCGTGCCCCGGTCCGGGAAGAACCCACATGCCATGGAGCGGCTAGGCCCGTGAGCCATGGCCGCTGAGCCTGAGCATCCGGAGCCTGTGCTCCACAACGGGAGAGGCCACAACAGTGAGAGGCCCTTACCCAAAAAAAAAAAAAAAAAAGAAGTATCTGTCATTTTTTAAAAAAGGAAAGAGATAAGAGACTAAATTAAGGTGAATACGTTTTCCAGCCCCAGTAGTTTATCTCAATCTGCAAACTTTTCTGCCTTACTAACCCCTCGACACATGATATTCTACCCAGACCTACCAACTTTCTTCCCTTGAACTGAATGCCAATTCTGTGACAGTTTTTCTAAACCCAATATAAAATTAGGTAAAGTGAAGTATCTAAGTAGAAAAAGTTACCCTAATATAATAAGACAACTATATATAAGTCATAGCGAGCAAGGGCTTGCCTCTTTTGAATGCCTGCCTGAACACTGCTCATTGTTGACGCTCCATCAGTATTAATGCCAATTCATTTGCATCTGCTCCACATGGCCCCTGAGCAACTACTTTTCTTTCTTCCTCCTTTACACTCACAAGATATACGGTCTCCCTATTGATCTGTGTTTTTGTTAAAGAAAATGGGCAAAGGGATGGTAAAGCACTTCTTTCACAAGCCACTTTCAGCAAATCCCTAGGTATTGTTACCTTGCCGTTACTCCACTTTTTCGTAATATTTTCTAGAGTGAAAAAGTTATAACCATAATGATAATTTCATTTGGGGGTTTCAGGGATACCCTTATGAATAAGCAACCAATATGCCTACATTTGTGGTGTAAATAGGAACTTAGAAGGATGAGAAAGCCGAATTACTTGGTGGCTTGTCAGGAGCAGCACGGGTATATGCAGGCTGACTAGAGTAAGCAATACTCACCTTGAAATGAGAGATGGGAGGCTCCAAAGACAAAGGTACATGCTTCACACTTTCACACTCCTGAGATACCACACCAAAAGTGTGTCTGTCTTGGAGTGCTACAATTACCAAGCATTTCAATGCCTATCTCACCATATTGCCTTTTCTTTTTGCCCATTCTTTTCTTGGTTCCGCTTGGAGATGTTTTCTTAGCGTGAGTGGGTTGATGTTGAAAAGATTCCAAGTAAATTTTCAAAGGGGATTTAAAATCTCAGAAGATTGTATCTTGGCTCAGAAAATAGGGAACCACGACGGTTGACAATGGAAGACCCCTTTTCTACACACAGGTCCAGTATCTAAGCATGAAAAAACAAGTTGGAAAAATAATGCCAAATTGGAAACCAGGGGAAGGAGTTATTGATGCCCAAGTGCAGAACTTGATTCTCCAACAACAGACCACTGACCTTGGAAAAAAGAAAGAATGAGAATATCTGTATACACAAAGAGGTGTGTGTGTGCATGCACATGCATACACACATACACATCACACACAATATTAGGATATGACATAAAGTCACTGTACCACTCAGCGTGCCCTATCATTTGCTTAGTGTAAGATTTCTTTCCATCATCTGAATGAGAATTTATGGGTGGGGTTACAAATAAGATATTTCAGGACTTTGATGAATATTTCAAATGATGATGTTCATCTTGATCAAAATATGTGTCTTGAACTTTTGCTTATATATAAAACTACTAAGTATTTCTCTTATTAGAGCCTTTTAAGAGTGAACCTAGTTGGAACTAAAAATGAAACATCTTTTTAAACATATATATGAAAAAATATCTTTAAGAATGTATTAGGAAGAGACAGGAAAAATACAAGATAAGCTTGTAGCATTTTGTAGTACCAGAAGGGAAGCACTCAAAAAATATAAAGATAGGGACATTTCCAAGGGACACAGGAGACAAACTTAAAGAGCTCCCAAGAGCCAAAGCAGAAACAATTTATGGAATAAAATAAAAAACATAGAATTGGATTCTACCCACAGTATAAAATAAATATCCAACAGATCTACTGATAAAATAAGTGACCGAACAATAAATATTGGAGGAGAAGAGATACATCTTCCTTACAGAAAAATTCCAAATAATAAATGCAGCTACTCCCTAGTCTAGGAGTTGCTGAGTATGGGGATCTGGCATTGAATGCCTCACTTACAAATTTTAGTGCGTGGAAAGGGGAAAACAATAACTTTACAGTGGAGAAGCCAGGAAAGCACTACCTTAACCAAGTGATCAAAATTAACGTTATCAGTAATGTCATGTGGATAACATATACCCCTTGATATGATGAGAAAGGCATTTCACCTCTGAAGTATTCTTTCTAAAAACCCATAATCAGTCTGTTCAAGAAAAAAAAATCAAACAAACCCAAAGTGAGGGACATTCTACAAAAGAACTGAGCAGTGCTCCTTAAATCTGTCAAGGTCATGGGTTCCAGTCCTAGATGGCAACATATGAGGCTCCTGAACTCACCTCCTCCAATTGTCACACCAAATCTGTAGCTACACATGGAACAATTGCCTTTGAAAGAATCCAGAAACAGCTGAGCAACTCCTTCACACTGGGCAAATGAGATAAAAACCACTATGAAATGGTAAGAAAGTCTGAGACACACTGATCAATCAGGAGGAAACTCACAACTCCTAGCTTCAACTGAGGAGTGAAGGGTTTGGACCCAGCATCTACCCCCCAACTTCTAAGACTTACACCAGAGGGACAAGCTCCCAAAACACCTAGCTCTGAAAGCCAACAGGGCTTGCATCTACGAGACTCACAAGGCTATAGCAAACACAAAAGCACTTTTTAACAGGCTCATGAGAACTCACTATGGCTAGGGCTCAGAGCAGAGGCAGCAGAGAGAAATACCTATCTTCCAGTCTTTCCCTGAAAGAGACCAATTTTTATGTCTTAAAAGCTGCAGTCTGAGGGCTTCCCTGGTGGCGCAGTGGTTGAGAGTCCGCCTGCCGGTGCAGGGGACACGGGTTTGTGCCCCAGTCCGGGAAGATCCCACACGCCACGGAGCGGCTGGGCCTGTGAGCCATGGCTGCTGAGCCTGCGCGTCCAGAGCCTGTGCTCCACAACGAGAGAGGCCACAACAGTGAGAGGCCCGCATACCACAAAAAAAAAAAGAACAAAAATAACTATAACTACAAAAATTTATTAATGGATACATAAGATAAAAAAAGTAAATAGTGGCATCAAAAATACAAAACTTGCAGGGGACGTAAAACCACAGAGCTTTAGCATGAGTTCAAACTTAAGCTGAAATCAGTTTAAAATAGACTATTATAAATATAAGATATTTCATATATTCCTCACGGTAATCACAAAGCAGAAACATATAATAGATACACAACTATCACAAGAAGGAAATCTAAGCATTACCATTACTGAAAATGAATAAATCACAAGTGAAGAAGCAAAAGAAGGAAAGAAATTTAAAACAACCAGAAAACAATTAATAAAATTGCACCAGTAAATCCATATCTATCAATAATATTTTAAATGTAAATGGAATAAATTATCCAATGAAAAGACATGGAGTGACTAAATGTATACAAAAAGCAAGAGATATACTGCCTAGAGACTCACTTCAGATGTATGGACAAACACAGGGTGAAGGTAAAGGTATGGAAAAACATATTCCATGCAAATAGAAACTGAAAGAAAGTAGGGGTGGCTATATTTATATCAAAATAAATTTTCAGCCAAAGATTGTAATAAGAAGCCAAAAAAGTCATTATATAATGATAAAGGGGTTAATCCAATAAGAGAGTGTAACATTTGTAAATATTTCCAAACCCAGCATAGGAGCACCTAAATATATAAAACAAATACTTACAGACCTGAGGGGAGAGCAAAACAGTAATATTAAGAGACTTCAATATCTCACTTTCAAAAATGGACAGATCATCCAGACAGACAGTTATTAAGGAATTATTTAATTTAAACTATGCACCAGAGCAGATGGACTTCACAGACATTTACAGAACATTCCATCAAACATTAGTAGATATACATTCTTCTCAAGTGCACACGTACATTCTCCAGGATAAATAATACATTGGACCAAAAAACTAGTCTTAATAAACTTAAGACTGAAATAATATCAAGCATCTTTTCCAACCATAATGGTATGAAGCTAGAAGTTGATTACAGGGAAAAAATAGGAAAATTCACAAATATGTGAAGACTTTTAAAAAGCACTGAATAACCAATGGGTCAAAGAAGAAATCAAAAAGGAAGTAAGAGAACATGGTGGGCCCAGCAACTGGCAGGCATAACAGGTGGCATTCCCCATGGCCAGGTGCCTCAGCCACTGCCCACAGGAGCCTAATGTTCCTGGAGGCTCTAGGTGGAGTCCTGGGAGCTGAAGGGGACCAGCAGCCACTGCTGAAGCATGAAGAATGGATAAGGCAAGAGCCCTCAAGGTTTCTCATTTTTCTGTTTAAGATTGTTGCCATAGTCCTCTCAGTGAAATGGAAATGCACACAGGCATCGCAGAGGCAGTTGTTTTAAGTAGATCCCTGAGAGGCCAGCAAGATGGCAGAGTAGAAGGAGGTAAGCTCACTCCTTTTTACAAAAACACCAAATTAACAACTAACTGCTGAACAACCATAGACAAAAAAATTAACACTGGAACCTACTAAAAAAAGATAACCTACACCCAAAGACAAAGAAGAAGCCATAACAACACAGTAGGAGGGTTGCAATCAAGATAAAATCAAATCCCATACCCACTGGATGGGTGACCACAAACTGGAAAATAATTATACCACAGAAGTTCTCCCACAGGAGTGAAAGTCCTGAGCCCCACATCAGACTTCCTAGTCTGGGGGTCTGGAAATAGGAGGAGGAGCCCCCAGAGAATCTGGCTTTGAAGGCCAGTGGGGTTTGATTGCAGGAATTTCACAGGACTGGGGTAAACAGAAACTCTACTACTGGAGGTTGCACACAAGGTCTAGTGCACAGCAGGACCCAGGGAGAAAACCAGTGACCTCATAAGAGACTGGACCAGACATACATGCTAGTATTGGAGGGTCTCCGGCAGAGACGGGGGGCTGCTATGGCTCACTATGGGGAAAAAGACAATGGCAGCTGCAGCTCTGATGAGTACTCATTAGCATGAGCCCTCCTGGAAGCTGCCATTTCCCCCCAAGACGTAGCCCCACCCAACAGCCTGTAGGCGCCAGTGTTGGGATGCTGCAGGCCAAACAACCAAAAGGGAGGGAACACACCCCCACCCACCGCAGAAAGGCTGCTTAAAGTCTTCCTGAGCACAGCTCTGCCCACCAGAGGGACAACACGGAGCTCTACCCAGCAGTGGGCAGCTACCAGTCCCTCCCACAAGGAAGCTTGAAAAAGCCTCTTAGACAGCCTCATCCACTAGAGCACACACAGCAGAAGCAAGAAGAACAACAAGGCTGTAGCCTGCAGAACGGAAACCACAATCACAGAAATTTAGACAAGATGAGACAGCAGAGGAATATGTCCCAGGTGAAGGAACAAATAAAACTCCAGAAAACTAACTAAGTGAAGTGGAGATAGGCAAACTACAGGAAAAAGAATTCAGAGTAATGATAGTGGAGATAATCCAAGATCTCAGAAAAAGAATGGAGGCACAGATTGAGAACATACAAGAAATATTTAAGAAAGACCTGGGAGAAATAAAGAACAAACAGAGAGGAACAATAAACTACCTGAAATGAAATACAGTTTTTTTCTTCTACAGCTAGAAGAATTCAATAGTAGAGTAACTGAGGCAGAAGAACAGATAACTGAGCTGGAAGACAGAATGGTGGAAATCACTGCCACAGAACAGAATAAAGAAAAAAGAATGTAAAGAAATGAGGAGAGTCTAAGAGACGTCTGGGACAACATTAAATGCACCAACATTCACATTATAGGGGTCCCAGCAGGAGAAGAGAGAGATAAAGGACCTGAGAAAATATTTGAAGAAATAATAGCTGAAAACTTCCCTAACACGGGAAAGGAACCAGTCACGCAAGTCCAGGAGGCACAGAGTCCCAGGTAGGACAGACGCAAGGGGGAACACGTCAAGACACACAGTAATTAAACTGACAAAAATTAAAGGCACAGAAAGATTATTAAAAGCAACAAGGGAAAAGCAACAAATAACATAGAAGGGAACTGCCATAAGGTTATCAGTGATTTCTCAGCAGATACTCTCCAGGCCATAAGGGAGTGGCATGATATATTTAAAGCGATAAAAGGGAAGCTACTACCAAGAATACTCTACACAACAAAGCCTTCATTCAGATTCAACAGAGGAATCAAAAGCTTTACAGACAAACAAAAGCTAAGAAGATTCAACACCACCAGGCCAGCTTTGCAACAAATACTAAAGGAACTTCTCTAATGGAAAAGAAAAGGCAACTAGAAACAAGAAAATTAAAAGTGGGAAAGCTCACTGGTTAAGGCAAACATAAAGTAAATGTAGGAAACTGTCTGAACAAAAATATGATATCAAAACAAGCAATTATGAGAAGAAAAGAGCACAAATGCAGGATATTGGAAATGCATTCAAAATTAAAAGACCAGCAACTTAAAACAATCTTTGATAGACTGCTATATCAAAAACTCTTGGTAACCACAAATCAAAAATCTAAAATAGATACACACATAAAAAAGGAAAAGAAATCCACAAACAGTACTAAAGTTAGACATCAAATCACAAGAGAAGAAAACAAAAGAGGAAGGGAAGATAAAAGACCTACAAAAAAAAAAATCCAAAAGGGCTTCCCTGGTGGCGCAGTGGTTGAGAGTCCACCTGCCGATGCAGGGGCACGGGTTCGTGCTCTGGTCCGGGAAGATCCCACATGCCGTGAAGCAGCTGGACCCATGAGCCATGGCTGTTGAGCCTGCGCGTCCGGAGCCTGTGCTCCACAATGGGAGAGGCCACAACAGTGAGAGGCCCACATACCACAAAAAAAAACACAAAAAACTGGATAGAATCTCAAACAAACTACAGATGGTTTAGATACAGCCTTGTCTGTTACCTTCTCCAGCTGACATTTAATCATAACCCTTTTCAGGAGCTTCTCATGGAGCTTCTGGTGTTTCTTTCCACTGAACTCTTGTTGCAGTTAACATCTTAGCATCTGTCTGTCAAGTAGCGTAAGTAGTGTATGCCACCTCATTCTTTCATTTGTGTATAAGCCCTGCCTCCCTAGCACATATTCATTCATTCATTGTTTCAACAGTCAAGTCAGTCAGTATTGGATGTCTACCAGGCACTGTGCTGGGCATTAAGGGTACATTGTTACAAATAAGAAACCACTGTTGTCCTCAAGCTTTTCCAACGAGGTCAAAAGATAGACAATTAATCAGGCAATTTTAAAAAAACAGTGTATTAAGTGCTATAACAGATGCTTGCCCATGATGTTATGGGACAACATAAAAGGGGTATTTAACCAGATTTTAGGTTTAGAAGTGAAAACATTTAAGCTGAGTTCTGGAGAATTAGACCATATGCAACCTGATGTCAAAGGCCCAATCACAGACATTTGAATTTTCTCAAGCCTTAAGCTCAGCTCCTTGCAGAGAGCAGAAATTAGACTGTTAGTTAATTATGATCATAATAATATTGATAATATGGATCAAGACAATAACAATGGCTTGTGTCCAAGATACAAAGGTGAGTAAGGCAGAATTCCAACTCTCAAGGCATTTCTGGAATTTTCCCTGTTCATCCTTGTACCCATCACGCCAATCACAATTCCTGGGACATGCTGGCACTCAATAAATATTTGCTGAACGGATGAGCTTTCTCAGACTCCCCACACCCAGTCAAGCACCAAGTCCCATGAACTCTTTTTTTTTTTTTTTTAATAAGGCTGTTTCATTCATGTGTTTACTGGAGTAGCAGGGTTTTTTTTGGCGGTGGGGGGGCATGTGACACGGCTTGTGGGATCTCAGTTCCCCAACCAGGATTGAACCCGGGCCACAGTAGTGAAAGTACCAAATCCTAACCACTAGACCACCAAGGAACTCCCCCCATGAACTCTCATTTCACAGTATTTCTTACATCTGTTCCTCGATTTTTCTACTTTTCACCATACTCTTTTGTTACTTCCTATCCCTATCACTGAAAGAGAGTTTACACTGGTCCCCCCTGGCAAGTCAGGCTCTTCTTCCTCAACACTGCGAGCCACCAGCAGGTTTTCTGAAACCCAGACTTGCTAACTGAAGTGCCTACTGAAATACCTCCTGTTTGCTTACAGAATAAACCTGAACATCATCAGCATTATTACAATTCAAATCCTCAAGTCCTCCGTGGTCTTGTCCTAATCTACCACTGCAGGTGTTTTCACACGCAACACTCACTTAAACAAACCCTGTCCTCTAGTCATACTTGTTCACCCACTGGTCTTCCAAACAGGCTTTTTGTTGACCAGATTCCACTCAAAAGCCTTGGTTCAGGCCAGTCCTATATCCAGCAGCTCTTCTTCCTAGGCTCCTAAGACCCAGTACAAAACTTTGCCTAGGGTGAAGCTTTCTTTGAACACCTTTGTGTACAGTGTGAAAGAGAAACCACATTTTCTTAATACAGATACACAACTGACTCAACACCATTTTTTCAAAAGACCATCTTTTTCCCAGTGCACTTCTGTGCCTGTCACTTTTGTCATAAATCAAGAACCTGTCAATAATAACATATACACAGGTCTGTTTCTGCACTTTCTGTTGATTGATCTATTCAATTATCCTTACACCGATACCACATTGCTTTAATTAATCTAGATTTGCTATCTGGAAACAGTCGACTAAGTTGTTCTTCATCAAGATTGTCTCCTCTATTCTTGGCCTTTTGCATTTTCATACAAATTTTAGAATCACTTTTCAACATATACAAACTTGTTGGGATTTTAATTGGAATTGTATCTACTCTATAGATCAATCTGGGAGAAAATTAAAAAGAAGTCATCAATCTCCTTAAGTATTTGATATTTTTATGCTAATGTAGATGGTAACAGTTTTTTGTTTTATTTTGGAATTGTTTTTTCATAATTTAATTTTGTATAGTAACTTTGTATCCAGTGGCTATGATAAATCCAGTGACATTATTAATTCATTAAGTGTTATCTGTAGTTTATGTTGTTCAAATGTACAAAATAATGTCATCTGCTAATGACAATTTTACTACTTCCTTTGAATTCTTACTCTTGCCTTACTGCATTGGTTATGACCTCCTGTACAATGGTGAACAGAAGTGATGATGGTGGACATCTATGCCTCACTATCCAGGGAGATATTTTTAAATATTTCACCATTAACTATGATTCTTTTTAAAGAAACTCTTTATCAGAATAATGAAGTTTCCTTTTATTTCCAGTTTGTTGAGAATTTTATCATGCCTAAGTATAGAATTTCATCAAACACTTTTACTTCATTTATTGAGATATGGGTTTACTTTCATTCTGTTAATGTGATAAATTACACTGACTTTTGAATTTTATATCAACTTTGTATTACTGGAATAAATTTAACTTTGTTACAATATGTAATCAATATACGACAGGATTCATTACCTATTTTATCCTTGTCTAAACAAGTCCTTTGAAGACAGGGTTTTATGCTACTTTGTATTTTTCTGTATTATTCATAACACTGTAATCATATTATAACTATATTTATAAAATTGTAAGCATCTGGAGAGAGGGCAAAGACTTGCTTTGGTCTTTGTATACTCTCTACTGTTTGGAACACAGTATACATCACATAAATGCTTGTTGAATGAAAGTCCTCATAATCTCCTAACAAAGTGTCTTTCACATAAAAGTCACTCTAAATAAATATCTGTTGATGATGAGTGTGTCAGTTAGCGCTTTCTTTACTTCAATGAGTCCCATTTTCTCAATTTAATTCCTCATGTTATACTTGTAAGAGCCCTAACAACTTATTGGCAGGAGCACAATTATAGCTCAATTCAGAAAAAGAATATGTTCACAAGTTTCACCATCTACTCTAGAGGATAAAAAACCATATTTATCACCCAACTGCCATGACATCCAGTCCCATGATACCCAGTCAGGTAGTCCAGCTTGGGCCCACTTCATATGTTAGGCATCAGCGAGATTTTCCAAAGTACATAAGTACACCTGGGAAAGTTTCCCATGTTCTTCATTCTGCTTCATAAGCCCTGCTTAACAGCTTGATTTGTGATTTTAGAAACTGGGCTCTTTTGTCTCTGTTTCTGAGAAAAATTTAAACATACATTTTTGGTAAAAAGGTCTGTCTCTTCACAACCACTGTGTGGCATTTCAACTGTAACTCAACATTTATGTTGTACTCTCAAAGCACAATTTATGTAGGTATGAATTTGAGACAATCAGTAACTTTAAATGTCCCCAACACATACACTTGAAGCAACAACTCTGGGTTGCTACTTTACCACAAATTCTCTCTCTGCCTAACTATGCCATCTATCAGTCAATTCAGTACAAGAAAATAACATATTATAGTTACTGTCTTGTTCCAGAAATTCAAAAGATTCATCAGATTTCTTGACCTTTAGAGCCAGAACAGAAGAACTGGAAACTGTTACATAGGCTTAAACCTGAGACAGATACAGAAATCTGTGAGGAGAAGTGAAAACTTTCAGAGAAACTAGCCAGAGGAAATAGGTAGTGGCTATTACATGGAAGAAGGGAAGTAAAAAGGAATCTTAGCGTCAGTAGTCTTGAGCTTCTCCAGTTAAATATATTTAATATATCACTGACAGTGATTATGTTAAAATAACTCAATAAGCCATACCCAACAGAGTTCAAAGAAGTCAAAGTTTCTTCAAAACAAACTGAAGTGTCAACCCACTGTCCATTAGTAGAATAAATATATGCCACCTAAAGTAATGACAAATACAATAATGGACACAACACTGATGCATTAGAACACACTCAAGAGACATCTAGACTTTCATTTCTTGACGCATGGGTTAGAGAGGCAGAGAATTCTGCCTCAGCCTATTCTGTTTATCTAAAGTCACAGTAAATAATCCTGGTAAATGTTAATGTTCTTAAATGTTTGCCAGACTAAAATTATCCAGTCTGGCCAAAAATACATAAACATAAAAAAGGATATTTTCTCCTTGTTCATTTGTTTGTTTCGTTGGTTAGTTGGTTGATTTTTAATGGTACATTTTAAAGATGCATTCCCTTAGGTTGAACTTTGTCTTTTGGTGCTTTACTGATCTGCTCTGTGGATATAATTACTTTCATGAATCTGCTCTGTGGGACATAAATAACATTACATAATATGAGCCTAGACCATGGTGACCAAGATTGCTCCAATCCATTTATTCTTCTTTGCTCATCATGTGAATAATTTATTCCAGGAGGCAAGTGTGCACTTGGCATTTATCTACTATTCACTAGTAACATAAACTCTATTTAAGTGTGAAAATTCACACTTAGAGAAGACAATTTTTTTTTTTTTAGTGAGGCACTTACTAAACCAAGCAAGACACTAGGGCTCACTACAAGTGTGAACATTAAGGATTCTGTCTTCTACTCTTTACAGTTTCTCTCTTCTGCTTTCTCTTTCCTCTGAGCCACCATGCAGATAAATATCACAACCAGCACAAAGCTGGGAAGGAAAGCAGAAGGTGGGGACAGGGCAAGGAGTTGGTCTCCACTAGCAGAGCCCACAAAGAGAGTGAGAACAAGAGTCAGCCTCAGAATGGCCAGGCAGGGAACAAACAGGGGCCCACTGGCCCAGGAAAGAAGCCCCCAGAAAATGGACCAGAAGCCAGGCAAAGAGGCAATTTAACAGGCCAGGAATGGTGAGCTGGCCTTGCTGACAAAAGGACCCACACACTTCTGGGTCCAGAACTATAATTCCAGCAGGCTGATCTCAAATATGAAATCTGGAAGCTCTTTGGGTGGAGAGTGCAGGCTCAGCCAAGCAACACCTGAGCAGCGATTATACCTATAGGTATTGTGTGTTGAGCACTGAGCACGGGCCATATGCTGTGTTAAGCGTTTTATGTCTCATGGTCAGCCTTATGAGCTAGTCATGGATGTTCTCTTTCTCCTTCTTTTGGGTCTTGGTTGAATGCACCTTCCTCACCCCCTTTCAAGAAAGCCTTGGCCAGGAAACTTTCTTGGGCCAACTGTCATGAGTCAAATAGATGCACCACTTCTGGGCAGAAGTACTGAAAGGCATTACATGATTCACCAGCTTCCCTTCAGCTGACTTGACAATCATGAAAACAAGTATCAGGATGGAGCTCCCAGCAGGCCAGGCAACTAAGATGTGGAAAATACCCTGTTGCTACGGATTGGATATCTGGATGCTTATGCCCCCCTCCACCCCAGCCGAATTCACGTGTTGAAATCCAATCCTCAATAGGCTGGCATTTGGAGGTGGGGCCTTTGGAAGGTGATCAGGTAATAAGGCTGGAGTCCACATGAACAAGATAGTCTTCAGAGAGCTCCCCCATCACCACCACCACCACCACCACCACCACCACGTGAGGACTCAGCAAAAAGACGGCTATCTATGAACCAGGAAGCAGGCCCTACCAGACACCAAATCTGCCTGTGCCTTGATCTTGGACTTCCCAGCTTCCAGAACTGTGGGAAATAAATGTTTAAAAGCTACCCAGTCTGTTACAGCAGATCGAACTAAGACACCTGCCAATCTGCACAGGTGAGAAGAGTGAAGAAAAATTTCTTTTGTAGTACTTACTGAGCCGCTGCCATAAGGGGACTGTGCATCACTGGAGTATAGGCATGGGCTGTCTCCCTGAATCACCCAGTAAACCTGCAACTCCTTATGGAGGACTGAATGTACATCCTGGTGACTGTGGGTCCTTTGCCCAGGCCTATCTAACCAGAGCCCCACTCTTAACCACACTGTGGCAAAAGCTAACTGAACAAGCGGGAGAGAAAATAAGACACCCCCATCTCCATAAACAGCATCAGGAACTTCTACACACACAACTGACATCAGGCCAGGCGACTTAGCGGAGTAGCCACTGCAACTCTCTAACTTTGTGGGGAAAAAAAAAAAAAAGTCAATCAAGGCATATACCACCAAAGGACACCAGCCTAATGTTACACCGTCCTCTGGGATAGCCAAACTGTATTAAATGGTGACTCTCAAAGTGATCCAGCCCCAGGGAGGGCTGACAGAGCAGAGTGGGTTAGAGTTGAAAAAGTGGCCCCATGCTCCTCTTCTTTGCTAGATCATAACCCTTCACTTTTACATTATACCTAAAGTAAATATGGGATCCTACAGAGAATAAGACTTCCATTGTTTCCCAAACCTAATGCTTTCTAAAGCCATAGGCGTTATGAGGCAGAACAGGAGGCGAAAGATTCTAAGAACCAAGACACTATTTGCAGCTAATAAGACAACATTCTACGCAGGGCCCAGAAATTTTACTTTTTCCTGAAATTTACAAGTAGAGTTCAAAATCTAGAATTCATGGTATAAACATAACTTCCTTGTATCTTCTAATCATGACTTAAGAATGGGAAAATTCCCGCACATACATTTATTTGTTAATGGGTATTCATCTTAAGTATCAACCAACCAACAACAGGAGACCTACTAGAGAATGGACTTGAGGATATGGGGAGGGGTAAGGGTAAGCCGTGACAAAGCGAGAGAGAGGCATGGACATATATACACTACCAAACATAAGGTAGATAGCTAGTGGGAAGCAGCCGCATAGTACAGGGAGATCAGCTCGGGGCTTTGTGACCACCTAGAGGGGTGGAATAGGGAGGGTGGGAAGGAGGGAGACGCAAGAGGGAAGAGATATGGAAACATATGTATATATATAACTGATTCATTTTGTTGTAAAGCAGAAACTAACACACCATTGTAAAGCGATTATACACCAATAAAGATGTTAAAAAAAATTTAAAGATGAGTTGAATGTATTCCAATCCTTAATCATTCAATTTCTGTCACTTTTGTCCAATCTGGGGATTAGTCCTGCAGCCTTTAAACTAGAAAAGGAGAGGTAAACTATTCTCATTTTTAGCAAATTGAGTGGAAATATATTCTCTAGCTGTCACTTTACATTGTGTTATTGACTTTCAGATTAAGCAATGCCTCTGAAGTCTGGACAGAGTCCACACTCCGTTATTGGGATGACTGAATATGTGTACCATTTGAAGCCATAATTTATTTATGGCCTTAATACTGGGTTGGCTTTTAAAGCATGAGCAAAATAACAGTAGGCTGTTCTCATGCATATGATCTCCATTATAATTATTCATTTTTAACATAATAAAAATGGTAGTCATCCATTTGATTAGACAGATCAAAGGGGTCAAACTACCATATATCACCTTTGAATTTCACATGATACACTCATCCTAATCTCTGCAACATCTAAATCTGAAGGTGTCACATGTGTTCAGAATGTTGTCTATCATAAAGTCAACATTACATTTCCATGCTTTGTGTGGCAATAACATACTGGGTTATATCTGTTATGGGTTTTTAGATTTTAAATATCTAATTAGAAATTAACATCAAACTACTTGAAACATCATAGTGTAGACAACATAGGACAGATGAGCTTGAATGAAAATAAAATTACATTGTTATGCTAATTTAATTTTCCATAGCACTTTCATAAATATTATTTCACTAAAGTGTTTGTAGATGTTTCAAAGGGGCAAGAGAATATCACAAAAAAATGTCACTGGAAGCAAAGCCCCCTTTCTAACTGAAAGCAAGTGTACAGGAAAATATCAGAACAGAATATGTTTCATGATATGTATTTGAGAAAGCAAACAAAACTGTTACTTTGATTTAAATAACAAAAGAGGTAATTTTTCAAAAAATAAGTACAAGGTTCTATTTTGGAGCATCTGAGTGAAGAAGAAAGCATAGATCCTTATGTGCAAACAACCAGATCTCACTTTCCTTGGTCTCTAACCCTCAGCAGGCACTGAGCATCCTATACTCATCCACAAAGGTGAGGCTGCCGTGGCCCACCCTGTAGGACTTAATACTTTCAGTGAAAATCTAAAAGTGAGAAACCATTTAAGTATAATGTGTGCAATGTCTGTGACTCAAGGAGACATAGTCGTAAATAAGTCGTACTTATTTTCAGTAAGAAAATAAAGGAACTAGACCAGCTAAAAGCACAAGCTGCAAATGAACACATATTCAGAGTGACACTGAAATGAAGACATACTCTATCACCATCCTAAGGGTAGACCATTCTCCCTAGTACTCATAAAACGACATCAGGATCCAAATTACAGGAAGATGCTATTTGCCCCTCTTTAATAACCACAGGTTCCTTCGCTAATTGTGGAGCTTGCATTTTTAAACAGATACTGCTGCCTTTCAAACAACTTGCATCCTAGAAATCTCCTTCAGTTACTTCCATGGTCTTAAGGATCTGAGGCATCCATTTGATATTGTCTCTACACACAAGACAGCATGCACCCCAATTCAAATCTTTAAACCTGCGCTTTCGGACTTGATCAGGCCCTAAGAGAAAAGGCAAAGACCTTCCTTTCAGACTGGGTAAGAGAAATACTCCTTTGCCCTCTTCCTCCTGGGAAGCTAGTTGCTGCTGAAATGCCCAAGAGAAGAGAAGCGCGCGGAGTAGGGGGTGGGGGGCGGAGGAGACGGGGGAGGGGTAGGTCCTTGCGGCGGTAGATGTGTGAGTTCCAGAAGTTCTTTCTATCATAATTGGCGATGTGACCCAAATACAAGGAAACCTCCACATTCCATTAACAGACTCAATTTGGATTATGCAGCTCCGCGGAAAGAAACGGCATTTTCTCTGTAGCCAGCTGTGCTGCCCTCGAGATAACTCTCTTAGTTTCATGTTAACATTTGGTTAAGGAGATGCTGATGGGTCAGATTTGACACTGTGAATCCACTAAACGCCGTTTTACAGGGACTTTTTCTCTCCTGAATGGCGAGCCTAGGGGCTCGGCCCCAGCCGCAATAACGTTTCCGGCGAAACACGCACTCTTTGGGAGACGGGGTCCCCGCTCGCCAGCCCCCACCCTCCAAGCGGCGAGTCCCGGGAGCAGGGCGACCTGCTCTTCCTTTCTCTGTTTCTCCTTGCAATGTGCAAACCCCTCCCTAGCTGGGCGCAAGTAGAGAGGACCGCCACCTGCTCATCCCAGAGGATACGCTGCAGAAAACTCGAATGGATCTTGCGCGGACACAGGCTGGATGCCAGCGGCGACAACTTTACGGATTTGTTCATGTTAGTTCTGGACCGGGTAAAATAGCCCCAAAGACGCGAGCAAACGCCCCTCTGAAGCCCACTGCCGTGCAACGCCGGCTCCTTGGAGCCACGCTGGGGCAGTTCCCCTTCTTGCTCACCCCACAAACGCACTGCGAACGACCCCCCCACCCCGGCAGTGGAAGCCCGGAGAGGTCGAGGTGGCCACGCTGGGGCAGTTCCCCTTCTTGCTCACCCCACAAACGCACTGCGAACGACCCCCCCACCCCGGCAGTGGAAGCCCGGAGAGGTCGAGGTGTGCGGGGTCCAGGCAGTGCGGAAGGGAACAACCCC
>NW_020172735.1:692574-760716 GCF_003031525.2 Neophocaena asiaeorientalis asiaeorientalis | reverse complement strand
CCCTCGCATTTTTACTTGAAAGCGAAGAGCAGCTGGAGAAGTCGGCGCTGTCTCCGTGCCCCCTCCCTCCTTGGCATCACCCCGCCTTTCCCCCACTCGCCGCCTCCGACCTCTGCCTCCCCTCTTTCTCAAAGTTCAGTAACTTCCAGCCTCAGGAGCCCATTTGTCCCACCCTGGGGGACTCCGAACAGAAGGTGTCCAGCAACCCCAGAAAATGGCCCCAAGGACGAGTGTCTTCTTGATGTCCGCCGCCCCTCCCCGCGCGCCTAGGCCAGCGGTGGCTGGGCGGCGGACCTGCCTTCCGCAGCCTTCCCTCAGCAGGGCTCCGAGTCTTCCCCTCGCATTTTTACTTGAAAGCGAAGAGCAGCTGGAGAAGTCGGCGCTGTCTCCGTGCCCCCTCCCTCCTTGGCATCACCCCGCCTTTCCCCCACTCGCCGCCTCCGACCTCTGCCTCCCCTCTTTCTCAAAGTTCAGTAACTTCCAGCCTCAGGAGCCCATTTGTCCCACCCTGGGGGACTCCGAACAGAAGGTGTCCAGCAACCCCAGAAAATGGCCCCAAGGACGAGTGTCTTCTTGAGCCTGGCACGATTTCCTTTGGAGGGTGTAGTGATGCAGACCCTCCCGGTGCGGTAGCCCAGCGGCGGAGCGTAGCTCCTAGCAGCCTCGCCCCTCGGATCCTGGGAGGGCGATTCCGGACCCCTGCTGCAAATACTCCGCCTCCACTCCGTTCTGAAGGCTCTGGGGCCCGAGAGCCGTGCGGTTCTCTTCTTGATTCCGGGCTCCCAGGGCCAGGTTTTACATCCCCAAAGCTTTTTACCCGGGCTTTCCCTCCCAGGCCTAGACTTAAGACAGGCTGCCTCGACGATTTTTTAGAAATAAGGCGGCATATTAATAATTAAATCTCTTTATCTTTTTCTATTTTTGAAATCAACGTTTTTCAAGACATTCTTTGGTTTTCCAAAACGCTGAATAACAACTAGTGTTAAGGATTTCTCAGGTCCATTTAAAAGCTTGTTAAATGTTTGAAAGCTAGAGAAGTGTAATGGAGTGTTTAAAGGGAGCCACAGATGGTAAACTGAACTCTCTAGCCCTTGGCAGAACTGTTCCCCAGAACTGTCCACCTTGCATTATAGTTTCGAAGAAAGACATTCTGGGTTGGAATTTGATGAAGTGCTGTGAGGGCAAGGATTGTGTATCATACCCTTGTAAGCCTCCAAATGAGAGGATGGTATTGTAATAATAGTTGAAATAGAATCCTATGAGCAGTCAATTTGAGGATGAAGCAGCTACATATAAACAACACACACAATTCTTGGTTATTCTAAATCGGTTTTCTTAGGAGCTGAATTGCATTGTGTAATGTGTACCCCAGTCTGTGGGTTATCTCTAAATCTCACAGTTATTTTGCAAGACACAGGTTATTCACCCCATTTTCCTGGTGAAGGAAGGAACCGAGACTCAGGCATGAATCCCACTTCAAAGCAAGGATCTGAACCATGATTAAAAGGCTGCTAACGCTATACATTCCACTGTCTTGTCTCTCATATTTTGCTATTACAATTTAGCTTTCACTGCTTTTGCTTTTTAAAGTATAAACATACAATTTAAATGATTACAAGTATATATATACATATATATATGTATATATATATATCTTTTATAATATTGGTGTTAGAAAAACCAGACTGCCGTTCTGCAAAGGCTACCTCTGCTTTTTGCTCTATAAGATTACACTGTAGGTCATGTGATATAGCCAAACCTTGGCAAGTGACAGATTTCCAATTCAGAGTACTAATGAAATGTTCCACTGTAGTAGAATTTAAACAAATGGTTTCCATATCAAGTCAGGTTTTCATATTGAATAGATTTTTTTTCCTTTACTATACCTGTTTAGGGGAAAACACTGTAGATACTACTATCATTATTTTTTAAAGGAATGGACTGGTAGTATATGTGTTACAGGCAAACTACTGAATTGAGCATTATAATCAATTCATAGATAATTTTTTATGATCAAAAATATCAGGCAAAGCACAGATTTTGTGCTGTTTCACATTTCATCTATTTAGTGTACAGTGCCAGATATCAAAATGGATTCAACAATTTTAAATAAACCTGGGTGCAATCATATTGTTTTTTTCTCTCTTGGATACCTGTCCAAACTCATTGATTATGACATTCATATGGAATTTTCTGGTGGACCTTCAAAAGAGAATTTTACATGAAACTGAACTCAGTTCAAACTGTTGTAGAGAAAATAGTATTTCTGAAGGTGGCCAATTACAATATGATAATCTTACACTAAAAAATATTATTGAAATGTATAAATATTATTGAATTTGTAATTAACTCCCATAGCACTTTTGCCTATACATTTTCATAGCTCTTATATCTTCTTAAGGCAGCATAGATGTTATGATTATCTATCCTGTTAGTACATTGGCTTCTTTGGGAACCAGAACCACACCTGATCCTTTACAGTGCTAAATGATTTTCATTTGATTTCAGTAGGCTTCAAGTTTATCTAATAAATGGAGATTAATCATTACTACCTCAAATTATTGCTACAGGGATAAAATTATATAATACATAAGAAAACACCATATAAAGTATAGAGTGTTATGTTATTGTTATTAGAACATCAAGGCACAGGAATGTTCTTTATGTTATTCTAATGATGTTATTCATTTTCATTGGCAGTTTATCAATTAACCTTGATTGCTTCTAATTAATCATAGACACTGCACTCAGCAACAAATTTGCATTTCATTGACGTTTATATTTATTTTATAAATACTTTACTTGGTATTGGTAAAGTCACTACTGGTATTTTACATAATACTTTCAAACTGTATAGAATTTTCAAGTAAAACATATGTGAGCCATCAACATCTATTGATTTCAAACTTAGATTTAGATACCATTGGCCAGAAATTGTTAACATTGTCTGAATTAAGGCTAGAGTAGGCTGAAATTATCAAGACGTAACAGAGTATTTTATTAAGCCTTTCATAACAATAACAATACGTTACATTTCCATAATATTTACATTTGTAGCATGTTTTCATTCCCTTTATCATGTTTACTTCATGGAAAAATTATCTGAAAGTAGTCTTGGTAATTGCTAA
Source organism: Neophocaena asiaeorientalis asiaeorientalis (assembly GCF_003031525.2). NCBI lineage: Eukaryota > Metazoa > Chordata > Mammalia > Artiodactyla > Phocoenidae > Neophocaena > Neophocaena asiaeorientalis. The sequence goes on along the minus strand of NW_020172735.1, from coordinate 757,588 downwards.
CATCTCCGTTTTTTGAAAGGAGGAAACTGAAGCTTATGGAGATTAAATGATCTGTTCAAAGCCATGTATCTAATAAATCAGAATCTGGTCTACAAGCTGTGTTCATTGACTCTAAATAAAGGATTTTTTTTTAACCACATAAGATCAAAATATCTCAAGTGAATACTCCTTAGTACTTAACGTTTTATTTTTTATGTGTTTATTTTTACTAAGTATTACCAGGTTTCATTAAAGGTTTATTACTGATGAAAAAAATCATTTCAATAATTAGACCTTCCTTGGTAGTGTGCATTATGTCCTCACTAATTACCCTCACACTCTGAAGGATCATATTAAAACATTGACCCAAGAGATACTCTATTCTTTGTTGTCAAGTTGATCCAGCAGCTTAAGATTGCGTCACTTTTTTAAAAGACTTTATTTTTTAGAGCAGTTTTAGGTTCTTAGCAAAATTTAGGGGAAAATACAGAAATTTCCCATATCTACCTGCTCTGCACATGTACAGCCTCCCTCATTATCAACATCACTCACTAGAATGGTACATTTGTTACAGCTGATGAACCTACATTGATACATCGTAATCACCCAAAGTCCATAGTTTACCTTAGGGTTTGCTCTTGGTATTGTACATTCTATGAGTTTGGACAAATGTATAAAGACATTATCCATCATTATAGTGTCACAGAATATTTTCAGGGCCCTAAAAATCCTCAGTGCTCCACGTATTCTCCTCCCCCCCAACCCACCCCCATGTAATTAGCCATGTAGTTGTTATTGATTAGTTATAAAATGACAATGAGGATTTTTTAAATGTTAAGTTAAATTATTAACAAAGTGTATTTATCTGCATACAAACTTATTTTAGACTAACAGTTCTCATTTTTTTTTCAGTGCCTACTTTGCTGGTCACTGTCATCAAAGGTATTATATCATTTGTTTCTCACAAAAACCGTGCAAAGTAAACATAACCATTCCCATGTTTCAGATGAGGAAACAAAGACTCAGGAAGATTAACTTGCCCAAGAGACACAGCTAACAAGAGACAACACTATGGCTGAAACTCAAGGGCGGCTCAACTCTCAATACCGTCTCACAACACAAACCTGTCTGGTCTTGCTTGGGCTCCTGGCATCTCTGCTGAGCTGAGAGCCCCATAGTGAGCTGGAAAGAAGCTGGTGAGTAGTGGGAGAAGTTGACTAGCCTCCAGGATGAGACCCTAGTAGAATGAGTTTATACTGTTAGAGGCTCACATCTTATTCACACAAGGAGAACCAAATCAGATACCTCTGTGATATTTCTGAGGGTTGAAAACATTGGTTCTATTGCCAACTCAGTTGAAAACCAACCAATAGCGAGACTTAATCAAAATGCTTTGCCTAATTGGATCTGTCAAGTTGCTATGGTTTAATCACAAAGTTGACCTTTGCAGTGAGCACTGGACAGATAAATCATATCAACACGTCTGATTGGCTGTGTCACAAAGAATTAGCCAATGTCTAGACTGAGAAAAAAGTAAAGAGTATAGTTGAAAAGATTAACTGGATGCTTAGGACAACTAAAAGCTTCTGGGAGGAAAAAAAGTCTGAATTATCCTAATTCATAGTGTGGATGGATTAAATCAATCAGACAATTGCTTAAATTGCCACTTCATTTGGCCTTCATGCCTACAGCGATTGAACAGTGAATTAACATTTCAAGATCACCCTGACAGTCTAAATTCAATTATAAGTACCTGGGACAGTCTTTTATATGTCTCTTATGGTATCCAGTATAAAGTATGTCCAACTCAACAGTAAACAAGGAAATATCTGATCATAATGTAGGTTACACCATAATTCTCACTCATTCCTAGAATCTCAAAACTAAAATCTAACCTTAAATAAAGTGATGTGAGAATGATGTATATTTACTGAATCTGGGCACCCATGAAGAATGTACTTTGTATGGTTTCTTATAATTTTATCCCACCCTGGTAGTAATCATAGCTTTCTTTCACTTTTTGTTCTTTTTAGGAAACCATTGTTATTGACATTAATAATATAGAATTAGTAAATGTCATAAAAGTATTTAGACACCTCTGACATCCCCCACTTGTTCATCTGTGCTAAAAAGGAATTTACTGGCTTTGTAGATATTCAGTATTCCTGGCAATTAGAGTAGTATTTTTCTGTAGTAAATCACTTAAACAAATATATGCTGATGTGTACCATCTCAATGCTTGTCCAAGCACTGTTGATAGCTTCTGTACATTACGCAATATCTTTTGAAGGTAAAATGTAACATATTCAGTACACAACAATGAAATTCAGAAAGCTTGGAGCTAAATTTTATGCTCAGTTGCTGGAGCTTTTGTTGGTCTTAGGTTTTCTAAGCCCGTGATGTCCTTCTCCCACTCCTTATTATGTGGTTCTAGTTCTTTGCCCTTGTTTTAATGATGTTATCTTTCTAATCTTTGTTTTTTGCAAATGACTTTGTTAAATGTAGGCAGAGAATAAGTAATAGATGAAGAATTAGTTAATCTGTCATGAACCAAGACTGCCTGTCAACATGTCAGTCTGATGGATTGGTTTCAAGTTGTAAAAACTATTAAAGTGATATACAAAGATGGACAGTGCGCATTAAATATCTTTCATTTCCCTCTTTGAACATTTCTATTCTAGTTATGCTCAAGTCACCTCAGTTCTTTCCAAAATTGCGTTCATTTTAGCAATTTATGTATGCTAGGCCATGGAGGCACAAGATAAAACAAAACAACATTAAAAATTAGTTAAGCTTCATCTGGTTGGAAAAGCAGACAGGTCAATGTTATAATGCAGCTACAGGTGTACGGGAACCAGGAGAAGGATGAACTGGAGAAAATGACCCAAAACAGTATGGAGGTTCCTTAAAAAACTAAAAATAGAACCACCATATGACCCAGTGATCCCACTACTGGGCATATACCCTGAGAAAACCATAATTCAAAAAGAGTCATGTACCACAATGTTCATTGCAGCTCTATTTACAATAGCCTGGACATGGAAGCAACCTAAGTGTCCATCAACAGATGAATGGTTAAAGAAGATGTGGCACATATATACAATAGAATATTACTCAGCCATAAAAAGAAACAAAATTGAGTTATTTGCAGTGAGGTGGAAGGACCTAGAGTCTGTCATACAGAGCGAAGTAAGTCAGATAAAGAAAAACAAATACCGTATGCTAACACATATATATGGAATCTTAAAAAAAATGGTTATGAAGAACCTAGGGGCAGGACAGGAATAAAGACACAGACATAGAGAATGGACTTGAGGACACAGGAGGGGAAAGGGTAAGCTGGGACCAAGTGAGAGCGTGACATGGACATATATACATTACCAAATGTAAAATAGATAGCTAGTGGGAAGCAGCCCCATAGCACAGGGAGATCAGCTCGGTGCTTTGTGTCCACCTAGAGGGGTGGGTTAGGGAGGGTGGGAGGGAGATGCAAGAGGGAGGAGATATGGGGATATAGGTATATGTATAGCTGATTCACTTTGTTATATGGCAGCAACTAACACACCATTGTAAAGCAATTATACTCCAATAAAAATGTTAAAAAAATTAAAAAATAAGATTCTAAAAAGAAAATGTGGTTACATATTCAGGTGATCTTAGCAGGGAGATAGAGTTTGGCTTTGCTGAATTGAACTCAGAATTTCAACTTGACAAACATGTATTGAATTTCTAGTGTGTACTTAGGGTTTGGTAACCACCATGAGAATTCAAAATTTGGAGAAATCATAAAGCCTAATGTAAATGAACTTACAATCTTAAAAATAGACAAACTCTAATGAAACCACAGGTAACATGAGATTATGATCAAATGTTAAGAAGTGATCAAATGTCAAGAAATAAAGTACTAAATCAGTAGTTTCCAATGAGGCATTGAAAAATACACATTCCCAGAGTTTTTATGCTGTTGAAGAATAAACATTCCCAGAGTTTGGGTTATATAACTTGGATGAGAAGGTTAGGAAGCCTTGGTTTGGAAAATCCAGTAGGTTGTAGGTAGGAAGCTGGTTCCTACTGTCATTTAACAGAGTTAAACCTAAAATAAAAAGGTCTGATTAGAAGAGAGATACTAATTTATTTGATGTAGCTAAGGTGTTAACTGTGGAATAGGTGCATGTTCAGGATATCTTCTGAAAGCTCACCAGCTGAATCTGACACACACCTGGACTGAGGGTTATAATTCAGTTGTACTCCCAGCTTCAGAATGAAAAGGTAAGCTCTGCAGGCTTCAGTCTCTTTATTGGGAATGGATTTGTAAGGAATATGTTACACTTAACATCATAGTAACAGGTGTGTGCGGTTTCCTCACTTTTAATCCTGTTACTGTCACCCAATTATTTATTTTACAGATATAGATGCATAAACTATAATAAACCATTAGTATACTTAGGGTTATTCCAAATGATTGTTCAACTAGAATTCTGTAGACAGAAAAAAATGAATTATGGTAAAGTATTTCCTAAAATCCTCAGTTACCCCTGAATATGTACACTTCCCAAAGTCTTGACAGAGACTCTCAAAGCCAATGTATACAGTATGAGAGAAAGGCAATCAAAACTTTTAGATTCTCTAAGAAGAAAGCTCCCTGGCTTACACTCATCAGACATCACAGTGTTCATCTACCTGCAAGTGATGGATGAGGGAGGCTATAAATTCCAGCAAAGGAACAGGAAGGCCGGTGAACCCAGTGGGGAAGGAACAAGTTATAACTAGAAAACCTGGCCAAGGAGTCCCTTAGTGTGTACGAGAGACAAAAGGACTCACACATCTCCAGACCAGGAACTCAGATAGAAAAGGAGGGGAGGATAAGAAACAAGTTAACAAAATCAGGTATCAGCAGCTAGGTAAGAACCTGCATAGCAAACACAGAAGGAAAACTGATTTTGCTGATTAGTGGGTCTAGTAAATTGAATGTAATTTGTCATGAAACAGTTCAGAAAAGACAAAATTGCAACAAGCCAGCTGGAGTTACAAAGAATCATTGCTTCTATTTACAATTTTATTATGAGAAATAAAATGGTATGTGATTTATATAAACTCTCTTTAAGATTCACCCTGTCACACTCTTCATATGTGAGAAGAGACAGAGCCCAACCTGAGATATCACTTTCCACACCCTCCCTATCCCAAAAGATCCTTGCCTGGATCTTTCTAAAACCACAGGAGCTCTTTATTCAAGAGGGGAGCAAGGTTTTTTTTTTTTGCAGTATAGTTAATTTACAATATTGTATTTGTTTCTGGTGGACAGCATACTGAATCAGGGATTTTTTGTTTGTTTGCAGATTGTATTCCATAATAGGTTATTACAAGTTATTGGGTATAATTCCCTGTGCTATACATACAGTAAATCCTTGTTGCTTATCTATTTTATGTATAATAGTGCGTATCTGTTAATCTCACGCCCCTAATTTAGTGTGTATCTGTTAATCTCATGCCCCTAATTTGTCCCTCCCCCACCCTTGGTAACCATAAGTTTGTTTTCTATGCCTGTGAATCTGTTTCTGTTTTGTATAGACATTAATTTGTAATATTTTTTAGATTCCACATATAAGTGGTATCACATAGTATTTGTCCTTCTCAGTCTGACTTATTTCACTAAGCATAACATTCTCTAGGTCCATCCAAGTTGCTGCAAATGGCAATATTTCATTATTTTTATGGCTCAATACTAGTTCATTGTGTATGTGTATACACCACATATATATATTATATATACACCATATGTATATATATATACCACATCTTCTTAAGCCATTCGTCAACAGATGGACTCTGAAGTTGCTTTCATATCTTGGCAATTGTAAATAGTGCTGCTATGAACATTGGGTGCATGTATCTTTGAGAATTAGTGTTTTTGTTTTTTCTGGGTATATAAGGAAGGGAGTAAGTTTGAATGTTTACTCCATGCCAGGCACTCTGCTAAGACCTTTGTATACATTCTCATTTAATCCTCACAGTAATTTACTATTACCTCCATTTCATATTCTAGAAACTGTGGCTTCAAGAGGTTAAGTGAAGTGCTCAAGGTCACATAAAAGTAAGTGACAGAACTTGGAATCCAACCCAGGGTTCCTAACATGTATTCTACTGTAATCATTAAATGAGTAGAAAGCATCTGTGCACTTTCTCCCTGTTAAACTCATACTGTGGAACCATTCTTTCCTTGCTCATAGAGGACACTTCTAACATGTTTCATAGTTTATTTTTATCATTTATTTTTTTTAATTTTAGGAAGATTCAGTCTAAGAATCACAGTACTCCAGTTTTGCATGCAGTTGACAGATCTTTCGCTCTCCCTGGAAACCTGCTCTTGGGTAGGGAGGCTGCTCCACCTCCTCTACCACTTGGTAACCACTGCTTGTGGCCCCTCCCAGTCAGGCATTAGAATAAAGAATGTTGCAGGTTGGGTTCCCCAGGATGCAGACTCTAAAGTGGAGATTATTGTGCAAGGACAGCCTTGGGGATTAACATCTGTGGAAGGGAGGGAGCAAAGGGAGGGGCCAATCAATCCCAACAAAGGCTTCAGATGACCCAATGGGGAGCTCTGGAGCTGGGGTGGCCCTTCAACTTGGCCTGAGTTGGAATAAGGGGCTGGGAATTCATTTGTACCCCATGTTGATCAGTCCTTATATGGGCTACGCCCCTGGAAAGAGCTGTGACCTTGGGCAAGGCAGTTTTCTTCGGCTGAGGTAGTCCCCAAAGAAAGCTGACAGCTGAGGGCCATATTCAGGTAGCACTCCTGAAAGCTGAGGGAATAAGCCTTTCTTTTCTGAAGAGGGTCTCTATGGCATACCACAGCTTCCACTACAGGGAGCAATGGTAAGAGGGAAGGAACATCTTCCTGGCCAGATGGTTATCTGGCCCTGATGCTCCTTGTGTGTAGCAGATACCAATGCTGATTGTTTTCCTCTCATGGGTGAAATTTGGAGGGTTCTTTGAAGGTCTTCTTGTCACTAAGGATCTCTCTCCTGCAGTTCTTACGTTGGTGATGAACACTCAGGGAAGCTGCTTAAAACTTCCCTCTGAGCTCCCTTCCATCCTGGCTTCCTCAGGTCCATCCTCTGCTGGGTTATTTCACCTCCCAAGCAGGCTTCTTGGGCAGAGCGTTCAAAGATGACCGATGCCAGAAAAACTTCCACCGTTAGCTCATAAAATCAGACATCCTTGTCCCTCCACTCCAGACATGTAGAACTTTTCAGTGTAGCCCTGACTTTGTGTTCCTCAAGAGGAAGACATGACCTTCCATTTGTAGACTTTCCCAGGAAGGGATTGGGTACTAGGTCCATTGTCCCCCAAGCCCCAGGGATCACCCCTCAAGTTCCCAAACTGGTTCTCTGAAGACCCCTCACTTGACTTGAGGTGGCTGGAGAAAACATCCCTTCCCTGATAAATCCTCACCACCTGGCTTCTTTAACCTGTCAATGAATTTTCTGCCTTTTCAAATCTAGTTTAGAAATAGATGATGGGCTAATCTAGAAGAATCATTTTTGAAGTTGGCTGTTGCAAGGCTGGTCTAGCACCTTAGGAGTCCTTGGCCTCTATGGCATTACTCTTTTTTTTTTTTTTTTTTTTGCGGTACGTGGGCCTCTCACTGTTGTGGCCTCTCCCGCTGCAGAGCATAGGCTCCGGATGCACAGGCTCAGCGGCCATGGCTCACGGGCCCAGCTGCTCCACGGTATGTGGGATCCTCCCGGACCGGGGCACAAACCCGTGTGCCCTGCATCGGCAGGCGGACTCCCAACGACTGTGCCACCCGGGAAGCCCCAGCATTACTCTTTTTTAAATTCTTTTTTATTTATTTATTCATTTATTTATTTTGTGTTTTGGCCGCACTGTGTAGCATGCAGGATGGTTCCCTGAACAGCGATCGAACCCGGGCCTCTGCAGTGAAAGTGTGAATCCTAACCACTAGGCCACCAGGGAGCTCCCTTTGGCATTATTCTTAATCAATATCTTTGTTGATATTTGGAGACATTAAGACAACCTTTAGCATGCAGTCTCATTAGACTGCCTTTCACTTTTCTGCCCAGGGCCTGAAAACCCTCTTTGGTTCTAATGCAAGGAGGAGTATTTAAAGGTCATCCATAGGAAGGAGGGAAGGAAGGTGGATATCATGGTGAGTAACTAGGGAAAATACATCCCCAACAAGCAGATTTTTCTCCCAAGTGCTGTCCCTACCAAGACTGATGTTATATGCCATGACCAATAGGATCTTGACAAAATAAATGATAAGGCATGACCCAAGTGCTCCATGCTGAATGTAGTACCATGTCATTACTTATTTAACTTAGAATGAACCCCAGCTGTCAAAAATTGTCCCAAACTGCTTAAGCACAGACCTGACAGAAGTTCCTGCAAGCATCACATTCCAGCCAACTACTGGACTTAGTACTGGGTTTGGGAATTAATTCCTACCTAATCTTTATTTAATGTATCTCTAATAATGTCATATTTTTATGACCCAGTTATGAATCAATACAGAAAAAAAAGTGTCAGTGTCTATTTTTCTAACAAATTATGTCCAAATGTTTTGATAGTGATGTTTTCAGCTTAACAAAATGAGGAGCTTGGACTTTATGTGGCAAAAATATGTATGCTACCATATAAGTCCAGCTCCATTCTCCTCCAATGTCTCCTTTGGGAATGAACCTGGTTGTGTTCTCACTTTTCATTTGAATCCACCAAGGAATGCTTCCATTTGCTAGCCATGAAATGCTTGATCCCAGAAATCTTGTGTGATGCCATACGAAAGGTGACATCCATGCAGGCATCCCTTATGGTGAGGCAGACAGAGACAGAGAGCCCATCTATTCTGCAGTAAGATGAACAGGGGTGTGCCTAGGATGGGTACCACATAATCCATATGTTGAGTACTTCTACATTTCTATCCCTTCAAAATAACACTCCCTATATTTTCACATGTCACACTTTGAAGACAAAGAGCCTGAGCAATCTCCCTGAGCAAAGATACTTATGTGTTCTTTTCACTTGATAACTTGCCCCCAACCACCTAGGCCATGCTTTCACTCTGCATTTTGAGAAGAGTTAAGATCTGCTCTGTACTTTCCCTGGCTGTGACAACCAATTTTCACAAGGTTACACAGTCCATACCAATGCAGTATAACCAACATCATAACCCTGTTCAGATATATAAGTTAAAATATACTAAAAGGAGTGTCAATCCAATAACTGGTAGGGGCTTAAATGGCTTTGAATACCAAGAGCTTATTGCTATTACTAAGAAGTATCTGAGTTTTTATAGCCTCCATTCAATTCTAATAGTTCCTCTGGGACTTAGCAAGACTCAGTTCAATTCTCACATTGTGAATCAGTGTGTTAAAAACACCTGAGACATTGCCCCCAGTCTTCTGGCTTAAGCAGGTGTAAAGTCAAGGGGGATTTGGGGCAACATCTTCTATATATTAGAAAAGGCCTTAAGGGGGAGAATCAAGATGGCAGAGTAGTAGGAAGTGAAATCACCTCCTCCCACAAATACATCAAAAATACGTCTAAAAATGGAACAATTCTCACAGAACACCTACTGAACACCAGCAGAAGACCTCAAACACCTGAAAGGACAAGAAAGATCTCCATGTAACTGGTAGGATGAAAGGAAAAAAAAGAAAAAAAATTAGGAAGCAGGACAAGACCTGTGCCCCTGGGAGGGAGCTGAAAAAGAAGAAATGTTCCTGTACCCTGGGAAGCCCCCTCACCAGCAGGGAGATCATCTGGGACAGAAAAAGAGCTTCAGAGGCTAAAGAGGAGAGAGCAACAACTGGTTTGTGACAGGCAGAACAGAGAGAGACCTACACAGATGGTATGTGCTACCACTCTGCATATCCCAGCCTGAGATGTGCATCCACTGGTGAGGGTGGGCACTAGGTGCTGAAACTCGGAGCTTAGAGGACAGACCTAGAGAGAGAGCTTCTATTGGCTGCATGGACACAGCCCGAAGGGGCTGGAGTCTGGTACAGCTGCAACCAGGGGTGTTTGTGGAAGAAGCCAGGGCTTGCCATAGAAGGGAAGCATCATAGTTAAGTGGCTTGGGAAGAGAGGGGTGGGACTGCCATTACAACCTCTTTCTCCCATCTCCACAGTCTCTGGGAGAGTGCACCTCAGCTGCCTCATAGGCAGACTTCGGTACCAGCCACTACCTCATCAGGCCCCAGGAGCAGATGCCAATGGGTTGCCCACATTAAGAGGCAGGGCTGAAACCACAGGTGAGCCCCAGGGGCCATGTGACTTCAGAAGCAGGGCTGAAATCTCTCCCTGTGGCTGTGTGAGCCACGAATTTACACCTCCCTTGCTGGCTTTGTAAATTCAACACCTGTGGGGCATCCAAAAGGACAATGGGTGCTCTCAATGACTGGTCTGGCCTTAGCAGCTGTGGGCTTTGTGGGTGCATGCACATGGGGACTGGGCCGGGTTAAGGTCTGAACTGCCTCTATAGCTCCCAAAATGGATCCAGGTGTAGGACTACTGTGACCTGTCACCTGACTTCAGTGGATCTGTGCTGGTGACCTTGTGAAAATGACACCTGAGAGGCACCAGGGCCAATTGCCGGCATTCCCATGGTTGAGGTGGGGCCAAGGATAGTGCCAAAAAGAGCGTATTTTGTGAGCTCGCACAATGGGTGAAAGGTGACTCAACAGAGCACACTCATCAGTGAACAACTCTGGTGGATGAATACTCACTGGCTCCTCTCCCAGTGGGAGCACTCCAATCGTGCCTACCTCACACCGCAGCTCAGAAACAGATCTGGGGGCTTCTACTCTAACAACTAAGGAGCAGATCCTGCCCCTAACAGGGCAGTGACAACCACAGAGCAAAGAGGAGGCCCTGCTCAACATCCAGTGCAGGGTCTGGTCACCACAACACCAGTCACACCTCTTATCAAGGGGATAATGGCCAACATTCACTGAGGAAAGAAGTGGCAGGCATCCATACTAAAGATAGCCTTTACACAAAAAATATTAAACCCATTCAGGCTACATGTGAATGTGGGGACATTCCCACATAAAACTAGCCCTCCAATACCACAGTAGATAATTGTTTCTCCTAAACGCACAGAGAAAGAGAAATATAAGTAGAAGAGAAATATAAGTAAAATATGAGAATATAATAATATAATATAATATAATATATATAATATATATAAGAATATAATAATATAATAAAATATAAGAGAAATATAAGTAAAATGACGAAGCAGAGGAACCACTCCCAATCAAAAGATCAAGAGAATTCTCCTGAAAGAACAATGAAACAGACCTCTTCAGTCTAATCGATACTAAGTTCAAAAAGGAGATAATGAAAATATTGAAGGAATTAAGAAAGGCTATCAACAGAAATACAGATTATTATAAAAGAAACTAGAAACCATAAAGAGGAACCAAGAAAAACTAGAAAATTCATTTGTAGTGATGAAAGCTGAACTAAAGGCAATGAATAGCAGAATGAATAATGCAGAAAGACAAATAACTGATCTGGAAGATAGAATAATGGAAATCACCCAATCAGAACAGAAGACAGAAAACCAAATGAAAAAAAATGAAAGCAATATAAGAGACCTATGGGATAATATAAAGCGTGACAATCTACACATAATAGGGATTCCCAGAAGGAAAAGAAAGAGAAAAGGGAGTTGAAAATGTATTTGAAGAAATTATGGCTGAAAACTTCCCAAACCTAAGGAAGGAAACAGATATCCAGATACAGGAAGCACAGAGGGTCCCAAACAAGATAAACCCAAACAGACCTACACCAAGACATATTATAATAAAAATTGCAAAAGTTAAAGAGTGGGTTCTGGGGCTTCCCTGGTGGTGCAGTGGTTGAGAGTCCGCCTGCCGATGCAGGGGACATGGGTTTGTGCCTCGGTCTGGGAAGATCCCACATGCCGTGGAGCAGCTAGGCCTGTGAGCCATGGCCGCTGAGCCTGCGTGTCCGGAGCCTGTGCTCCACAATGGGAGAGGCCACAACAGTGAGAGGGCCGCTTACTGAAAAAAAAAAAAAAAAAGAGAGAGTTCTAATGTCACCAAGAGAAAAATGAAGAGTTAATTACAAGGGAACCCACATAAGGCTATCAGCTGATTTCTCTACAGAAATGTTGCAAGCCAGAAGGGAGTGTGAAGATATATTCAAGGTCCTGAAAGTGAAAAATCTGCAACCTAGGATACTCTTACCCAGCAAGATTATCATTTAGAATAGAAGGAGAGAGAAAGAATTTCTCAGACAAGCAAAAGCTTAAAAAAATACAACAATACTAAACCTATCCTAAAGAAAATATTGAAAGGTCTTCTCTAAATATAAAAGAAGTAAGGATCTATAGGAAAGGGAAAATCACAACCAAAAGACACTACCAGAAAAGAAAATTACAAGCCAATATCTTTGATGAATATAGATGCAAAAATTCTCAACAAAATATTAGCAAACTGAATCCAACAACACATAAAATATACACCATGACCAAGCTGGAATCATTCTGGGATCACAAGGATGATTCAATATACACCAATCAATCAATGTGATACACCACATCAATAATAGAAAAGACAAAAACCACATGATCATCTCAATAGATTCAGAAAAAACATCAATAAAATTCAACAACGATTCATGATAAAAATCCTTACAAAACTGGGTGTAGGGGGAACATATATCGACATAATAAAAGTTATTTATGACAAACCCACAGCCAATATAATGCTCAATGGTGAAAAGCTGAAAGCCTTCCTGCTAAAATCTGGAACAAGACAACGATGCCCACCACTTCTCTTCAACATAGTACTGGAAATCCTATACACAACAGTCAGAGAAGAAAAACAAATAAAATGTATTAAAACAGGTAGGGAAGAGATAAAATTGTCATTATATGAAGATGACATGGAACTATATACAGAAAATCCTAAAGACTCCATACAAAAACGACTAGAACTGCTAAATGAATTCATCAAGGTAGCAGGATACAAAATTAACACAATGAAATTGGTTGCATTTCTTTACACTAACAATGAAATAGAAAAGAACGTAAACAAAAAATTACTTTAAAAATCACATCAAAAAAATTAAAGTACTTAGGAATAAACCTCACCAAGGAGGTGAAAGACTTATATGCTGAGAACTACAAAACATTAATAAAGGAAAGTGAAGATGATTCAAGGAAATGGAAAGATATACCATGCTCTTGGATTGGAAGAATTAATATTGTTAAAATGGCCATACTACCCAAAGCAATCTACAGATTTAAAGCAATCCCTATCAAATTACCCATGACATTTTTCACAGAACTAGAACAAATAATCCTAAAATTTATATGGAACCACAAAAGACCCAGAATTGCCAAAGCAATCCTGAGGAAAAGGAACAAAGCAGGACACATAACCCTCCCAGACTTCAGACAATACTACAAAGCTACAGTAATCAAAACAGCATGGTATTGGCACAAAAACAGACATATGGATCAACGGAACAGAATAGAGAGTCCAGAAATAAACCCACACACCTATAGACAATTAATCTTCGACAAAGGAGGCAAGAATATACAATGGAGAAAAGACAGTCTCTTCAGCAAGTAGTGCTGGGAAATTTGGACAGCTGCATGTAAATAAATGAATCTAGAACACACCCTCAGACCATACACAACACTAACACAAAGTGGTTTAAAGACTTAAATATAAGACCAGACACCATAAAACTCCTAGAAGAGAACATAGGCAAAACATTCTCTGACATCAATTGTACCAATGTTTTCTTAGGTCAGTCTCCCAAGGCAATAGAAATAAAAGCAAAAATAAATAAATGGGACCCAATCAAAAGCAAAAATAAACAAATGGGACCTAGTAAAACTTATAAGCTTTTGCACAGCAAAGGAAACTATAAACAAATGAAAAGATATCCTATGGACTGGGAGAAAATATATGTAAATGATGCGACTAACAGGGGCTTAATTTCCAAAATATACAAAGAGTTCCTACAATTCAATAACAAAAAACCAAACAATTCAATCAAAACAATGGGCAGAATACCTAAATAGACATTTCTCCAAAGAAACATACAGGTCGTCAATAGGCACGTGAAAAGATGCTCATCATCACTAATTATTAGAGAAATGCAAATCAAAACCACAATGAGGTACCACCTTACACTGGTCAGAATGGCCATCATTTAAAAGTCTACAAATAATAAATACTGGAGAGGGTATGGAGAAAATGGAACCCTCTTACACTGTTGTTGGGAATGTAAATTGGTGCAGCCACTATGGAAAACCACTATGGTGCAGCCAGTACAGAGGTTCATATAAAAACTAAAAATAGAGTTGCCATATGATCCAATAATCCTATTCCTGGACATATACCCAGACAAAACAATAATTTGAAAAGATACATGCACCCCTATGTCCATAGAAGCACTATTTACAATAGCCAAGACATGGAAACAACCTAAATATCCATTGACAGATGAATGGATAAAGAAGATGTGGTATATATGTATACACACACACACACACACACATACACACACACACACTGGAATATTTCTCAGCCATTAAAAAAAGAATGAAATAATGTCATTTGCAGCAACATGGATGGACCTAGAGATTATCATACAAAGCGAAGTAATTCAGAAAGAGAAAGACAAATACTGTGTGATATCATTTGTATGTGGAATCTAAAATATGACACAAATGAACATATCTACAAAACAGAAAGAGACTCATAGACATGGAGAACAGACTTGTGGTTGCCAAGGGGGAGGGGGGTGGGGGAGGGAAGAATTGGGAGTTTGGAATTAGCAGATGCAAATTGGTATACCTAGGATTGATAAACAACAAGGTCCTACTGTATAGCCCAGGGATCTCTATTCAATATCCTGCTGTAAACCATAATGGAAAAAAATATCTATATATGTATAACTGAGTCACTTTGCTGTGCAGCAGAAATGAAACACAACACTGTAAATCAACTATACTTCAATAAAATTTAAAAAATAAAAGTCCCTAAGTGAAATACAAGACATATTGTATTATAATCACCATTAGAAATAGTGTGGATAATAATACCATACATTGGAGTAGTACTTTAGATTTTAAAATGACTTTTACATATCACTCCACAATGAGTAATTGGGCAGCTCCATAAAAATATGCTAGAAACCTCCTCCCCAATAATAGTAAATGTGTTATTGGGCAGAGTATGTAGGGGCAACTAGCTCCACCATGTGCCACAGGAAAAAATATCTGACTGCCACTGACCCCATTCAACTAAGAGTCCCAGAGAATCCAAACCTGAGCAGAGGAAACCCATTCTCTCTCCTATTGTGGCTTTTCTCTCATCCATCAGCGGGAAGTGTCGACCCATTCACCGATGCTTAAGTTTTGTTACATCAGCCTTGCTTACATATGCACAGATATTTCTTGATCCATTCATTTCCTTGGCCAGCAGGAAATAACAAATGGCAAATAAGAAGAAGTTATGTGCAGCCAACCCAGACTATCAAATCAGCAGGGTCAAGAAACAATTAGGTGATTTGCACTTGCCAAATACCCCTAGTTCTCAAAAGCTAAAACCAAAGAGCAATGATAGTCACAGGTACTGACCACATTCAGGTAAAACCACCATCTAGAAGTCACAGAAAAACAGATCCCATCTTCTGCCTATTCTCCTAGCACAAAGAAGAAGTGGGGGAAATCCCTATCTATGATAGTCAAATGAATGATTCCAGGTGGTAAAATTGGAACATTTTATCACTCAAGTATTACAATCATCATGAGAGCTACCATGTTGAAACAGGGAGGGAAAGAAAAGTTCACCAGCTGGTGGGATTTATACCTCTGTTCTAAACAGTTGCATAAATTTTGACTCAATGTGAAGATAAGTTACAGGTGTATATCCTATTCTCTATAGAAGGTAAAACATGCAGGAGGAGGAGGAAGAGAGAAAATGATGAGAAGGGCAGACAGAATTTCATGATTGATATCATAATAAGTTTTACATTACGTTATGTTGACCAAAGGGAGTGATATATTCTGTTTCTTCCTAGAAATAGCTCAGGGTAAAGGAAGGCTGCCTAAGGATAAAAGGAAAAAGCAACAAAGACCATATGCCTGGTACAAGCTTATCAAATGAAAGATAAGTTCTCTTTCTTTCCTTCCTTCCTTCCCTCCTTCTTTCTTTCCCTCCTTCCTTCCTTCCTCCCTCCCTCCCTCCCTTCTTTCCTTCCTTCCTTCTTTACCTCCTTCCTTCCTTCCTTCCTTCTTTCCTTCCCTCTTTCCTTTCTTCCTCTCTTCCTCCCTCCCTCCCTTCCTCCTTCCATCCTCCTTCCCATCCTCTTTTTTTTTTGGTATTATTAGAAAAAATCTAGGAACCTGTGGATTTTAAACCCCCAAAATTTCATTATTTCCTTTACGTCTCATAGCTTAGAATTTAGAATAATTTTCAAAGATCTCCTTTATTTTCATTTATAAGTCATTTCTTTTTATTTGCCTCTGCCTATCTTCCCATCTCTTTTTGCAGACCTCTTGGTGAAGCAATTTGAAGTCCATGGGTAGACTATCCAGGGGGAAAAGGAATGAAGTTAATTTAAGAGACTCAAGAAAAATCCTCTAGTAAAAATACTTCAAAAGGGATTCCCTGCTAGATTATATTACTTCCTTCTCAGAGTCCCTCTGGGAATACAAATGACACCTACAAAATTACCACCATTTACCAGAAGAACCTACACAAAGCACCTAATTTTATGACATGCCAGGAAAGCACGGAGCAATGTGTGAATATAAGCAGTGTGAAGTCAGCTTTAAATTGTAGTACTTATTTTTTAGAGTCATTCATAGTGTTCTGGTCCACTTGGACAGGAAATATATATCAAAAATTCAATACTCACTATGATGACATCATAGTAATAACATTTATCTTAGTTTGAATGTAATAGCTCCCCAGGTCAGGACCCAATCATGAAGAATATTGGAGTTCTAACTTCAGGGCTAAATTTTACTTGTAGAGTCTTATTCTCTTGGCTTGGTGTATAGGCAGTGTCAGGCTAGGGCTGGCACCCACAGGCCGGAGGGGTAGTTGTGCACATCTCCTCCCAAATCCATGTTCAGTGACTTCAGGCTGGTAACTCGAAATCAGCAATGATGGGAGTATTTACACTATGGAAATCAACAAATATGGACTCCTCCTACCATCATCTCCCTGCTTCAAGAGTTGGTGGTTAAACATTCACCAGACACCACTGCACACAGGGAAAGAAAAAAAGAGACAAATATGGCTCGTTTTCCTACTTCATTACAATGCAACAGTCCTATTTCATCAATATGTTAGTTTATGTTTTGCATGGATATAGCTGAAAACCAGCATGTTGTTTATCTGGCTGGAAGATTTGCTTCTGATGAAAATGCAAAAGAGAACAAGACACTCTCTGGGATATTCTGCTGATAAGGAGGTTAAGTGGCTATAGCCTTTGCCTTGCCTGTCCCCATGCAGGGGAATCAGTAAAAGAGAGGAGGAAATGTGACTGTTGTAACCAGTGTCACCTTTGCTTCCTGAGAGCTGACCTCAGGCACTGCACACTGTGGTTCTATCCCTGTGTGACACAGGATGCCTTTTCTCAAGACCTTCTGTCACAGCATTGCCCATTTAGCTCCATACTCTTTGTACCTTTGTTTTTATCACTTCCATTTTCTCTGAAAATAAACTCAGAGACTCACAGATGCACCTTTATCCTGTGAGCATATAACACTTTAACAATCTTCAGCAATGCCCCTGGACTCTAATCTTTTACGTTTCTTACACAAAAACCTGAAGGCATTTGGAAATAATAGAGACAAAAGATCAGAATCTTGGGATGGAATGGCCAAAATAGATAAATTGGAATTCACCAGTGCTTTAAGAATTATCTGTAAAGAGGATAAGAAAAAAAAATACTACAATTGTATTTGGCTTCCAAGAGTTAAACAAATTGCCCTTGGAGAGAGATATAAGGAAGGTTGAGGGCAGGTGATGGTGTGGAGGCCACGGGGGACCCACAATCAAGGTTTATTTGACCTAGAGGCAGTTATCAGTAAAGGAAAACCTGATGTCGCACAACCTCTTTGTCTGAAGCTTAACAAGTAGTTCTCCTCCCTTATGTAAATCCCACTGGAAACAAGTGCAAGGAGTGTGTCTTCACAGATGTCTCCCAAAGCATGTCCCCAGCTCAGGGATCATTAGTCATTGTAGTAGGTAGTTCAGGATTTGCTTTAAAAGGGTTTAAAAAGGTTTTTTTTTTTCAATTTTGCAAAGCTGAGCCTTGATATTCAAGGACAGTGAAATGTCTCTCATCTATTCCCCTCCTTTATATAAAACCTGCCTTTCTTCTTTTTTTCCTCACTTGTCTACTCATGTATGATGCTTAGCATATTCCATCTCGTCTGTAGATTCTTTTAGATATCTTGCCTGGTGTGTGTGTGTGAGGGGAGAAGGCTGTGTCATATTCATTTTATATCCCTTGTCCCACTAGCATAGAATCCTGTTGGGTGCTCATAAACCGTGTTAACTTAAGCTTCTTGTTTACCTGATTTTGGAGATCTTTATCCATCTATTATTAATTTAATAAATATATTAAGCACATGGAATTAGAGTCGGGTCTAAGTAGCATTAAATTCAATAAAAATTTTCTGCTATAGTTTCTCTTACTATTTTAGTTTTCAAAAGACAGTTTATTTATTATTTAGTTTATTATATCCATTATGTGGTTTATTATTATCTTAAGCTTCTAGCATTCTGCTTGGTATCAAGTTGATTCTCAACAAATGTTCATCTCTTTCTATTTCCCTCATGAACTCAGTTATTTTAGTTGAGTTTGTTCTCTGAGTTTAGATAGTCTCTGGGCCATCTTAGTTGCAGGCTAGGCAGAAGATACTGAGCACACACACACACACACACACCTTACATCTATTGCCACCGTCACCTCCACCAACACTTGTTTATGGCTATGTGCCTCCAGCATACAGGCAAGTGTGTGGTGTGAAGGTTGGATCATGAGCTCCGGGGTCATGTGATTTTGTCTGCATCCTGGCCCTGTCACTAATTTGCTTTACTTTCCACAAGTTATTTACCTCTCTCTGCCTCAGTTTCCTCATCTGTAAAATGAGAATAACTAAGAGGGTGCTTTGGGGATTAAAATAGATGATGTAGGTAAAAGCCTTAGCACTTCATTATAAACAACTGTGGCTAGCATTCCTTTTAGAAGGATTCTCTGGACAGCTAGCTCACTGAGGATGGCTCACTTCCCTGTCCCCTCACCTTGGTGCTCCAGAGGAGTAAGGGATGAGTAGGGTAATGAGGTTGAGGATCCAGTAAAAAATCTAGGGCATTCAAATTTGAATTCAAAGCCTTTTTCCTGTTCATGTTCTGTGGCCCCTCCTTGGTTTCTAGAGCCCCTTTGGCTTGGAATTTACTTCCTCTCTGTCCTGTAACTCCCTTCCCCACATCCTGCGTACACACACCCCGGTTCACCCCACCCAGTTCTCTTCTATTGTCACAGTTTTATAGGGTTTTTAAAATACTTCTGCCATCCTTCCATGCAAAATCTGTTTTCTGTACCTCTGACAATTTCCAGATGTGTATCTGCCACACCCTCTGCTAAGCTCCAGTATCTAAGTCTCCTGGGCCAGCCTGGGCATATAGGTGGTTCTGGAGATGTAGGAAACAGGTCCCACTTCAAGTGAACTTTAGTGGGCAATCATAACTCATTAACTTTCTCTCTTAGAAGTAATATCAGTGAGTAGAAGGTACAGGGAGAAGGTCTTCAGAAATTTCCACATTCAAAGATGGATTTTTTGCAGGAAGACGTAGTAAATTCCCCAAGACTGAAAACCTTCAAGCACAGGCTGAGAGACCACTGCTATGCAGATTTAAAGACTGGAAGGAGGAAACAGTTAGATAACTAAACCCAAGATACCAAGATTCTATTAAAATTTCATGTTACTTTGTATTATGATTATTATAATATTTTAAAGTTCAAAAGTTTTAGACCAAAGTAGGACAGTCTGTCATACACACACACAGTCACACACAGACACACACACTTCATCCACATTTGGAACTCCTTTTGAAGTTTAAATAAGTTGCAGTGAAAAACTCCAGTGAAGTCAAGACCTTCAAATTTTATTTTTGAAAAGAGCACTCCAGAACAATCAGGGCAAACTCAGAGATTAACCGCAGTTCTTCATTTATTTAATCCTCTTTATCATGTGAAAAGCAGTTCTGCCACTTCCTTTGGCGACTGAGCAGGTACATTTGTTAATAAAAATCTACTTTGCATGTTCCTCTTGCGTAAGGGCATTGCTGTAAGCCAATTTGATTTGAATGACAGGAATCTGCTCAAGTTGTGAATGGATCCAATAAATTGGAATACTCTTACCTGAGAGAAAATGGAAATCCCAATGTTGAGTGCATATTTGGAACCAGGCTGGTCTCCTGGGAATAGTGTAAATGCTTTATTACTATGTCTTCAACTTAAAACCCATCTTTCATTTGACACTTGAATCTTTATTCCCAGGGCTTCTTAAGTCTCCTACAATTTTCATGCAAAATATGATACAGCAAGACTCATTGCATACTTGCTGGGTACAAGGTAGTATGGTAGGCCTTGGGGAAAAGAGAAAAATCAGAAATAGAAAGTTGAATAACACATGGTTCCTGCCTTAAAGGACTATAAAATCTACTGGGAGAGGAAGTAATGGTTAATACTGTCAGTTAGATTATTGAGATATTTTATTGCTTTAACATATTTTAACCGAGGGGTGTAAAGACTATTGAAGAGAAAATTTCTTAAGGAAGGAGACTGGAATGAATGAGATCAAAATACTAATGGTCATTGTGTTAGAGCACTGAAATTCAAAGTGATTCATTTTTCTTTTGCTGTTTCCACATTTTCTTTAATTGATTATAATTCCTTATCATGAATGAAAATACATATAAGTTTAAAAATTCTTCTAGAGTATTTCCTTACTCCCTAAAACATAACTATCATGTCTTTAGTAAGAGAATTTGCTTTGAGGAGCAAGGAAATGTAAACTTGAAATCAATATCAATATGAATAGAATTTACAAAAGTAGTGGCCTTTATGTGGTGCTGCACATATGTGTGTGTGTGTCCCTTGCATATCTATCTCTATATCTCTCTATATGTATAGAGATAGATAGATAGAGATAGATAGATAGACATATATCCCTTGCAAGGGATATATAGATGCATACAAAACACACATACTCATTTCACACACACACATATGTGCATGCACATACATCTATATGTACATACATATATTCATTGCCAACTCTAGAATGTTCACGAACTAATGATGGGTGTCTTGTGTTCTGTTCCTTGGCTCTTTCATTATCCTTATGATTGAAAAGACAGAAAGTGACCACCTCCCACCTGCCACTTTCCTTAATACTGACAACCGTGGTGGAAAGTAAAGAATATCTGACTGGTAAGACTTAGCTCTGAGTTCAGATCCTGACTCTACCACATATTACTTCTCCCTTTCTGTGAGTGTATGAATATTCTCTGGTAGAACAGAGGGGTCAGAAAGATCCCTACTTATACCAGTAAAGGCCAGCCCATTGCCTGGGTTAGGGATGAAAAAAAAAATTGAGAAGAAGCAGTTTGACCGCTCTTGACCTTAGAGAAAAGCTTTGAAAATCTAGCCCATTCCCTCTCCAAGCTTATTGTAGATGAAAATTCTGAGACCCACATACTCCAAACACCGTGCTTGTTCACCAACTTCTGACCCTCCATTACACTTCAACCTTCTCCACCTACTTTATAGAGGGTGTTTCCATGGCACAGTTACACCAAAGATTAGGTGGAGACAATAATAGCTACTAAAAGTAGCTATTTGTTAAAGGTCTATCATGAGAAAAATTCTCACCTCCATCATCTTATTTAATACTCATGAGAATCTTTCCAGTTAGCTATTATTTTCTTTATTTTGCAGATGTGGAAATGATGTTCAGAGAACCAAGTAATCTGCTTAAGGAGGGCTAGTTAATGAGTGAAAGAACAGGTGTATCAATGTGACTCAGTGCTGCATTCCAGAAGAACCAAGGGCACACTGACCCCATGGATAAAAAATGATGCCAGAATTGGCTGGTGTTAGGGTTCAAGGAGGACTCTGCAGTAGTATGATCTGATTTTCTCTTTGCCAAAAGATCTTTACTTTAAGGATAGGGGACAAATCTACTTCTGTAGCAGCTCTGGTCATGCTTATCATATAAAGAGAGGAGGGAGGGAGGTGGAGAGGAAGGAGACATCCTTGTAAAATTTTAGCTTTTAGATGTCTAGAACCCAAAACTGAAACTATTAGATACAGGTTTTTGCAAAAAGTTAGTAAAGTCCATTTTGAGAGCCATAATCAACCATATGCTTAAGTTTTTCTCTTTTTGCCCCAAGGACTCCAAATACAAGTCTCCTGTTTTCAGTATACCCTAGTCCTTCTCTTCCATTTACATGAGAACCTACTGAGACCAACGTTGTTGTGAATGTCAAAGTAGAAATTAACTGGTATAAAATTACCTTGAAAATTTGAAAGAGTAGAGGGGTGCATAGGAGAATAAAATTTGAGGAATTTTTAATAAGAGGTCATTACCTCCAATCCTATACCTAACATGCGTTTACAAAGTGCTTCGTCCTGTCATCTACCCTCTCTCAGCATTAAAGGAGGCTACTATGAGTACAGAGGCAAAGGTTGCATTAAGCTCCACAGGAAAGCTCAGTGGGGGAGCCAGAGGGACTTTGCAGTAAAAGCTGCCCCCAGTCCCATGCCAGTGTGATCAGTGGAGGCTGAGTCAGTGGAGGCTACATCTCCAGGCACTGATCATCATTTGATAATAGGCTGGGCTCCTGTGCCTGATCCCTTTGGTACTTATGTCATGAGCAATAGATCCCCAAAAGTCCTAGGGTCACCTACTCCAGGTGATTGCATTACCATTTAAGTCATACTGCTCTGAGTTTAGGATTCCTCCTCCTGCTAATCAAATCATTTATGTACTCAAACTGACTCAGGGCCAGCAGGGAAATTTTCTGGAATATGACTCATAGATGATATAAGGCACTGAGATTGAAAACCACATCCCAGTGCTATAACAATGATAGATGGCTCGCTTACATTGTATGGAATATCTCTCGGTTTATTTCCATGAAAATGAATTTGTTAGCCCATAAATTGAAATTACAAAGGAGATTTTTTTCCTTCTCTTATCTTTCCACCCCTTCTTGGGTATATTGGTGGAAATAATGAGGCTAACCAGGTCCTAAATGTCATGGTGAAAAATTTGCAGCCTTATCAACACTCTGATTATTCCCTTTATCCCACAACTGAAGAGAACCCAGGCCTCGTTATCTTCCCTGTGGACAGCAAGGAGACATAAATACACTTTTTATTTTCCTTCTTGTCAACTTAATATAGGTAAGTTTCACACTGAACCAGGAGTTAATAGTCAATAAATATAATTTGCAGAGATGATCATAGTGGAAAAGACTATAAAAACACTAACAGTTGAAGCTTAATTTTTAGTAAGGAAACAAAATCTACTTTTTGAGTCATAATGTTATATTCAGGTTATAATTCTTTTTTAACTTGCAAAACTTTAGCTTTTTTAACTTGTCATATACGGAGAAGACTATATACAATGTATATCTGTATTTAAAGAATAAAAATAAAGCAATCACCTGTATAACCATTATCCACATTACCAGACAGAACTTTGACCACTTCTATTCCCCAGCAGACTGCATTTCTTCTCCAACCCCAAGACAGTCATTACTCTGACTTCTGCCATTGTCATCCTAGTGCTTGACTCTATGGTTGTTTTACCTGTCTGTGTATCCTTAAACAAATATTGCTTAGTTTCACTGAAACTTGCTTATTCCTTCCTTATTATGTTTCTGGGAATCATCCATGCTCATGCGTCTTGCTGCCCTCTCTTCATTTGCACTGCTTGTAATGTTCCATTGTATGAGTCTATCACAATTTCTTTCCTCAGTCCTCTGTATTAGAGATTTGTTTCTTTTTAGTTCATATCTGCATAGCATGGCAAAAGGAAACACAAAGATAAACCAGTAGTGAAATTAGTTATCCAGAGGGTGAGTAGGAAGTGCTGCAGGTGAAAGAAAAAAACTTTTAGTATACATCTTTTAATGTATTTTTTTATTTCAAACCATGTTAGTATGTTACATATTCAAGAAATTTAACATATTTCAATAAGAAATAAAAATAATAAGAAACTACAATTTCATGTCAACAGAAACAAATGAACCTTACTGTATCAATTTTTAATACTCAGAAGAAAAGTAGTAATCCAAATAACTTTTAAACCACTATTCTGACTGTATGCTCACTGATGATATATTCTCAGGACAAAAAGAACTACAGTGAAACACCTTTTGGTGTTTAGATTGAGTGACATTGCATTGAATTTATACACCCATTTGAGGAGCCATCTTTAAAATATTGGCTTCCTATATAAAACCATGACATAATTTATTTACTTTAGACATCTAATAACATGTTACAATTTTGTCTTTATGTGAGGCACACGTTTTATTAGACTTATCCATGGCTACTTCATACCTTTTATTGCTATTGTAAATAATATCTTCTATTCATGTTCTATTTATTACTAGCATATAGAGATGCAATGTATCTTTGTATATAGATTGTGTATCAATAAATTTGCCAAATTTTAAGTTAATTCTAGTAATTTGTTTACAGATTATTTGGGGTGATTTGTTCATAAGCATATCATTTCTGAATTTTATGTCTTATTTTTCTTCTTCCCCAACTGCACTGACTGACTAGAACCTCCAGTGTAGTTCCAATGGGAATGCTATCAATGCTTTATCATTAAATGTGATGCCTTCTGTACTTTTTTTATGTACCTTTTATCTCATTAAGAAATTTCCCACTTCTTCATAATTTTTGAAAGCATGAGTGGATGTGAAATTCTCTACCAAGCTTTCCGCATTTATTGAGATTCCTTTATTTTCCTTTAGCTAAATAATGTGGTGATTTAGGTTTATTTATTATTGTTAATAAATAAACCTTACATTCCTATGATAAATTAAATGTCATTACATTATATAATGCATTTTATACATTGCTGGATTTGGTGTGCTCATTTATTATGATGATTTTTTTTATCTGTCTTCATAATAAGATTGGCCTGTAATTTCTCTTTCTCATATTTGTTCACATTTGGTTTTGGTATTGAGATTAGTCCAGACTCATTAAATGAGTTGGGGAATGTTTTCTTGTTTTGCTATTTTCTGGAAAAGTTTGTGCAAGATTGGAATTATCATCTTTTTAGTTGTAGACCTCACTGGCAAATTCATATAGTGGTGGATGTTTCCTTGTGGGCAGATTTTTGACTACTAATTCAATTTATTTAAATATTACAGAAATTGTAAAGTCTTTATTTCTTTTGTGCCAGTTTTGTAGTTTTCTAAGCTTTCTCCATTTCATTTAAATATACTGGCATACAATTGTTCATAATATCCTCTTCCATCTTTTTAATATTTGCAACATCTATAATTATGTACCACTTTTCACTCCAAATACTATTTATTTGTGGGTTCTCCCTCATTTTTGATTAGAGTTACCTTGGATTGTTTTTAAATGATCAACTTTTAACTTTGTCATGTTCATTGAATTTAATTTGATTTTCAATTTTATTACTTTCTGCATTTATCTTTATTATTTTCTTACGTATGTTTAACTTTGATTTTCTATTTTTTCCCTAACTCCTTGAGTTGAATGATTATCTCATTACTTTTATCCCTTCTCCCTTCATATCATAAGAATCTAAGGCCATGTATTTCTTTTTCTTCATACTGCTTTACCTACATCCTTCAGAAATTGATAACAGTACCTTCATTATTGTTTACTTTTAAATGTAACCTTATTTGCATTATGATTTTTTTTTTTTGCCAGTGTTCTATAAGTGTACGTCTTAGTTGTGAAAATGTGGGGCTTTTACTTCTGTAATTTATTTCTGATTTGATTCCCTTGTAGTGAGATGTTGGAGGGATTTATTTCAGTTCTTTGAAATTTGTTAAGACATTAAATTTAAGGTCTAATATATGAATAACTTTTATAAATATTCTCTGTGTGTTTAAAAAGAATGTATATTCGGCAATTTTGCAGTGCAAAATCTATCTATGTATGTTAAATCCAGTTTCTTAGTCTGTCATTTAAATATTCTCATATTTTTACTGATTTTTGGTCTGCTTGTTTTATCAATTAATGAAAGTAATGAGTTAAAAATATTCGATGTGATGGTGGATTTTCATATTTTTTCTTGTATTTTTTTTCAGTTCATAACAATATTTTTAAATTGAGATATAATTGACATACAATAGTATATTAGTTTCAGGTGTACAGCATAATGATTTGATATTTTTATATATTGCAAAATGGTCACCACAATAAATCTAGTTAACATCTATATGTAGCTACAAATTTTTTTTTCTTGTGACAAGGATTTTAAGATCTACTCTTTTACCAACTTTCAAATAAGCAATACAGTATTTCTAACCATAGTCCCCATGTTGTATGTTACATCCCCATGACTTATTTATTTTATACCTGGAAGTTTGTATCTTTTGACCTCCTTCACCCAATTCATCCTCCATCCCCTACTCCCTTGCCTCTGGCAACCACCAATCTGTTCTCTGCATCTATGAGTTCAGTTTTTGTTTGTTTTAGATTTTGCTTATAAGTGAGATCATATAGTATTTATCTTTCTCTCTCTGACTTATTTCACTTAGCATAGTACCCTCAAGGTCCATCCATGTTATCACAAATAGCAAGATTTCTTTCTTTTTATGGCTGAATAATCATTGTACACATGTACTACATCTTCTTTAGTTATCCATCAATGGATACTTCCATTGCTCCCATGTCTTGGCTATTGTAAATAATGTTGCAATTAACATGGGGTGGTGAAGATATTTTTTGAAATTAGAGTTTTCATTTCCTTTGGATATATACCCAGAATTGGAATTGCTGGATCATATGGTAGTTCTATTTTTAGTTTTTTGAGACTCCTCCATAGTAGCAGTACAAATTTACATTCCCACCAACAGTGTTGTAGGGAATGTACAAGTTGGCAAGGGCATCCTTGCCAACACATGCTATTTCTTGTCTTTTTAATAATAGCCATTCTAACAGGTCTGAGGTGATATTCCATTGTGGTTTTGATTTGCATTTTCCTGATGATTAGTAGTATTGAGTACCTTTCATGTACCTTTTGGCTATGTGTATGTCTTCTTCAGAAAAGTATCTATTCAGATCCTCTATTAATTTTTTTTTTTTTTTTTTGTGGTACATGGGCCTCTCACTGTTGTGGCCTCTCCTGTTGCAGAGCACAGGCTCCGGACACGCAGGCTCAGCGGCCATGGCTCACGGGCCTAGCCGCTGTGCATCATGTGGGATCTTCCTGGGCCGGGGCACGAACCCGTGTCCTCTGCATTGGCAGGCGGACTCTCAACCACTGCGCCACCAGGGAAGCCCCCTCTATTAATTTTTAATCAGATTGTTGGGATTTTGCTACTGAACTGTGTAAGTTTTAAAATATATTTTGGATATTAACACATTATTTTTATTTTCTTCCGATCAGTTGGCTGTCTTTTTATTTTGTTGATGGGTCCCTTTGTTGAGCAGAAGCATTTTAGTTTGATGCAGTCCTTTTTGGTTATTTTCATTTTTGTTGCCTTTGCTTTTGGTATCTAATTTAAAAAATCAGGACCAAGGCCAGTGTCAAGGAGATTGTCACCTATGTTTTCCTCTAAGAATTTTATGGTTTCAGGTCTTATGTTCAAGACTTTATTTCATTTTGAATTACTTTTTGTGTATGGTGTGAGATAGTGCTCCAGTTTCATTCTTTTGTTTGTGGCTGTTCAGTTTCCTTAACACTATTTATTGAAGAGGCTATCCTTTTCTCATTGTATGTGCTTGGCACCTTTGTTGTAAATTAATTGACCATATATGTGTGGGTTTATTTCTGGACTCTTTATTCTGTTTCATTGACCTATGTGTGTGTTTTTATGCCAATACCATACTGTTTTAATTACTATAGCTTTGCTTTGTAATTTTGCTCACATTTTTCTGTATGCATTTTTCAGGTCCTATTACTGGCAAATCAAATTTTAAATTATTGTTTCACTCTGCTGAGCTTTACTCAAAATGATGTGATTCTTTTGCTCCAGATTCTTCTTTCCTTAAAGTTCTATTGTATCTTTTAAAAAAAATACGTGAAGATCTGAGGATACAGATGCGGTTCTTGCCCTTATAGAATTTATATACACAAACATGCAGGTGCTAAATATTAGGGCAGGTCTCACTCAAGCCTCTTTGTAGTAAACATAGAAATCTTCAACTTCAGATATTGTGAAGAATTGAACAAAAACTAGCTATTCAAATATCGATTTTTAAATAACACTCCCCCCCCTTACATTCATGCCTTAGGCCCACAGGGAAAACTCAAGGGCATTATTTTTGCACTGTCTTATGCACAAAGAATCTTGTAGGAAACAAAATTTATTTATTTATGTATTGTCTGCCAAACAACCTCTTCCTCTAAGAACTGTTACTGCTCACATTCACATGGAAGCTGCCTTTGATCCTGACACACAGAAGAATCTTCTTGCTTTTGACCCTGATACACACAAGAATTATCTAGACCATTTGTGAGCATTTGACACAGGCATGAACAATCAGGGTCTTTCACCTGGAATGGAAATAAGAAGCCAGTTTTAATAGAGTATCCAAATGATAAGATATAAAGCTAGTGATCTGATGCTGGCCACCTTGCTTGTATGTCCCTGAGAATTAGAAGAAGCCAGAATATGAAGAGGAAAATAAGAATGGATATGCACAAAAAAGAGGCAAGAGAGAGTTGAAGAGAGAGTTTTGTTTTCTTCTCTGGTTCTAGTGGTTTCTGAGATCCTTTAAAAACTGATTTTTCTTCTTGCTTAAGTAGTTTACACTGTGCTTCTGTCCCTTGAAACATGTATGTACTTGATAATGCTGTTCATCAAATCTTGCAGCGCTGAACACATGAAAGGATTGTACTTCCTCACTCCTGCCTTTCTGGTTGAGGAGGACCACATGACTAGTTCTGGACAATGTGTTGTGTGCTGTGGTTACAGGTGTCACTTCCAGCACAGGGCATTTTATTCCAGGACAAAGCTCAAGGCATTCGGAGCTCTTTCCCTCCACAATGGAGACTGACATCTATTGAAATGGTCAGTCTGGGTCCTGGTATGAGGTATCCCAGCTGATTCAAGAAGGATGTGTAACGTGAACAAGAAATAAAACTTTGTTATTACAAGCCACTATGAGTTTGCTAGGGTAGCATAAATTAAGTTATTCTGATTGATACACAACCAAAGGATCTTTAACTAATAAAGCCAGCTAACTTCCAAAATAAACACATCAGTCTGAGACCATTTGTGTTACTGAACTCAGGTCCAGCTGCTTGCCACTCAAAAATTAATACTTGAGAGGCAAGTGTTGGTAGAAAGGAAAGTTGCTTTAATCAGAAAAGCTGGCAATCTGGGGAGAAGGTGGACTCATGTCCCCCCCAAACCAACTCTGAAGATTCTGCTTGGCCATGAAAGTTTTTAATGGGAAAAGGGAAAGTAAGCTCACATAATCATTGGGCTAAGTGTTCATATTAGTCACCATCTCCCACTGTGTGCAAGCTTGTCAACTTTTTGTGATTTTCTTTTTAGATGCTATCTTGTTCACATAGTTTGTTCATGAGATTACTGAAGGAGAAGCTAGGGAAGGGATCTTGTCATCTGTTATTTACTTATTCTTCATTTCTACTTCTTTGACGTATGGAAAGAACCAAGAGGTTAGGCAAGGTATTTGTGACCAAAAGATTTGAATGGTGTGCTTAGGCTGAATATGAGTAGAGCATGGGGGCTCCTGATTTAAAATTTAGTTACAATGTAGCTTTGCTAAAGTGACAAGAATAAAGAGGCTTCCTGCTGAAGGCAGTTTCCTGAAAAGAGCTGCTTACATTTGCAGCTTTATTTGAAGGTGTAAGACTGACCTATATATCTGGGTAAGATTTTGTGTTTCTGCCTCTGATTATGTGAAGCTCATCTTTACAACAATATTTGGCTTCTTATTGTATTAATAAAATCATGCTTTTTAGAAAAAGATGACTATAAATATGATTATTATTTTTTAAAATTTTAATTTGGCTCCAGTTTGTCCCAAGGAGACAATGAAGTCTGAAAGAACAGATTGAATTGAATAGCCTAGCCAGGAATTCTCTGTACGAGGCAAAGAGAAGTTGTGGGTTTAGTGATGTGATACAATAAAAAATAAATGTTTTTTGTCCCTGGTTTCTGGCACACAGCTCCTAAAACTCGTCTGGAGTGATAATACTATCTTTTGTATGCTAATGAGGTGACTGGGGCTGTGGATCTGGGTAGCTTCATGTTTGGGACTTGTCAGCATTAGAAAGAGCAAGCCATATGAGAGGGTTGGAGTTTCAGTTCCATTCCCCCAATCTTCTGGAAGCAGAGAAAGGCTGGAGATTGAGTTAATTGCTGGTGTCAAATGATTTAGTCAATCATGCCTCTGTAATGGAGACTCCATAAATAACCCTAAACCACAGATGTCAGAGTGCTTCCTGGTTGGTGAATGGATCCATGTGCTGAGAGGGTGGCATGTCCAGGGAAGGCATGGCAACTCTTGGTCCCTCCCTCCCCCACCCTACCTTGCTTTAAGTGTCTTCCTTTTGGCTATTCTTGAGTCATATCCTTTAAAATAAACCTCTAATAGTAAGTAAGGTATTTTCCTGAGTTCTGTGAGTCATTCTAGCAAATTATTGAACTGAAAGGGCAGGGCTGTGGAACTCCCAACTTTGTAGCCAAATTGGAGAGAAGTGTGGGTGGCTTGGGAACTGAATACTTGAGACTGTTGTCTTATGTGGGGGCAGTCTTGTAAGACTGAGTCCTTAATCTATGGGGTCTGCCCTGACTCCAGGTATCTAGTGTCAGAATTGAGAGGTGAATTATAGGACACCTAGTTGGTGTCCAGTGAATTGGAGAACTGGTTGTTGGTGTGAAAAAAACCCCACACATTTTGTGTCAGAAGTGTTGTGAGTAAAAACAGCTCAGGTGGCAACCGGCCAGCAGGCCTTACCAATTTCCACATGTCCTGGTTCCTGGGTCTGGATTCTCTGGATATATTATGAGTGGAAATTCCTCCCTTGTTTGTTAGGATAAAAGCTGCCCACATGCTCACTTTTATTTTGGTAGCAAAAAATGACATACATTCTTTTTTGAGGGATAATGCACCAAAGTTTCCAAAACCTCCAAGTCACAAAATCCATAGACTTGATAATACTAGAGGTGGAGGTGATCTCAGGAGTTGTCTAAGTTTGGAAAGGACAAAACAGAAGCCCAGAGAAGAGAGGACAGTAGCTTGATCCAGGGTGATACCAGTGAAGCTGGTGTTTCAATCCTCGGTATAATTTGAAGGTAGATGCACAAGATTTGCTAATGGATTGTATGTAAGTTACTAGAGAAAGAGAAGAGCTAAAAATGAAGTCAACAATTTTAGCCTGAACAACTGAGAGAGGCATATCTAAGGTCACATAGCTGATCAATGACATCTATCAGAGATCAAAAGACAGGGCCCATGTCTTCTGACTGCCAAGTTAGTGTTCTTGCTACTTCAGCGTGGAGATAGTAGAAAGGGAACTAACAGCAGTTTTTATATATTGGGTATTTTTATTGTACATATTTTCATGAGATTTGTTATGTTTATTTTTATCTCCACAGTACCTTGTAGAACAAAGGCATAATTTCATTCAATTTTAATTTCTGACACATATTACCAGCTACACATTACTTCTAGGTTCATTTTTACAATAGAACTTGCACGGATACCAGAAAAGTGTGTGGTTATCATTCTATTAATGACATAGCATCTGCTGAGAAGGTTTTGTGCTACTCTCCTGGGACCTGCATGGCTTTAGACAGAGAAGTGGAAGATTGAAAGTTGCCAAGGAAGCAAAGCTCTAATGTAAAAGACTAGATTAGGGCTTCCCTGGTGGCGCAGTGGTTGAGAATCTGCCTGCTAATGCAGGGGACACGGGTTTGAGCCCTGGTCTGGGAAGATCCCGCATGCTGTGGAGCAACTAGGCCCGTGAGCCACAACTACTGAGCCTGCACATCTGGAGCCTGTGTTCTGCAACAAGAGAGGCCGTGATAGTGAGACGCCTGCGCACCGTGATGAAGAGTGGCCCCCGCTTGCCACAACTAGAGAAAGCCCTTGCACAGAAATGAAGACCCAACACAGCAAAAATAAATAAATTAATTAATAAACTCCTACCCCTTCCAAAAAAAAGACTAGATTAGAGGGGCATCAAAGATAGAGGTAAGGGGCAGGGAGGCAAAAGCATATTCACAGTCATATCTCTGCCTCAGATCCTAACCACTGGCTTCTAGGAAAAGAGAATCAATGAGAAGAATATGGGAAATGTTTCTCTCAAATAATACCATTACCTCTCAAAGTTTCATAGCACTTAAAGGGAATAAGTAAGAGGCTGAGTTGCAGAATATAATAGCAAAGATCAAAGCAGGACTCTAACTCATTCATTCATCTATTAAGGAAATATTTCTTGAGCCCCTATTATATGTTGGGCACTCTTCTAGACACTGAGGATGTAGTGGTAAGCAGAACTCTTGCCATAATTGAGCATACTTATGAATGATTAAGTAAGTATGTCTTACATCACAAAGGAATTACTGGCATGGAGAAAAATAAAGCAGAAAGGGGGAAGGCAAGTGAATGGGGATTGCAGGAGGTGTTACTGTTTACATAAGATAGTCAGAAAAGTCCTGTCTAATAAAATAATATTTAGTCAAAGACTTGAAGGAGTTTCAAGTCCCACATGTAAGGAGCTTGGAAGTGGGAACACTGTCCTAACAACAGGTAAAAAGCTAAACAGACTGAAAAATCACCAACTCTTCTTAGATTCTTAAGAGAAGAAGGACACAGGGCAAACAATGTGTCTAAGATTGGAGAGATAGACAGGCAAATACAGGAAATCATGGTTTACTGAGCAGAGACTCACAAGAAGAAACTGCCATAAGAACCAGTGCCTGGATAGGAAAACCTGAACTGTAACTTACAAATTGCTGGAGGCTCAGTGTGTGTCCTCTAAGAGTTAAAAACTCCAGGATGACCCTGTCATAGAGGTTCCCTACAATATTGAAAAATTAACCTCCAGGAACTGGACCGGGTTCCTGTAGTAAACATAGGAGAAAAATCCCCTCATGCTTCCAGCAGGGGGAAGAGAAAAGGAAACATTTTGAGATACCACAAAGCACACTGTTCAAGTCCTGTCCTCAGGGGAAACTAGTTAACCAGAACCTAGGATATTATCAGATCCTACTGAACCGGGGAAGGGAAATACCCAATTCCAGTCCTATACTGTCCCACCCAAGGGGAAAGAGGAAAAACTGAGAAACATTTGTGAAGTTCACAGTTCAGGGGCACGTCCAAGCTCACTAAAAGTCTGATACCTAATCAATCATAGGACTCTACAATTCTTCCCTTCCCCACACAGCTCATTACCACATTACTAAAGGCTTATTTACAGCAGTTTATTTTACTTGGTGTGTCATGTTCAGCTATTAAGAAAAAAATTATAAGACATAATAAAATGCAAAAGTAAAAATTTGAAGAGACAGATCAAGCATCTGAACCAGACATGGCAGGACTGTTGGAATTATTGGACCAGGAATTTAAAACAGCTATGATTAATATGCTAAAGTCTCTAATGGATAAAATAGAACACATACAAGAATGGATGGGTGGGAATTCCCTGGCAGTCCAGTGGTTAAGACTCTGTGCTTCCACTGCAGGGGGCATGGGTTTGATCTCTGGTTGGGGAAATAAAATCCTACATGCTGCATGGCCCTGCCCCCCAAAAAAAGAAAAAGAAAAAGAAAAGAATGGGTCAGCAGTGTAAGTAGAGAGAAGGAAATGATAAGAAAGAACTAAAAAAGAAATCCTAGAGATAAAAAACACAGCTGCAGAAAGGAAGAATGCTTTTGATAAGCTTCCTAAGTCAACTGGACACCACTGAGGGAAAAATATCTGGGCTTGAGAATATATCAAGAAAAAAATAGATGAGTCCACATTATAGCTGGAGTCTTCAATACCCCTGTATCAGAAATGGATAGATAAAGCACATAGAAAATCAATAAGGACATGATAGACCTCAACAGCACCATTAATTGAGTGGATATAATTGGCATGTATACTTCATCCAACAACAGAATACATATTCTTCTTAAGTTTACATGGAACATTCCCCAAGATGGACCAAATTCTGGACTGTAAAATATACTTTAACATATTAAAAGGGTATACATCACATCCTTTCTCAGACCATGATGAAGTTAAATTAGAAATCAGTAACAGAAAAACAGCAAGAAAATCCCAAAATACCCGGGGATTACACAACACATTTCTAAATAACACATGTCAAAAAAATAAATCTCAAGAGTTTAAAAAATATTGTGACTAAATGAAAATCTTAGCACTGCTTATTAAAATTTGTGCCATGCAGTGAAAGCAACAGTTAGAGGGAGAGTTATAGCATTGAATGCTTGTATTAGAAAAGAAGCCACTAAAATTAACAAACAAAGATTTTGCCTTAGGGAACTAGAAAAAAAGAGAAAATTAAATACAAAGTAAGTAGAAGAAAAGAAATAATAGAAATCAGGACTGAAATCAATGAAATTGAAAACAAGAAATCAATAGAAAAAATCAACCAAACTAGACAAGTCTCTAGACCTGTTTCATCCATCAGGGGGCAGACACCAGAAGGAAGGAAACTACAGTCCTGCAGCCTGCAGAACTGAGTCTGCAAACACAGGTCAGAACCTACCCTCGAACCAGTTGGTCCCTGGCCCTTGGGTGATGAGAGTGGAGTGTACTGCTGGGATACATAGGACATCCTCTACTGAAGGCAACTTCTCCAAGGTTGAGAAATGTAACTAAGCTACTACATACATAAAAATACAAATAGAACTTTAAACAAAATGAGGCATCAAAGGAATATGTTCCAAAGGAACAAGATAAAACCCCACAAGATCAATTAAGTAAAGTGGAGATAGGCAATCTACTTGAGAAAGAGTTCCGAGTAGTTATTGTAAAGATGATCCAAGAACTCAGGAAAAGAATGGATACACAGAGCAAGAATTTACAAGAATTTTAAAACAAGGAGATAGAAAATATAAAGAACAACCAAAGAGAGTTGAATAATAAAATAACTGAAATAAAAAAAATACCCAGGAAGGAATCAATAGAAGAACAAACAAGGCAGAATAATGGATCAGTGCTGCCATGAAACAGGATAAAGTAAAAAGAATGTAAAGAAATGAGGACAGTTTAACAGACCTCTGGGACAATGTGAAACACACCAACATTCATATTATAGGGGTCCCAGAAGGAGAAGAGGGAGAGAAAGGGAGAGAAAATATTTGAAGACATAATAGGTGAAAACTTCCCTAACATGGAAATGGAAAGAGTCACCCAAGTCCAGGAAGCACAGAGAGTCCCATACAGAATTAAGCCAAGGAGGAATATGCTGAGACAAATATTGATCAAACTGACAAAGATTAAAGACAAAGAGAAAATATTAAAAGCAATGAGGGAAAAGGAACAAATAACACACAAGGAAATCCCCATAAGACTATCAGCTAATTTCTTTTTCGCAGACCAGAAGAGAGTGGCACAATATACTTAAAGTGATGAAAGGGAAAAAACCTACAACCAAGAATACTCTACCCAGCAAGGCTCTTGTTCAGATTTGATGGAGAAATCAGTTTTAAAGGCAAAAGATAGAAGAATTTAGCACCACCAAACTAACATTACAACAACTGCCAAAGGAATTTCTCTAAGTGGAAATAAAAATAACCACAACTAGAAGCAAGAAAATTATGAAATGGGAAAGCTCAACAGTAAAGGGAATTATAGAGTAAAGTAGGATATCATCCACACACAAATATGAAATCAAAACTAGTAATTGTGAGAGGAGGAGAGTACAAATACAGGATATTTGAAATGCATTTGAAATTAAGAGATCAGCAACTTAAAACAACCATGTATATATACAGACTGCTATATCAAAACCTCATGGCAAATGCAAATGCAAATTCTATAATAGATAAACACAAAAAAGAAAAAGGAATCCAAACATAATACTAAAGACAGTCATCAAATCACAAGAGAAGAGGACAAAAGAGGAGAGGAAGAAAAAAGACCTACAAAAACAAATCCAAAACAATTAAGAAAATGACTATAAGAACACACATTTTGATAATTACCTTAAATGTAACTGGATTAAATTCTCCAACCAAAAGACATAGACTGGTGGAATGGATACAGAAACAAGATCTGTATATATGCTCTCTACAAGAGCACTACTTCAGATCTAGAGCCACATACATACTGAATGTGAGGGGATGGAAAAGGGTATTCGATGCAAATGGAAATCAAAAGAAAACAAACAAGGGTAGCAACACCCATATCAGACAAAGTAGACTTTAAACTAAAGACTGTTACAAGAGATAAGGAAGGACACTACATAATGATTAAGAAGAGGTATAACAATTGTAAATATATATACACCCAACAGAGGTGCATCCTAATTTATATATGCTATAAAATGCTAAGAGCTGTAAAAGGAGAAATTGACAGTAAAACAACAATAGTGGGAGCGTTAACACTCCATTTACATCAATGGACAGATCATCCAGACAGAAAATCAATAAGGAAACACATGCCTTAAATGGCATGTTAGATCAGATGAATTTAATTAATATCTATAGAGCATTCCATCTGAAGGCAGCAGAATACACATTCTTTTCAAGTGCACATGGAACATTCTCCAGAATAGATCACATGCTGGGCCACAAAGAAAGCCTACGAAAATTTAAGAAAATTGAAATCATACCAAGAAACTTTTCAGACCACAATGCTATGAAATTAGAAATCAACTACAAGAAAAAAAACCCAAAAAACTACAGAGGCTCTTTGGTGGGGCTAATGGTGGATCTGGGAGGGCTCACTCCAAGGAGTACTTCCCAAAACTTCTGCTGCCAGTGTCCTTGTCCTCATGGTGAGACACAGCCACCCCCCGCCTCTGCAGGAGATCCTCCAACACTAGCAGCATTGCTCAATAGCGTTAGTTGGTCTAACTTCATTGCTACAACAATCCTCAAAATCTCAAAAGCTCGGTTGGCGGCGTGAACATGGCCTGAAGGGTTTAGTGCACAACGGCTAGCTGGGAGGGAGTCTGGGGAAAAGTCTGGACCTGCTGAAGAGGCAAGATGCTTTTTCTTCCCTTTTTCTTTCCTGTTGTGCAAGGAAAGGAGATTAAGAGTGCTGCTTAAAGGAGTTCCAGAGATCGGCGCGAGCCACGGCTAACAGCGTGGACCCCAGAGATGGGCATGAGATGCTAAGACGGCTGCTGCCACCACAAAGAAGCCTGTGTGCGAGCACAGATCACTATCCACACCTCCCTTCCAGGGAGGCTGTGCACTCCACAATGGCCAGAGTCCCGGGATCCAGGGACAATTTCCCCGGGAGAACGCATGGCACTCCTCAGGCTGGTGCAACGTCCCTCTGACCTCTGCCGCTGCAGTCTTGCCCCGCATCGTGCCCCACCCTCTCCCTGACCTGACTGATCCAGAGTCCCTGAATCAGCTGCTCCTTTAACCAAGTCCTATCTGAGCGAAGAACAGACGCCCTCCGGCAACCTACATGCAGAGGTGGGGCCAAATCCAAAGCTGAGCCCCGGGAGATATGCGAACAAAGAAGAGAAAGGGAAATCTCTCCCAGCAGGCTCAGGAGAAGCGGATTAAATCTCCACAATCAACTTGATGTACACTGCATCAGTGGAATACCTGAATAGACAACAAATCATCCCAAATTGAGGAGGTGGACATTGAGAGCAAGATTTATGATTATTTTCCCCTTTTCCTCTTTTTGTGAGTGTGTATGTGTATGCTTCTGTGTGAGATTTTGTCTGTATAGCTTTGCTTTCACCATTTGTCCTAGGATTCTATCTGCCTGTTTTTTCTTTTTTTACTTAAAAATTTTTTTTTCTTAATAATTATTTTTTATTTTAATAACTTTATTTTATCTAACTTTATTTTATTTTCTTGTATCCCCTTTCGTTATTTCTTTCTACTTTTTCTCCCTTTCATTCTGAGCCATGTGGATGAAAAGCTCTTGGTGCTGCAGCCAGGAGTCAGTGCTGTACCTCTGAGGTGGGAGAGCCAACTTCAGTACACTGGTCCACAAGAGACCTCCCAGCTCCACATAATATTAAATGGCAAAAATCTCCCAGAGATCACCATCTTAACACCAACACCCAGCTTCACTCAATGACCAGCAAGCTATAGTGCTGGACACCCTATGCCAAACAACTAGCAAGACAGGAACACAACACCACCCATTAGCAGAGAGGCTGCCTAAAATCATAATAAGTCCACAGACACCCCAAAACACACCACTAGACATGGACTTGCCCACCAGAAAGACAAGATCCAGCCTCATCCACCAGAACACAGGCACTAGTCCTCTCCACCAGGAAGCCTACACAACCCACTGAACCAACTTTAGCCACTGGGGACAGACACCAAAAACAATGGGAAGTACGAACTTACAGCCTGCAAAAAGGAGACCCCACACACAGTAAGATAAGCAAAATGAGAAGACAGGAAAACACACAGCAGATGAAGGAGCAAGATAAAAACCCACCAGACATAAGAGATGAAGAGGAAATAGGCAGTCTTCCCAAAAAACAATTCAGAATAATGATAGTAAAGATGATCCAAAATCTTGGAAATGGAATAGACAGAATGAAAGAAACATTTGACAACGACCTAGAAGAACTAAAGATGAAACAAGCAAAGATGAACAACACAATAAATGAAATGAAAAATACTCTAGATGGGATCAATAACAGAATAAATGAGGCAGAAGAACGGATAAGTGACCTGGGTAATACATAAGGCAAATACTAACACCCATAAAAGGGGAAATTGCCAGTAATATTCATAGTAAGGGACTTCAACACCCCACATTCAGCAATAGACAGATCATCCAAAATGAAAATAAATAAGGAAACACAAGCTTTAAATGATACATTAAATAAGGTGGACTTAATTGATATTTATAGGACATTCCATCTAAAAAACAGAATACACATTTTGCTCAAGTGCTCATGGAACATTCTCCAGGATATATCATATCTTGGGTCACAAATCAAGCCTTGGTAAATTTAAGAAAATTGAAATTGTATCAAGTATCTTTTTCAACCACAATGCTATGAGACTAGATATCCATTCCAGGAAAATATCTGTAAAAAATACAAACACATGGAGGCTAAAAAATACACTACTTAATAACGAAGTGATCACTGAAGAAATCAAAGAGGAAATCAAAAAATACCTAGAAACAAATGACAATGGAGACACGATGACCTAAAACATATGGGATGCAGGAAAAGCAGTTCTAAGAGCGCAGTTTATAGCAATACAATCCTACCTTAAGAAACAGGAAACACCTCGAATAAACAATCTAAATGTGCACCTAAACCAATTAGAGAAAGAAGAGCAAAAAAAAACCCCTAAAGTTAGCAGAAGGAAAGAAATCATGAAGATCAGATCAGAAATAAATTAAAAAGAAATGAAGGAAACGATGGAAAGGATCAATAAAATTAAAAGCTGGTTCTTTGAGAAGATAAAAAAAATTGATAAACCATTAGCCAGACTCTTCAAGAAAAAAAGGGAGAAAACTCCAATCAATAGAATTAGAAATCAAAGAGGAGAAGTAACAACTGACACTGCAGAAATACAAAGATCATGAGAGATTAGTACAAGCAACTCTATGCCAATAAAATGGACAATCTGGAAGAATTGGACAAATTCTTAGAAATGCACAACCTGCCAAGGCTGAATAAGGAAGAAATAGAAAATATGAACAGACCTATCACAAGCACTGAAATTGAAACTGTGATTAAGAATCTTCCAACAAACCAAAGCCCATGACCAGATGGCTTCACAGGCGAATTCTATCAAATATTTAGAGAAGAGCTAACACCTATTCTTCTCAAACTGTTTGACAATATAGCAGAGGGAGGAACACTCTGAAACCCATTGTATGAGGCCACCATCACCCTGATACCCAAACCAGACAAGGATGTCATAAAGAAAGAAAACTACAGGCCAATATCACTGATGAACATAGATGCAAAAATCCTCAACAAAATACTAGCAAACAGAATCTAACAGCACATTAAAAGGATCATACACCACGATCAAGTGGGGTTTATTCCAGGAATGCAAGGATTCTTCAATATACACAAATCAATCAATGTGATACACCATACTAACAAACTGAAGGAGAAAAACCATATGGTCAACTCAATAGATGCAGAGAAAGCTTTTGACAAAATTCAACACCCATTTATGATAAAAAACCTCCAGAAAGTAAGCATAGAGGGAACTTTCCTCAATATAATAAAGGCCATATATGACAAACTCACAGCCAACATCGTCCTCAATGGTGAAAAGCTGAAAGCATTTCCACTAAGATCAGGAACAAGACAAGGTTGCCCACTCTCACCACTCTTATTCAACATAGTTTTGGAAGTTTTAGCCACAGCAATCAGAGAAGAAAAGGAAATAAAAGGAATCCAAATCGGAAAAGAAGAAGTAAAGCTGTCACTGTTTGCAGATGACATGATACTATACATAGAGAATCCTAAAGATGCTACCAGAAAACTACTAGAGTTAATCAATGAATTTGGTAAAGTAGCAGGACACAAAATTAATGCACAGAAATCTCTGGCATTCCTATACACTAATGATGAAAAGTCTGAAACTGAAATCAAGAAAATACTCCCATTTAGCATTGCAACAAAAAGAATAAAATATCTAGGAATAAACCTATCTAAAGTGACAAAAAACCTGTATGCAGAAAATTATAAGACACTGATGAAAGAAATTAAAGATGATACAAATAGATGGAGAGATATACCATGTTCTTGGATAGGAAGCATCAACATTGTGAAAATGACTCTACTACCCAAAGCAATCTACAGATTCAATGCAATCCCTATCAAACTACCACTGGCATTTTTCACAGAACTAGAACAAAAAATTTCGCAATTTGTATGGAAACACAAAAGACCCCGAATAGCCAAAGCAATCTTGAGAACGAAAAAAGGAGCTGGAGGAATCAGGCTCCCTGACTTCAGACTATATTACAAAGCAACAGTAATCAAGACAGTATGGTACTGGCACAAAAACAGAAAGATAGATCAGTGGAACAGGATAGAAAGCCCAGAGTTAAACCCACGTACATATGGTCACCTTATCTTTGATAAAGGAGGCAGGAATGTACAGTGGAGAAAGGACAGCCTCTTCAATAAGTGTTGCTCGGAAAACTGCACAGGTACGTGTAAAAGTATGAGATTAGAACACTCCCTAACACCATACACAAAAATAAGCTCAAAATGGATTAAAGACCTAAATGTAAGGCCATAAACTATCAAACTCTTAGAGGAAAACATAGGCAGAACACTCTATGGCATAAATCACAGCAATATCTTTTTTGACGCAGCTCCTCTAGAAATGGAAATAAAAACAAAAATAAACAAATGGGACCTAATGAAACTTAAAAGCTTTCGCACAGCAAAGAAACCATAAACAAGACCAAAAGACAACCCTCAGAATGTGAGAAAATATTTGCAAATGGAGCAACTGACAAAGGATTAATCTCCAAAATTTACAAGCAGCTCATGCAGCTCAATAACAAAAAAACAAACAACCCAATCCAAAAATGGGCAGAAGACCTAAATAGACATTTCTCCAAAGAAGATATACCAATTGCCAACAAACACATGAAAGA
Source organism: Neophocaena asiaeorientalis asiaeorientalis (assembly GCF_003031525.2). NCBI lineage: Eukaryota > Metazoa > Chordata > Mammalia > Artiodactyla > Phocoenidae > Neophocaena > Neophocaena asiaeorientalis. The sequence continues at coordinate 715,543 of NW_020172735.1, read as the reverse complement.
ATGCTCAACATCATTAATCATTAGAGAAATGCAAATCAAAACTACAATGAGATATCATCTCACACCAGTCAGAATGGCCATCATCAAAAAATCTAGAAACAATAAATGCTGGAGAGGGTGTGGAGAAAAGGGAACCCTCCTGCACTGCTGGTGTGAATGTGAATTGATACAGCCACTATGGACCGCATTATGGAGGTTGCTTAAAAAACTAAAAATAGAACTACCATACGACCCAGCAATTCCACTACTGGGCATATACCCTGAGAAAACCATAATTCAAAAAGAGTCATATACCAAAATGTTCATTGCAGCTCTATTTACAATAGCCAGGAGATGGAAACAACCTAAGTGTCTATTATTGGATGAATGGATAAAGAAGATGTGGCACATATATACAATGGAATATTACTCAGCCATAAAGAGAAGCGAAATTGAGTTATCTGTAATGAGGTGGATGGACCTAGAGTCTATCATACAGAGTGAAGTAAGTCAGAAAGAGAAAGACAAATACCGTATACTAACACATATGTATGGAATCTAAGAAAAAAATATGTCATGAAGAACCTAGGGGTAAGACAGGAATAAAGACACAGACCTAATAGAGAATGGACTTGAGGATATGGGGAGGGGGAAGGGTAAGCTGTGACAATGTGAGAGAGTGGCATGGACACATATACACTATCAAACATAAAATAGACAGCTAGTGTGAAGCAGCTGCATAGCACTGGGAGATCAGCTCGGTTCTTTGTGACCACCTAGAGGGGTGGCATAGGGAGGGTAGGAGGGAGGGAGATGCAGGAGCGAAGAGATATGGGAACATATGTATATGTATAACTGATTCACTTTGTTATAAAGCAGACACTAACACAGCATTGGAAAACAAAAAGAAAGCTCAACTGTAACGTGTAAACTGTAAACTTGAATTGTAAACATGCTCATATCTTTTATCCTAAAAAAAAAAAAAGAAAAAAGAGGACAAAAAACCCAGAAACATGTGGAGGTTAAACAATATGCTACTAAACAACAAATGGAAATATGTTGAATAAAAAAGAAATAAAAGAAATAAAAGAGGAAATCAAAAAATACCTAGAGACAAATGAGAGTGAAAACAGGATGATCTAAGACCTATGGAGTGTAGCAAAAGTAGTTCTAAATGGGAAGCTTATAGCAATACAATTTTATCTCAGGAAACAAGGAATATCTCAAAAAACAAAACAAAACAAAATTTAACCTTACACTTAAAGTAACTAGAGAAAGAAAAAGAACCCCACAAATTTAGTAGAAAGAAATCATAAAGATTAGAGAAGAAATAAATAAAACAGAGACTAAGAAAACAATAGAGGTGATGGAGCAGCAGAAGTAACAGCAACAGTAGCTGAGAAACGTGGGACTTCCTGTTGGTCTACAATCAGATGACGGAACTCTGCTTCCAGCTCTTCGTGCCCAGTTTGCACCACTGAGTTCTGGATGCTGAGGAGGAGGTCTATCTGCACAGCTGTGCTGGGAAGCTGATCTATTCCAATCACTGCCTCATGGCCACTTACATTCAGCTCATGCCTGTCCTGGTCCAGCGCCACATCGCAGACTATGAGGCTGCCTCATTTGTGCCAGTTGGAAGTGAAGATATCATCAGAGAGCAAAGCCAAGGAAAATGGAAGATGAGAAAGTGCAGCAGAAGGTTTCAAATAGACTCCCTCTTGGGAGAGCACTGGAATAACAACTAACTGCTGAACAATCATTAATAGGAAGACACTGAAACTCACCAAAAAAGATACCCCACATCCAAAGACAAAGGAGAAGCCACAATGAGATGGTAGGCGGGGCACAATCAAAATAAAGTCAAATCACATACCCGCTGGGTGGGAGACTCACAAACTGGAGAACAATTATACCACAGAAGTCCAGCCACTGGAGTGAAGGTTCTGAGACCCACATCAGGCTGCCCAACCTGGGTGTCTGAAAATGGGAGGAGGACTTCCCAGAGAATCAGACTTTGAAGGCAAGTGGGATTTCATTGCAGAACTTCCACAGGACTGGGGGAAACAGAGACTCAACTCTTGGAAGGCACACACAAAGTAGTGTGTGCATCGGGACCAAGTGGAAGGAGCAGTGACCCCATAGGAGACTGAACCAGACCTACATGCTAGTGTTGGAAGGTCTCCTGCAGAGGCGGAGGGTGGCTGTGGCTCACTGTGAGGACAAGGACACTGGCAGCAGACGTTCTAGGGAGTACTCCTTGGCATGAGCCTTCCCAGAGTCCACCATTAGCCCCAATAATGTGCCCAGATAGGCTCCAGTGTTGGGTTGCCTCAGGCCAAATAACCAACAGGGAGGGAACCCAGGTCCATCCATCAGCAGACAAGCTGATTAAAATTTTACTGAGTTCTGTCCAACAGAGCTCTACCCACCACCACTCCCTCCCATCAGAAAACTTGCACAAGCCTCTTAGATAGCCTCATCCACAAGAGAGCAGACAGAAGAAGCAATAAGAACTACAATCCTGCAGCCTGTGGAACAAAAACCACATTCACAGAAAGATACACAAGATGAAAAATCAGAGGGCTACATACCAGATGCAGGAACAAGATAAAACTCAAGAAAAACACCTAAATGAAGTGGAGATAGGCAACCTTCCAGAAAAAGAATTCAGAATAATGATAGTGAAGATGACCCAGGACCTCCGAAAAAGAAAGGAGGCAAAGATCGAGAAGATGCAAGAAATGTTTAACAAAGACCTAGAAGAATTAATGAACAAATAAACAGAGATGAACAATACAACAATTGCAATAAAAACTACACTAGAAGGAATCAATAGCAGAATAACTGAGTCAGAAGAAAGGATAAGTGACCTGGAAGAACGAATGGTGGAATTCACTGCTGCGGAACAGAATAAAGAAAAAAGAATGAAAAGAAATGAAGACAGCCTAAGAGAAAACTGGGACAACATTAAATACAACAACATTCACATTATAGGGGTCCCAGAAAGAGAAGAGAGAGAGAAAACACCCGAGAAAATATTTGAAGTGATTATAGTTGAAAACTTCCCTAACATGGTAAAGGAAAGAGCCACCAAAGCCCAGGAAGCACAGAGAGTCCTACACAGGATAAACCCAAGGAGAAACATGCTGAGACACACAGTAATCAAATTGACAAAAAATTAAAGACAAAGAAAAATTACTGAAAGCAACAAGGGAAAAATGCCAACATACAAGGGAATTCCCATAAAGTTAACAGCTGATTTCTCAGCAGAAACTCTACAAGTAAGAAGGGAGTGGCATGATATACCTAAAGTGATGAAAGGGAAGAACTTACAACCAAGATTACTCTACCTGGCAAGGATCTCATTCACATTCAATGGAGAAATAAAAAGCTTTACAGACAAGCAAAAGCTAAGAAGAATCAGCACCACCAAACCAGCTCTACAACAAATGTTAAAGAAACTTCTCTAAGTGGGAAACACAAGAGAAGAAAAGGATCTACAAAACAAACCCAAAACAATTAAGAAAATGGTAATAGGAACATACATACTGATAATTACCTTAATATGAATGGATTAAAGGCTCCAACCAAAAGACACAGGCTTGCTGAATGGATACAAAAACAAGACCCATATATATGCTGTCTACAAGAGACCCACTTCAGACCTAGGGACACATACAGACTGAAAGTGTGGGGATGGAAAAAGATATTGCATGCAAATAGAAATCAAAAGAAAGCTGGAGTAGCAATTCTCATATGAGACAAAATAGACTTTAAAATAAAGAATGTTACAAGAAACAAGGAAGGACACTACATAATGATCAAAGGATCAGTCCAAGAAGAAGATATAACAGTTGTAAATATATATGCACCCAACAAAGGAGCACGTCAATATATAAGGCAATGGCTAACAGCTATACAAGAGGAAATCGACAGTAACACAGTAATAGTGGGGGACTTTAACACCTCACTTACACCAATGCACAGATCATCCAAACAGAAAATTAATAAGGAAACACAGCTTTAAATAACACAATAGACCAGATAGATTTAATCGATATTTATAGGACATTCCATCCAAAAACAGCAGATTACACTTTCTTCTCAACTGCACACGGAACATTCTCCAGGATAGATCACATCTTGGCCACATATCAAGCCTCAGTAAATTCAAGAAAATTGAAATCATATCAAGCATCTTTTCTGGCCAGAACACTATTAGATTAGATATCAATTACAGGGAAAAAAAAAACCCGTAAAAAACACAAACACATGGAGGGTAAAAAATATGTTACTAAATAAACAAGAGATCACTGAAGAACTCAAAGAGGAAATCAAAAAATACCTAGAGACAAATGACAATGAAAACACGATGACCCAAAACCTATGGGATGCAGCAAAAGCAGTTCTAAGAGGGAAATGTATATCAATACAATCCTACCTCAAGAGCAACCTAACATTACACCTAAAAGAACTAGAGAAAGAAGAACAAACAAAACCCAAAGTTAGTAGAAGGAAAGAAATCTTAAAGATCAGAGCAGAAATAAATGAAATAGAAACAAAGAAGACAATAGCAAAGATCAATAAAACTAAAACCAGTTCTTTGAGAAGATAAACAAAATTGATAAACCATTAGCCAGATACATCAAGAAAAAGAGGGAGAGGGATCCGATCAATAAAATTAGAAGTTAAGGAGGAGAAGTTACAACAGACACCACAGAAATACAAAGTATCCTAGGAGACAACTACAAGCAACTGTATGTCAATAAAATGGACAACCTGGAAGAAATGGAAAATTCTTAGAAAGGTATAACCTTCTAAGACTGAACCAGGAAGAAATAGAAAATATGAACAGACCAATCACAAGGAATGAAATTGAAACTGTGATTAAAAATCTCCCAACAAACAAAAGTCCAGGACCAGATGGCTTCACAGGTGAATTCTATCAAATATTTAGAGAAGAGCTAACACCCATCCTTCTCAAACTCCTTGCAGAGGAAGGAACACTCCCAAATCTATTCTATGTGGCCACCATCACCATGATACCAAAACCATACAAAGATATTACAAGAAAAGAAAATTACAGACCAATATCACTGATGAATATAGATGTAAAAATCCTCAGCAAAATACTAGCAAACAGAATCCAACAACACATTAAAAGGATCATACACCATGAGCAAGTGGGATTTATCCCAGGGATGCAAGGATTCTTCAATGTATGCAAATCAATCAATGTGATACACCATATTAACAAATTGAAGAAGAAAAACCATATAATCATTTCAATAGATGCAGAAAGAGCTTCTGACAAAATTCAACACCCATTTATGACAAAAACTCTCCAGAAAGTGGGCGTAGAGGGAACCTACCTCAACATAATAAAGGTCATATTCGACAAACCCACAGGAAACATCATTCTCAATGGTGAAAAACTGAAAGCATTTCCTTTAAGATCAGGAACAAGACAAGGTTGCCCACTCTCACCACTATTATTCAACATAGTTTTGGAAGTTTTAGCCACATCAATCAGAGAAGAAAAAGAAATAAAAGGAATCCAAATTGGAAAAGAAGAAGTAGAGCTGTCACTGTTTGCAGATGACATGATACTATACACAGATAATCCTAAAGATGCCACCAGAAAACTACTAGAGCTAATCAATGAATTTGGTAAAGTTGCAGGATAAAAAATTAATGCACAGAAATATCTTGCATTCGTATACACTAACAATGAAAAATCTGAAAGAGAAATTAAGGAAACACTCTCATTTACCATTGCAAGAAAAAGAATAAAATACCTAGGAATAAACCTACCTAAGGAGAAAAAAGACCTGTATGCAGAAACTGTAAGACACTGCTGAAAGAAATCAAAGATGATAAAAACTGATGGAGAGATATACCATGTTCTTGAATTAGAAGAATCAATATTGTGAAATTGACTCTACTACCCAAAGCAATCTACAGATTCAAGGCAATCCCCATCAAATTACCAATGGCATTTTTTACAGAACTAGAACAAAAAATCTTAAAATTTGTATGGAGACACAAAAGACCCTGCATAGCAAAAGCAATCTTGAGGGAAAAAAACGGAGCTGGAGGAATCAGACTCCCTGGCTTCACACTATACTACAAAGCTACTGTAATCCAGACAATATGATACTGGCACAAAAACAGAAATATAGATCAATGGAACACAAAGAAAGCCCAGAGATAAACCCACCCACCTATGGTCAACTAAACTATGACAAAGGAGGCAAGGATATACCATGGAGAAAAGACAGTCTCTTCAATAAGTGGTGCTGGGAAAACCGGACAGCTACATGTAAAAGAATGAAATTAGAGCACTCACTAACACCATACACAAAAATAAACTCAAAGTGGATTAGAGACCTCAGTGTAAGACTGGACACTATAAAACTCTTAGAGGAAAACATAGGAAGAACACTCTTTGACATAAATCACAGCAAGATCTTCTTTGATCCTCCTCCTAGAGTAATGGAAATACAAACACAAATAAAGAAATGGGACCTAGTGAAACTTAAAAGCTTTTGCACAACAAAGGAAACTACAAACAAGATGAAAAGACAACACTCAGAATGGGAGAAAATATTCAAAACAAATCAAAAAAGGATTAATCTCCAAAATATAAAAACAGCTCATGGAGCTCAATATTAAAAAAGCAAACAATCCAATCCAAAAATAGGCAGAAGACCTAAATAGACATTTCTTCAAAGAAGACATACAGATGGCCAAGAAGCACATGAAAAGCTGCTCAAGATCACTAATTATTAGAGAAATGCAAATCAAAACTACAATGAGGTTTCACCTCACAGCAGTTGGAATGGGCATCATCAGAAAATCTACAAACAACAAATCCTGGAGAAGGTGTGGAGAAAAGGGAACCCTCTTGCACTGTTGGTGGGAATGTAAATTGATACAGCCACTATGGAGAACAGTATGGAGGTTCCTTAAAAAACTAAAAATAGAATTATCATGTGACCCAGCAATCCCACTACTGGGCATATACCCAAAGAAAACTATAATTCAAAAAAACACATGCACCCCAATGTTCATTGCAGAACTATTTACAATAGCCAGGACATGGAAGCAACCTGAATGCCCATCGACAGACGAATGGATAAAGAAGATGTGTTATGTATATACAATGGAATATTTCTCAGCCATAAAAAGCAATGAAATTGAGTCATTTGTAGTTATGTGGATGGATCTAGAGACTGTCATACAGAGTGAAGTAAGTCAGAAGGAGAAAAACTAATATCGTATATTAACGCATGTATGTGGAACCTCGAAAAATGGTACTGATGAACCAGTTTGCAGGGCAGAAATTAAGACATGGATGTACAGAACAAATGTATGGACACCAAGTTGGGAAAGTGGTGGTGGGGGGTGGTGGTGTGATGATTTGTGTGGTTCAGATTGACACATATACACTAATACGTATAAAGTGGACAACTAATAAGAACCTGCTGTATAAAAAAATAAATTAAATTAAATTAAAAAAGAGAAAACAATAGAAAAGACCAATGAAACTAAAACTGGTTCTTGAAAACACAAACAAAATTATAAACCTTTAGCCAGACTCATCAAGAAAAAAAAAAGGGAGAAGACGCAAACCAATATAATTAGAAATGAAAAAGAAGTTACAGCTGTCACCACAGAAATACAAAGGGCCATAAGAGACTACTACAGGCAACTATATGCCAATAAAATGGACAACTTAGAACAAATGGACAAATTCTTAAAATTGTATGATTTCCCATGACTGAATCAGGAAGAAATAGAAGATATGAACATACCAATTATGAGTATTGAAATTGAATCTTTGATCAAAATACTCCAAACAAACAAAAGTTCAGGACCAGATGGCTTCACAGACAAATTCTATCAAACATTTAGAGAAGAGTTAATTTCTATCCTTCTGAAACTATTCCCAAAAACTGCAGAGGAAGGAACACTCCCCAACTCATTTTATGAGGCCATCACTGTGACACCTAAACCAGACAAAGATATCACACAAAAAGAATATTACCAGCCAATATCATCGATGAATATAGACCCAAAAAACCTTAACAAAAAACTAGCCAACTAAATCCAACAACACATTAAAAGGATCATACACCATGATCAATTAGGGTCTATCCCAAGTATGCAAGAATTTTTCAGTATCCCCAAACCAATTAGTGTGATACACCACATCAACAAATTGAAGAATTAAAACCATATATCATCTCAATAGATGCAGTAAAAGCATTTGATAAAATTCAACATCCATTTAAGATAAAAATTCTCCAGAAAGTGGTCAGAGAGGTAACCTACCTCAACATAATAAAGGCCATATATTACAAACCCACAGCTAACGTTATACTCAATGGTGAAAAGCTGAAAGCATTTCCTCTAAGATCAGGAGCAAGACAAGGATGTCCACTCTCACCACATTTCTTCAACATAAGTATGGAAGAAACCCTAGTCACAGCCACCAGAGAAGAAAAAGAAATAAAAATGATTCAAATTGAAAAAGAAGAAGTAAAACTGTCACTGTTTGTGGATGGCATTATACTATGCATAGAAAATCCTAAAAATGATACCAGAAAATTACTAGGGCTCATCAATCAATTCAGTAATGTTGGAGGATACAAAATTAATACACAGAAATCTGTTGCATTTCTGTACACTAACCAAAAAAGTTCAGAAAGAGAAATTAAGGAAACAATCCCATTTACAATTGCATCAAAAAGAATAAAATACCTAGGAATAAACCTACTTAAGGAGGCAAAAGACCTGTACTCTCAAAACTATGAGGCTGTTGAAAGAAATCAAAGATGATACAAACAGACAGAAAGATATACCATGTCCTTGGATTAGAAGAATCAATATTGTCAAAATGACTATACTACTCAAGGCAATGTACAGATTCAATGCAATCCCTATTAAACTATCAATGGCATTTTTCACAGAATTAGAACCAAAAATTTTAAAATTTCTGTGGAGACAAGAAAGACCCTGAAGAGCCAAAGCAATTCTGAGAAGGAAAAATGAAGCTGTAGGAATCAGGCTCCCTAACTTCACACTATACTACAAAGCTACAATTATCAAAACAGTATGGTACTGGCACAAAAACAGAAATATGGATCAATGGAACAGGATAGAAAGCACAGAAATAAACCCACACACCTATAGTTAATTAATCTATGACAAAGGAGGCAAGAATATACAGTGCAGAAAAGGCAATTACTTCAGTAAGTGGTGCTGGGAAAACTGGACTGCTACATGTAGAAGAATGTAATTAGAACATCCTCTAACACCACACACACACATACACAAAATTCAAAATGGGTTAAAGACCTAAATGTAAGACTGGATACTCCTAGAGGAATACATTGGCAGGACACTTTAACATAAATCACAACAATATCTTTTTGGATCCTTCTCCTAGTATAATGGAAATGAAAACAAAAATAAACAAATGGGACCTAATTAATCTTAGAAGCTTTTGCACAACAAAGGAAGCCATAAACAAAATAAAAAGCCAACCTACAGAATGGGAGAAAATATTTGCATTGAAGGGACTGACAAGAGATTAATCTCCAAACTATACAAACCGGTCATATAGCTCTATATCAAAAAAGCAAAGAACACAATTGAAAAATGGAGAGAATATCTAAATAGACATTTCTCCATAGAAGACATACAGAAGGCCAAAAGGCACATGAAAAGGTGCTCAATACTGCTAATTTTTAGAGAAATGCAAATCAAAGTGCAATGAGGTATCACCTCACAATGGTCAGAATGGCCGTCATTAAAAAAGTCTACAAATAATACATGCTGGAGAGGATATGGAGAGAAAGGAACCCTCCTACATTGTTGGTGGGAATGTAAATTGGTACAGCCGCTATGGAGAACAGTGGCTAAAAATAGAGCTACCATATGATCCTGCAATCCCACTCCTGGGCATATATCTGGAGAAAACCATAAGTTGGAAAGATACATACCCCCAATGTTCAATGAAGCACTATTTACAATAGCCAAGACATTTGCCTTTTGTACTGAGGTGCTATGTTGGGTGCATAAATATTTACAATTGTTATATCTTCGTCTTGGATTGATCCCTTGATCACTATGTAGTGTCCTTCTTTGTCTCTTGTAATAGTCTTTGTTTTAAAGTCTATTTTGTCTGATATGAGAATTGCTACTCCAGCTTTCTTTTGATTTCCATTTGCATGGAATATCTCTTTCTATCCCCTCACTTTCACTCTGTATGTGTCCCTAGGTCTGAAGTGGGTCTCTTGTAAACAACATATATACTGGTCTTGTTTTGCATCCATTCAGCCAGTCTGTGTCTTTTGGTTGGAGCATTTAATCTATTTACATTATAGGTAATTATCAATACGTATGTTCCTATTACCTTTTTCATAAGGTTTTGTGTTTGTTTTTGTAGGTCTTTTCCTTCTCTTGTGTTTCCCACCTAGAGAAGTTCCTTTAGCATTTGTTGTAAAACTGGTTTAGTGGTACTGAATTCTCTTAACTTTTCTTTGTCTGTGAAGATTTTTATTTCTGTGTGGAATCTGAATGAGATCCTTGCTGGGTAATCTTGGTTGTAGGTTTTTCCCTTTCATCACTTTAAATATGTCCTGCCAGTCCCTTCTGGCTTGCAGAGTTTCTGCTGAAACATCAGCTGTTAACCTTATTGGGATTCCCTTGTATGTTATCTGTTGCTTTTCCCTTGCTGCTTTAAATATTTTTTCTTTGTATTTAATTTTTGATAGTTTGATTAATATGTTTCTCCTTGGATTTATACTGTATGGGACTCTCTGTGCTTCCTGGACTTGAGTAGCTATTTCCTTTCCCATGTTAGGGAAGTTTTCAACTATAATCTCTTCAAATATTTTCTCAGACACTTTCTTTTTCTCTTCTTATTCTGGGACCCCTATAATTTGAATGTTGGTGCATTTAATGTTGTTCCAGACGTCTCTGAAACTGTCCTCAATTTTTTTCATTCTATTTTCATTATTCTGCTCTGTGGCACTTATTTCCTTTATTCTATCTTCCAGGTCACTTATCTATTCTTATGCCTCAGTTATTCTGCTATTGACTTCTTCTAGAGTATTTTTAATTTCATTTACTGAGTCATTAATGATTGTTTGTATGCTCTTTACTTTTCCTAGGTCCTTGTTAAACGTTTCTTGTATTTTCTCCATTCTATTTCTGAGATATTGGATCATCTTTACCATCACTATTCTGAATACTTTTTCAGGTAGAGTGCCTATTTTCTCTTCATTTGTTTGGTCTGGTGGGTTTTTACCTTGCTCCTTCATCTGATGTATATTCCTCTGTCTTCTCCTTTTGCTTAACTTATTGTGTTTGGGGTCTGCTTTTCGCAGCCTGCAGGTTCATAGTCCTCTTGTTTTTGGTGTCTGCCCCCAGTGGGTGAGGTTGTTTCAGTGGCTCTTGTAGGCTTTCTGGTGGGTGAGACTGGTGCCTGTGTTCTGGTGGGTGGGGCTGAATCTTGTCCCTCTTGTGCGCAGGGCCACGTCCGGTGGTTTGTTTTGGAGTGTCTGTGAACTTCGTATGACCTTAGATAGCCCCTCTGCTAATGGGTGGGGTTGTGCTCCTGTCTTGCTTGTTGTTTGGCACGGGGCATCCAGCATGGAGCTTGCTGGCCATTGGGTGGAGCTGGGTCTTAGTTTTGAGATGGAGATCTCTGGGAGAGGTGTTGCCAGTTAATATTACATGGGGCTGGGAGTTCTCTGGTTGTCCAGTGTCCTGGACTTGTCTCTTCCACATTGGAGGCTCAGGTCCTACACCTGGCTGGATCACCAAGTCCCTGCCAGCCACATTGCATGGAAGAAAAGTAAGAAAAAGAAAACCCAAAGAACACCCCCCCCAAAAAAAAATGAACAGACAGAACTCCAGGAAAAATGGTTAAAGCAAAACTAAATAGACAAAATCCACAAAGAAACATACACACACACTCACTCACAAAAAGAGGAACAAAAATAAAGGAAGAGAGCAACAAAACCAATAAACAAACCCACCATTGAAAACAGGCACTAAAAAGTAAACTAAGATAAATGTAAAACCAGAAACAAATCAAATGCAGAAACCAAATCCCAAGTCCAAAGTTGTTCCCAAAGTCCACTGCCTCAATTTTGGGAACAATCATTGTTTATTCAGGTATTCCCCAATTGCAGGGTTTATCAAACCGATTGCAGGGATTTAATCTGCTGCTCCTGAGGCTGCACAGAGAAATTTCCCTTTCTCTTTGTTTACACAGCTCCTGGGGTTCAGCTTTGGTTTTGGCCCTGTCCCTGCATGTAGGCTGCCCTCAGGCATCTGTTCCCTGCCCAGACAGTAGGGAGTTAAAGCAGCGGCTACTTAGGTCTCTCTTGGTCACTGAGGCTGGGGATAGGGAGGGGTATGGTAGTCATAATTGGAATGCAGCGTGTGCCTGTGGCAGCGGAGGCCGGTGTGACATTGCAACAGCCTGAGGCACACTGTGTGTTCTCTTGGGGAAGTTGGCCCTGGATCACGGGACCCTGGAAGTGGAATGCTGCATAGGCTTCGGGGTGGGAGGGGGCAGTGTGGGTAGTGACCTGCGCTTGCACATCGGATTCTTGGTGGCAGCAGTGGCAGCGGTAGTGGTCCATGCACACCTCTGGGGTCCAAGATGATAGCCTCAGCTCACGCCCGTCTCTGGAGCTCGCTTAGATGGTGCTCTGCCTTCTGTGTGCACACAGAGCAGGAAGTCCCTCTCCTCATGCACCCCAAAACAATGGTCTCTTGCCTCTCCGGCAAGTCCAGACTTTTTCCCAGACTCCCTCCCGGCTAGCCGTGGTGCACTAACCCCTTCAGGCTGTCATGCAGCCAACCCCAGTCCTCTCCCTGGTCTGACCTCCGAAGCCCAAGCCTCAGCTCCCAGCCCCCACTCACCCCGGCAGGTGAGCAGACAAGCGTCTCAGGCTGGTGGGTGCTGGTTGGCACCAATCCTCTGTACGGAAATCTCTTTGCTTTGCCCTCTGCACCCCTGTTGCTGTGCTCTCCTTTGTGGCTCCAAAGCTTCCCCACCAGTGGCTCCTGTCCCCGCCAGTGAAGGGGCTTCCTAGTGTGTGGAAACTTTTCCTCCTTCACAGCTCCCTCCCAGCGGCGCAGATCCTGTCCCTATTCTTTTGTCTCTGTTTTTTCTTTTGCCCTACCCAGGTATGTGGGGATTTCCTTGCCTTTTGGGAAGTCTGAGGTCTTCCGCCAGCATTCAGTAGGTGTTCTGTAGGTGTTGTTCCACATGTAGATGTATTTTTGTTGTATTTGTGGAGAGGAAGCTGATCTCCCCTTCTTACTCCTCTGCCATCTTGAAGGTCTTCTCAAGAACTGAATAATGCCAATAACCAGAATGAGCCTGGAAGAGGACACCAAGCTCCATATGAGAAACTAGCCCTTGTCATCACCTTGACTGCAATCTTGTCCTGGGCAGAGGACCCAGTTAAGCCATCCTCAACTTCCTGATCCACAGAAACTGTGAGATAATAAACGGATGTTGTTTAAGCAATAAGTAATTTATGGTAATTTGTCATGTAGCACTTGAAAAATAACACATCATATTGTTCAATAATAAAACAAACAATTCAATTTTTAAAAAATCAACAAAGTTTAACAGATATTTCACAAAAGAAGACATACAATGGCCATAGCAAATGAGAAGATGCTCAACATCATTAGGCATCAGTGAAATAAAGATTAAAATGAAAATTAGGTATTATTACATGCCCACAAAACACCACTTTTAAAAAAAATAGATTAACTGGGAATGTATGCATATAAAATGTTACAACCACTTTGGATAAAGGTTTGACAGTTTCTGATAGAGTTAAACATGTACCTATTCTATGATCAGCCAATTCCACTCCTAGGTATATATTTCCAAGAGAAATGAAAACATATGTCCACAAAAAGATTTATATATAACTATTTATAGAAAATTTATTCACATTAGTGAAAACCCGGAAAGAATATCCACCAGTAGGAGAATGGATTTAAAAACTTGTGAATACTACTCAGCAATAAAAAGTCACATACTACTGATACATGTAATAATGTGGATGAATCCCAAACACCTTGCATTGGGCAGAGAAATCATACGCAAAAGAGCTCATATCATGTAATTTCTTACATAAGGAATTCAATAATAGGTGGAAGGAATATATGGTGATAGAAATCAGAATCATAGTTGCCCCTAGGAGAAGAAAGGCTAACTGGAAAGTTGCACAGGAGAATTTTCAAGAGTGATGGAAATGTTCCATATCTTGATTGGCTACCTAGGTAAATACATTTGAAAAAATATTTGCCTTTATGTACATTATACTTTTATTTTTTTAAGGTTTAAAAAATTATGAAAGGAAAAAGAATGAGTAGCAATGATCATTGGTGTTTTGTTGAAAAAAAGAATAAGGAAAGTAGAAAGTAGCTGGAGCAAGACATGGGGCTTAGTGAGGAATTTTTTTAATGTTTACAAATAGAGCAGCATATTTGTACGCTGACTGCAGTGCTCCAGTAGAGGGGGGAAATCGATAATGCAGGAGAGAAAGGGGAGATCAGCTGGAATGATGGCCTTGAGTGGGTGAGAGAGAAGGGGATCTAATGCCCAAAGGGAAGTTTGGCTTTAGACAGAAACATAATTCATCTGAAGTAAGAAAGCAGAAGGCAGGGAATATAGTAAAGAATGAGAGAGACTGGTGTGGGGCCCAGGGTGCTAGTTTTGGAGTCAATATTCCAGGATTTCTGCAATTTACACTTACTAGATGGATAAAGTAATTACTGCCCTACTTTCCTCACAAGAATGTAGTGATTATTAAATGAGACTAAGTTTGTGAAGTAATAGTGCCTATAAAAATAATAAAACTTGCTACAAATGTTATAATGGATAATGAGACTTGCACTGGAGTAGACAGGCTTATCAGGTCATGGACTCTGCATCTTGGGTTGTTTACAGAGGGGATCCCTTTGATGTGTGGAAGGTTGGACTAGGTGATTTCTAAGGCACCTTACCCATCTTGGCTGTTATGAGTAATGCTGCAATAAACATTGGAGTGCATATATCTCTTAGAGATCCTGATTTCACTCCTTTTGAGTATATACCCAGAAGTGGAATTGCTGGATCATATGGTAGTTCTATTTTTAACTTTTTGAGGAACCTCCATAATATGTTTTCCATGGTGGCTGCACCAATTTACATTGCCTCCAACTGTGCACAAGAGTTCCCTTTTCTCCACATCCTAGCCATCACTTGTTACCTATTATCTTTTTGATAATAGATATTCTAAGAGGTATCAGGTGATATCTCATTATGATTTTTGATTTGTATTTCCTTGATGATTATTGAGGTTGAGCACTTTTTCATATACCTGTTGGCCATTCATATGTCTTCTTTGTAAAAATGTCTATTCAGTTTCTCTGCCCATTTTTAATTGGATTTTTTTTTTTTTGGCTGTTGAGTTGTATGAGTTCCTTTTATATTTTTGATATATGTTTGGCAAATATTTTCTCCTATTCCATATATTGTCTTTTCATTTTGCTGATGGTTTCCTTTAATGTGCACTACCTAAGTGTCCATCAATGAACGAATGAATGAATGAAGAAAATGTGGTACACACACACACACACACAAAATAGAATACTCTTCAGCCATAAAAAGGAAATCCTGCCATTTGTGATGACATAGATGAAGCCAGAGGACTATCCTAAGTGAATTAAACTAGACACAGAAAGACAAAATGCTATATGATCTCACTTACATGTGGAATTTTAAAAAGTCAGACTCATTTAATCAGACAGTAGAGCAATAGTTTCTAGGAGTTGTGGGGGTGTTGAGTGGGAAAAGGTATTGATCAGTTATAAGATGAATAAGTTCTGGGAATCTAATGTACAGCATGGTGATTATAGTTAATAATACTCTGTTGTATAGTCACTGAGAGTGGATTTCAAGTGTTCTTACCACATACACATACAAAATGGTAATTATGTGAGGTGATGGATATATTAATGAACTTCATTGTGGTATCATTTCACAATGTGTATATATGTTAAATCATCACACTGTATACCTTAAAATTAAAAATAGACAAAATTTTTAAAAGGATAGAATTTGAAAAACATTTTAAATAAATAAGATACCTCACTGATCAAAATGAACAAAAGCAAGACCTAAAATGCTAAAATGATGTAAGAGTTTGGTGTGATCACTAACCTTCCTGGGAGGCATCATTTCAAGTAGTCCTGCACATGGCTGGAAGATTTCAGGCTGTATATGTCATGGGTTAAACACCCATTCCTCCTGTACATTATGGCTTTGTCATTCACCAGCTCTATAAGTTTTGAGGAACTTTTATACACACACACACACACACACACACACACATATGTAAATATATTAAATATAAAACAAATAAATCTCAAGTGTTGTAAGGGTTAAGCAGTGCAGTGTTCATAAAGTGTTTGGATTAGAGTTCAGCACAACTAGACCTCAGCATGGGTTGTGATGTTAGAGAGAACATGGGAGGACCTGGGGGAGGAAAACTTATAATCAGGTGAAGGAAAGACTAGCAGCTCCCACTCCTCTTTCATTCAGATTCAGCTCCTTGTGATAAATTGCAGAAAAGCATCTTATTGTGAGGTGAAATCTCAAAAGTGTTGGGAAAAATATTCATAAAATTTTATAATCTCCCTTCCTCAGAGAATCTTCTCTATCCACAGCCATACACATCAGAAATTCAACTCCACTGAAGTTTCTGTAAGTCCCAGCTTACAGTTGGTTCTGAGGAAGAAATAAATTCAGAATATTACCTTTGTTATAAATATTGTTCAACAATTTTCATTTATAAAAAATAGCTATATAAACATCGGTCTGAAAATAACTCTCACCTTCCTGAGTAAAGAAGAAGGGAAAGAAGTAAAATTGAGGAATGGATGAATGTAAGTGTGTATATTTATATTAAGGATGAGTTGAGGAAAGTGTAGGTAGATAGGAGAAATACATTATTAATAACTCAGTTACTAAACCAGGTTCTTATTGGCCCTAGCATCGCTCTAAGCCAGGGGTCTACAAATGTTTTCCAAAAAGGGCCAGATAGTAAATATTTCAAGCTTAGTGAAAGTATTTAACTGGGGTGCAAGTATTTAACTCTGTCTTGCAGCAAAAGAGCAGCCATAGACAGTAGGAAATGAATGGGTGTGACTGTGTTCTAATAAAACTTGATTTACAAAAATAGATGGCAAGCCTGGTCTAAGCTTTGGTGATAGACACCAAGGTCAAAGACTGTTTCTGCTATGTGAAGCTTAGACTATTGATAAAGAAGGTGAGGAAATGAGGGTAACTCAAGTCCCTGATAACAAAGGTGTTTTGTAATAAAGCTGGCTTTAAAAAATCAGATCTTCAGAGGAACATTGTGATGGCAAACAGAAACAATGCATTTGAAGAGCTTAGCTTCATCCTTACTATTCATAAAACTATCCATGTGACCTCAGGTAAGTGAAAAACCCTTTTCAAACCTCATAATATTTATCAGTATAAATAAATATCTCCAGGTTGCAGGAAAGATAAAAAGTGATGACATAAACAAGAGTCACTTTTCGTTAGAAGAAAAATTTTGAAAAAAGAAAATGAATAAACTTCAATATATATGCATCCATATGGTATCTGTGATTACTGTTTGATAAATATTTGTAAAAGTGGTGATCTGTGCAAAACACTTGATAAAATATAAAATGATATATAAATATTTAGTGTCATTTTTATTCTCACATTCACCATGACTATTCCCAACATGAAGATGTCCATAAAAAAGATGATCAGAGAAGGACACAGAGTAAGATGATCAGGGATGACATAAAGGCTGATTCCAAGGGAGGGGAGTTTCAAAAACATAGCAAGTACAGTTGACGTTTAAACAACATGGGTTGAACAGTGGGGATCCATGCATACATGGATTTTTTTCGATGAATACATACTACCAGATGGGCGGTTGGTTGATTCTTTGTATATGGAACCACCTATGTAGGGTCAACTGTGAAGTTATGTGGATTTTCAGATGTATGGGAGTTGGCGCCCCTAAACCCTGTGTTGTCCAAGAGTCAACTGGACGTGCGTGTGTATGTATATACGTATGTATTTATTTTGGTTTTCAACTAATTTTATTTTTTAATTGAAATGTAGTTGACCTGTGATGTTGGATTGGTTTAGGGTGTACAATATAGTGATTCAACATTTAAATACATTACAAAATGATGACTGTGATAAGTCTACTCACCATCTGCCTTCATACAAAGTTATTACAATAATATTGACCATATTCCTTGTGCTATGTGTATTTAATTTTATCAGTCACATTAAGTAATACTAGAAAAAAACAGATTGCATTTTCACAAATGTATTTGTTCATTTATAATACTCTACTGAATGGTCTCTGTTAAAAAATATAAACAAATTATTCCACATGGCAAAATAGTATTGAAAAGGGAGAGAGCAAGAAAAAAAGAGGAGGAAACTTAGAATTCTGGGAAAAGACTTCTTCCAAATTTTTATTTTAGAAAAATAAAAGAGAGGTATTTTCTTAAAAAAAAAAGAAATCATATAGAGCAGAGTTCCTCCATTATCTGGGCAATGTTCTGCTCTAGGACAAAAATTCCTCCCAGTGGAGCCTCCACCGATGTATGTCAGTGGAGGGCAAGGGCAAAATCAAGAGATCCAGGGAGGGTGCTCAGTGTTTCCACTTCCCTAGTAGACATTTCTTTGTGTTTAGGGTCCTGGTTCTTTCCTTACCCACTTCAATTTCCTCTATGAAAAGAAGCCAATGTCTGGTATTGGCTCCTTTTTCCTTATGTTTTCAGTGGCCACCAGCTCCCTTTCATGCCATCTTCCTCTGCCAAGACAACCTTATGGGCCTTAAGGCCTTACTTCCTAACTCATTGCCCCAGAAAGATGAAAATTACCTGACATCAGTCAGTCATGGCTGTTGATCCACGTCCAAATTCACTTTAAGATCCACGTGATACCTCAACAGGCACCATCATTTTAAGTTATTTTGTCAAATTGTAGATTTCAACAGCCACCTAATGAATATTTGTTATCCCTCACCTAGAAATATCAGGAATCAGTGAACAAGTAGGGTTTGAGGGGAATAGGTACTAGGGATAGAATAAGATAGTTACACAGCTAGAAATCCCACTAGGGGAAGATAGAGAGGAATTTCAGGACATCACCATAAGCTAGACACCATCCAGAAAATGCCCAGAACATCTGGTAGCTAAACAACAATCAGAAACTAAGCAGACTTACTTAGGCCACTACCACAGAAAAATGGATACAAGACCTGCATTTGGCCTTGGGATGTCTAGAAGATAACAGACCCTGAAAAAAACTGCATTCTTGCATGTAGCCAAGACAGGAATATCAGTGAAAGGTGACAAAACTAGGGGAATGGGGACATTATACCAAAACCTGAAATGAATTACCATATGTTAGTATATGTTCTCACGCTTGTGCTAATACATATATGATCTAAATAGTACTACGACAGTCCCTGTTAGACCATCTAGGGTTAAAGGAGGAACTAATGATGTGAGCCTTGACATCCGCCCAAGAATGAGGAAGAAGGTGGTCTTCTCCCCTTCCTACTTTTTTCTTTGATTATAAAAATGGAGCCCTCTTTGTTCCTGGGGCTGTGTCCCCCTGCCAGCCCACTTGTATCTCTCATGATGCTAATAAACTCACTCTTTGCCTAGCACTTTGCCTCACACTGAATTCTTTTTTGAGTCGGGACAAAAGAACCTGAGCTTCAGAAAGTCCTGAGACCAGGTGAGTGGTTTCAATTCAAAGACAGTGGGTTCGAGACCCCTCCTAAGTCAGGGATTATGGGTTCAAGTCCCAACCCAAGGTGTGACTGGGTTGGAATCCCATCTGAAGGAGTGCAGTTTCATAGGTAGGTCCTTAAATTTACAATGCTGATTTCCTTCAGACCTTAGAGATGTGAGTGGGAGAGGTAAGGCAGTATTGAAAAGGAAGAGGGTGGAGTACAAATGAATAATCCTTGATACCTCTGAGCCCAGTTTCTCTAGAGGAGCATGGGTGAAGAATGGGACCTGAGCAAACAGAGCTCTGGCAGCTGCACACATGGAGGGGACCCCACCAGCATCTTCCAGAGCTTGAAATTGACAACTGATTTAGCTCAGGTCTAACTAAAGGCCCCCTGCCTCTAAGACCTTCCATATATATGAGAGGCTGGACTGGCCCAAATGGTCCCTTCCAGGCTTAACATCTTCTGGTACTGCCTAAGGAGAGGTTGAGCCACCATCCTTGATGTTTCTTCTGCTTCAGGACTCCCTGGCATATAGGAGATAATTTGGGGTGCTGGCAGTGTGATGCAGAGAAGACTACACCTCCTTTTACTCCCTGTCCCTTAACTCCTCACCACCCTCTGACACAAGGCTGTACTGGTTGGAACTTTCCTTCATGTTTGGGGGTCTCACCTAGGAAATGGGGAAGTGGTGTAAAAAGAGCACAGCCCAGGCCAGGAGACAACTTAAACTCCAGACATTGCACTTCGGGAAATTTCCTCAGGTATCCCCTTCCCGTCTGGAAATGTTTCACTGACTAGCTTTTCTCCTCTGTCTCTGATCTGCTGCCATGCTGCTGGCCTCTCTCTCTCCTGGGACTTTCTTCTTATGCTTGTCTCTGAAAGTGTTATTAGATTGATCAGAGCCATTCCTAGTGATTCTGAATCTGTCTGTAAATATTTAGAGGCAGGCATCCATAACTGAGCCCATATAGAGCATATAACCAACTCCTGTCCACTGAGCAAAGGTTGACTAAAACTGTCAATTATCATATACGACCCCCATAAGGTAATACAAAGTATAATTATAATTAATGGAGAATCAGTCTCACCTAAAGCAACCTGCTTCTAATGAACATGGAAGCCCCAAAGTTTCAGACTTCAATTTATGACAAAGGTCTCTCACACATAATATAAATGGAATGTCTAGTAAGCTAAAGAAAAAGGCCCTATAAAGGGGGTGGGGCAGAGAAATACCCCTTAAAATAATTGGTTTGACCACATTGTGGTTCTAACCAGTGGTGAATATATCCATAGATGGACTTTATTGTGATAGGCAATTTGTCAAGGGTTAAAGTTCATCACTTAGAACGACTAATGTAGGACCTGCTTAGAGGAAGAAAATCTTCCTCGGGTTCTTGACTTCATCTGTACTTCTAGTCAAATGTCCAATAATGTTCAGAGTAGGTGGCCTTGATGTCTAAATCTAAGAAAAATAAACCCCTTTTGGTATCAAATGTAATCTAGGTTTGTAGGACCTTGATTACCAGATTCAAAATTGGCAACCACGTCCCCTGCTTTACCAACATTATGGGGTTTAAAAGCATAATCCAAATTTTCCCTCTAGGAGTGATACCATTAGTAGGCTGGAAGGGTTAAGGATATTAAAGCCTTCAGGGTAGAGATATATGTAAAATTTTCCCAAGATTTACACACTTGCTACTTTCTGCACTACTAGAGATCGCTCGTATATAAATCTGGTAGAGAAATTTCCATCGTTGTTGACAAACACATCCCTAGAGGAATGGCCCATGGGAAAACACTACTCCTCCATGACTCCAGGTAGTACCCATCAATTTTGCTTCCAGTCCTGGAAATTGGGGTCCCAGAAATAATTAATTCCATTGCCAGAGTACACCGAATAAATAAAGGCTAAAATTAATCAAAATGATCAGAGTTTCAATCAGGCAGCTCAAGACTCGACAAGAGGGATGTAAATGTTACTGCAAAGTCACACCAAACCTGTCAGCAAATGAAATCCACATCCAGAGAAGCTGATTCCTTCTAGAGAAGAAGCTGGAGGAGGGCCCCTGAGGCTGAGGAAGCTCAGAGCAGTCAATCTACTCTCACCTCTAAGATGTTTCAGTGAGAAAAAAAAAAATCTTTACATGTGCGGGAATTAAAATAAAATTCTTAAATATATATAATGTATAATGCTACAGTCTTTCAAGCTTCCCTTGAGAGGGATTCATCTTCAGGGTCCCAGCCAATCGTACTCTAGGAGAGAAATCGTAGACATGACAAACCGTACAGAACATTTTTTTTTTTTTTTGCTGTACGCGGGCCTCTCCCTGTTGTGGCCTCTCCCATTGCGGAGCACAGGCTCCAGACACGCAGGCTCAGCGGCCATGGCTCATGGGCCCAGCCGCTCCGCGGCATGTGGGATCTTCCCGGACCGGGGCACGAACCCGTGTCCCCTGCATCGGCAGGCGGACTCCCAACCACTGCGCCACCAGGGAAGCCCCGTACAGAACATTTTGTCTGCCTTGAGGGCAGGATCTGCAGCGTCTTATTTGCGCTTACACACAGGAGGCACTTGATGCATGACTGTGAAATAAATGAACCGGTTCAAAGACTTAATAAAACACAAAACGTCCCTCAAGCACAGGACATTTTGTTAGGTTCTATGGATCAGTTACCACCTTACTAGAATAACACACCACACTAGCGGATGAAAACTATTAAGCTAGAGAATTAAATCTCCTACTTAAAACAGGGATAAACAGGAATAACAAACTCGGGTGCACAGATGCACCACAGGAAGGGTAAGGGTGAGCTGTGACAGAGTGAGAGAGTGGCATGGACATATATACACTCCCAAACGTGAAATAGATAGCTAGTAGGAAGCAGCTGCATAGCACAGGGAGATCAGCTCAGTGCTTTGTGACCACCTAGAGAGGTGGGATAAAGAGGGTGGGAGGGAGACGCAAGAGGGAGGGGTATGGGGATGTATGTATATGTTATAGCTGATTCACTTTGTTATAAAGCAGAAACTAACACACCACTGTAAAGCAACTATACTCCAATAAACATATTAAAAAACAAAACGAAACATACACACACACACACACACACACACACACACACACACA
>NW_020172735.1:688808-691747 GCF_003031525.2 Neophocaena asiaeorientalis asiaeorientalis | reverse complement strand
GAAATAAATGAACCGGTTCAAAGACTTAATAAAACACAAAACGTCCCTCAAGCACAGGACATTTTGTTAGGTTCTATGGATCAGTTACCACCTTACTAGAATAACACACCACACTAGCGGATGAAAACTATTAAGCTAGAGAATTAAATCTCCTACTTAAAACAGGGATAAACAGGAATAACAAACTCGGGTGCACAGATGCACCACAGGAAGGGTAAGGGTGAGCTGTGACAGAGTGAGAGAGTGGCATGGACATATATACACTCCCAAACGTGAAATAGATAGCTAGTAGGAAGCAGCTGCATAGCACAGGGAGATCAGCTCAGTGCTTTGTGACCACCTAGAGAGGTGGGATAAAGAGGGTGGGAGGGAGACGCAAGAGGGAGGGGTATGGGGATGTATGTATATGTTATAGCTGATTCACTTTGTTATAAAGCAGAAACTAACACACCACTGTAAAGCAACTATACTCCAATAAACATATTAAAAAACAAAACGAAACATACACACACACACACACACACACACACACACACACACAACCAGACTGCATCAGTGCTCCGCGTGAGGTAGTTCCGCTGCCCATTTCCCTGCTCGTCCCCCTGTTCAGGTGGTGGCCAGGAGAAGCTCCTCACAAGCCTCGGTTGACATATTCTGGGAGTCACACCCCCACCACCGGCTGCTCCCAGCCAATGCCTGAGCTCTCCAGAACCTGAACTCAAAGGGAGAAACACTCGACTAGAGATAAGGGACTCCTCTGATGACTGACTTTGGCTTTATTGCTTCCCCAGGCTTTGCTGAGCCTTCCTCAGACAGCAAGGCAACAGTCAGGGCGCTTCTACCTCCCTGCCGTCCTCCTTTTCACTTCACTCGGGATCAGACTGATAATTCTCCCAGCTTCTCTGACTCCCTGTTTTCCTTCCCACCGGCATTACATCTAATCGCATCCCTGCACATTTAATCCCATCTTGGCATGCAGGCTAACACACCAAAATGAAGGGAAGATTCTTGGGTAGTGCAGCAGGCATAGCCCATGAGCCTTTTCTCTGACCCTAATAAAACACCCAGGTACCCAGTCTTCCACATGCCCTGCTGTCCCTATAAAGAGATATCAGTTGCTCTTTGATAAAGGAAGATCTGTTGCTTTAAGGAAAGGCAGGAACAATATAGCTATTAACATATTATTATATGCATAATATTCATATATAAGAAAGAAATTTACTTAAGTATAAAATCTGAGCACTACCACTACCATATAAAACAAGAGGGAACACATTTTACATTTAAAAAGGGAACAGATAATTAGAGATTAATATTCATTGCACTGTCTGTGTCACTGTGCTAATTCATGAAAGTACTCGCATTTCACTTAATCCTCTCCTCCCCTAGGATTTACTACTGTTATCTCCTCAAGTTTACAGATAAAGACACTGAAACACAGATAGGTTAAGGGACTTGTTCTGGGCCCTACACAGCCTGTAATTTTGGATTCCACAATTCTGGCTCCAGGAGCTGCACTCGGAACTCCTCTCCTCTCCAGCCCTCTGTTTTATTAACCGTATCAAGCCAGGTAAATGCTTACCTGAGCACCTCTCCAATTCCCAATCTTGGCTTGCTTATCCAATTCCAATTTCCTGATTGGCCCTGGCCATTTATGCCTTAGGTTCTGCCTCTCATGATTTATTTCAGTAGCTAAATTTGGAAAGAATAAATTTCAGGGCGATTTTGCTTCTAGGAGTACAGAAGATTCCGAAGCAGTGCCACTGCCCAAATAACAGTTAGGTGTATGTGGAGCAGAGACTTTCTAATACATTGCTGAACTGATAGGTGAGGACACACTCCAAGTGCCACACCCCAAATAAAAGGACATCAAAAGGGGGCAGAGTGCACCTTCCTTGGAAATATGAACAACTCTGGAATCCATTCCTCAAAAACATGGGGATTAGAGATGCTGATGTCTGGAGGATGAGTGTTCAGCAGAAGAAATCGCCAGAACAGAGGTCTTGAGGGTGACCTGCCTTTGCCTATTCACACTCCGTTCTCAACATAGCAGCCAAAGAGATGCTGTTAAAGTATAAGTCAGATCATCTCTCACCTCTTCACAAACTTCCCCGGGCTGTGCATCTCATACAGAGTAAAATCCAAAGTCCTTTCTGTGGCCTACAAGACCTTACGTTATCTGCTCCCTGCCACCCCCTCCTCCTCTGTCACTGGCAGTCTCTACCCAGGATAACGTGTTCTCATGTCCTTAGCTTGAATGTTGTAGTGGATCCCAAAGGCACTGCGTTAGAAGCTCTTAGCACATTGTGATCTTTTCAACAGTTGCTTTCTTGCAGAGGGTCTGAGTGGCTCACCCCTATGGCTGTCAGAATTGGCCAGGCTGAATTAATCAAACTCAAATGAAGAGCAGATATTTTAACATCTAATTTTTTTGTTTTAGGCTTCATGCATATTCTGTAATCCATTCTCCCATAAATTCAACTTAATTGGGATAAAAGATCTTTTAATTATTAAAAATATAAATTATTAACTATTAAAAAATAATTTGCATCTTTCTCTCATATTCACATTAACTAGCTTCAGGGTAACATTATGTTGACAAATAGAGGTGATTAGGAAGAGAACTTAAGTAAAAAATATAGTCTTTTACATTTACCCCATGTTTATGAATTCTAGTACTCTTCATTCCTTCCATTTGAGTTTCTATTTGGTGCCATTTCTATACAGCCTGAAGAAATTTATTTTAACTTCTTTAATCTTAGAATGTTTTATTCTATCGTCATTTTGTTTCTACATTAATAAGTTGAATTTTTAGAGCAGTTCTAGGTTTATAGAAAAATTGAGAAGAAAGTAATGGGAGTTCCCATAAACCCCCTCCTCCTTCCCCTCACCTGTTGTTAACATCCTACATTAGTTCAATACATTTGTTTTTTTTTTTT
>NW_020172735.1:495181-686179 GCF_003031525.2 Neophocaena asiaeorientalis asiaeorientalis | reverse complement strand
TATATATATATATATATATATATATACACACATATATCCTTTTCAGATTGGCTTCTTTCACTTAGCAATATGCATTTAAGATTCTTCTTTGTCTACTTGTGGCTTTTTGACAGCTCATTTCTTTTTATCAATAAATAATATTCCATTGTCTGAATGCACAACTGTTGTGCCATTCACATTTTGGTTGCTTTCAAGCTTTGACAAATATGAGTTATATTACTATAAATATCCATGTGTACATTTTTGTGTGGACATATTGGGGTTGGCCAAAAAGCCAAAATGTTCATTTGGGTTTTTCCATAAGATCTTATGGAAAAACCTCAATGAACTTTTTGGCCAACCCCCAATACATTTCCAACTCCTTTGGGTATACACCAAGGAGTGAGATTGCTGGATCATATGGTAAAAGTATGTTTAGTTTGTAGGAAACTGCCAAACTGTCTTTCAAAGTGGCTGCATCATTTTTCATTCTCACAGCAATGATCACCTTCATTTTGAAAAATATTTTGTTGGACATAGAATTCTGGGTTGAAAAATTTTTTCTTTGTATGGAAAGATGTCATCCCCCTGTCTCTGTCCTCCATTGTTTCTTATCGGAAGTCAGCAGTCATTCACATTGTTGTTTCTCTGGGTGAGTTCAAGACATTTTCTTTATCTTTCGTTTTCAGTAGTGAGGCCATGATGTGGCTAGTTGTAGATTTCTTTTTATTTCCTGGATAAATTTCTTGCCTGGATAAACTTCTCCTACAATTAAATGACTAGATAAGAATGTTTTGAAATCATCATGTCAATTATTTTTAGGTAAGTGAATTTATATAAAGCATTTAGAAGCAGCCTTTTCACATAGTACCAGCAGTTATTGTAGAAACATGTTTTCAAGTTACCTTGAAAAATATGCAAAACTAATTATTTCATTTATATATTTTAAACTATAACTAGGAAATATTTATTATGTAATTATTTTTTAAGAAAACATTGTTCCTCATAGAGCAAAGGTAAACTATATAAGAAAGCTATAAAGTATAAAGGTAAACTACAACAAAGGTAAACTAAGCATTACTCATAATTATTACAAATTCCAAATTAAATGAATATAAATTATATGGATTTTTCTGCCCACTAGTTCCACAAAGAGAGAGGTGCAAATGTAATGGTTTAGTAAAGATTTTAGATGAATAATCTCAGAAAAGGTAGTGAGTGGAAAAGGGTTAAAGCCCAGGAAGAGGCTCTTCACATTCTTTGAAGTAGAAAATACAGTGGCTTTACTGTGAATTGTAGAACACTTGACAATTAGGTCATGGGAAGCTCTATGAGGAAGAGAATGTGTTAGCTTTGTTTCTTAGAGGAATGACCTTTCTGATGTTTCCTCCTAGAATTGTTTCCTTTTCTCCAAAATAATGGTTTATCTTAAGACAATAATAACTAATTTATGTGTGGTGCTCTCCTAGTATATGAAGAATTTTTAACACACTTTTATCTCAGTTAATCCTTATAAAAATTAATAGGACCATTATCTCTCATTTATTTGCAGGCTCTACACACCCAGTTAGTGGCTGATCTGGTCATTGAAACCAAGACTTTCAATGCCAAACCCCATACAGATGAACATCCCACCATATTGCTGTGGCAAATAAATACTAATTACATAGCCTCCCACATTGTGAAGTGAATCCACAATAACTAAATTCCAAACACCAGAATTCAGTGCATTGAGTTTTAACCGAGGTCTGAAGCACTACAAAGAGTTCAAGAGACATAGGAGAGAGTTACAGGTTTAGAGTAAACAGCAGCAGGACATACAGAAAAGAAAGAAAGCACAGTTTTGTGCAAGTACCCTAAGGGTGGATCCAGAGAAGGAAGAAAGTAAACAGGAGAGAGGGAATGTAATGCAGACCAGAGAATGCAGAGCAGAGGAAGTGAAATTTCAGGAGAAATGAGAGTACAAAGAAGTCATCAGGGGAGAGAGAGAGTAATACAAAACATGAAAGAATGATCACAAATACTAGTTATACTGGTACCACAACCACAACAAAGAAACATTTAGCCCATGACTGTAATATGCATTACTTCCTAATAACACAGAGGGATTGAGTAACAAGTCCCAGAGCCACAGCTTTATAAGAGATGATGCAAAATTTAGAACAGGTCTGACTGACTCCAGAATCCACTCTCGTAGCGACCCAGAATTTAGAATTGTTCATGACAGTGCCATCATATCAGGATATTTGGGCGTTGAGTACATCACAGAGCAGGCTTTAAATCCGTGAGTGGGTACAAGAAGAGAGAAAATGAGACCCAGGAGGCCAGGGAGGAAGGCACTAGGGACAGCAGAGTATCACTGACACACTGACCTTTTCACGCCTGACAAAAGCTATTAATTGGGAGAAGCAGGTAGTAAAAAAGTCATTTCAAATCTGGAACTACTGCAACATCTTCAGTAAAGATGTTTCTAGGTTTGCCCAGAGTATTACTGCTACTCTCAAACAACATAATTTTTATTTAAATTTGCAGTAAAAAACCTAGTCTGGTATTATCTGGAGCAGTAATAACATTTAATATTTGTACATTCCCTTTAAAGTTTTCAAAGAGGTTTTGCACACATCATATCATTTGGTTCTCAAAAATTCTGTGAAGAAGTTATTGATTTTGCAAGTTTTTTTAGAAGAAAAAAATAATCATCTCAGTGAGGCACCGTGGTAGAAAAAGCATGGACCAGGCATTAGACAGACTTGTGTTCATATCCCAGCACAGCCCGACAGTTAGTTATTAATTTGTGACACTGGATGAGTTACTAACTTTTCTAGACCTCAGTGTCCTATATGCAAAAAAGGATTATGGTTTATAGTTTGCAATGTTTCTTGTTACTATCATGTAAGATAATAGGTACATGTAAAATACCCAACCATGCCTGAAAAAAAGTGAATGCTCAATAAAGATCTTATTTTAATTTGTCAGGATTCTTAGCTTCAAGTGGCCAAATTCTAACCCACATTATTTATTTATTTTTTATCTTAACCAAACTGTAGGAATAGCAGGGATGCAATTGAACCTTAAAAACTACACTCAGCAATATGAAGGCAGCTGAGATATCACTCCATCTTTTCTCCCAACTTTTCTCTGGATGTCATTTTCATTCTTTCTTATTACAGATTGTTTTCCTTCACATGGTGGCAAATATGATGGTGCTAAGTTCTATATCCTCTGCCACTGAATAGAATAAGAACTTAACTCTCTGGGTCCCTGATCTGGCATCAAGTGCCCCCCCCACCTCCACCCTCATTCCACTCACCTGTAGCCAGAGGGCAGACATCATGTAAGAACATGGCAGCTCCATGCAGCCATGTGGGTGCAGGAGGCCAGTATGGGGGTGCAAGTGCCCAGGAGAAGGTAGTGATGGAAAGCAACCTCTTGGACGTCCACTAAGTAATTACAGTTTCCCAAGGTCCCAGATGAAGTGTTAGAGGTGAGCTTAAACTCAAATCTGACTTCAAGTCAACTTTTTTCTGAGTGCTGATGAACTGATGACAGCTACCAGCTCTCTGGTGACTGGATGACATACAGATAGGGACAGACTCCCTCAAAGTGGCTCCTCTGGATATCTTCTTGACTGGGAGGAGGAGGTAGAGTTGCCTGACTGGTGAAGGCAAAGGCTCTAAGTCACGCTAAAGCAATGACATTTATACCCCCAGCATCACCGCTAAGACAAGTGATCGTCTGGGATCTGCTCTGCTGCAGTAGTGCATAGGGCGTGGTTCACAAGGCAGTGGTAGAGAAGGGACTGAAGGCTGGGGAATTTGTGCACTAGAGCAAGTGTCAAGGGCTCACCCCACTGGGTGGGGCTGCTCTGCCCTGAACCCGTGTTCTCTACTACGTGTATCTTTAATGACTCCTTTTCCCCTTCAGGGTTGAAATGCTTATGTATCTTGGGGGTCAGGACTCCTTTTATAGTTGCTGCTGCCCTTTGAGTTCTTGAAGGAACTCACAGAAAGATAAAGGCCAATTTGGCTTGCCATAATTTTAGAGGTTTCATTTTTGGCCAACCAGAATGACTGGGAACCATGACTGGGAACAAGTAAAACAGTGCAACACGACTGTCACGAAGGTGTACAGTTTTAGCCCAAATTTTAGGTTAAGATAACCTCTTCAAACCTACTCTCACACAATCCTAATTGAAGCCCAGTCCCAACACTCCATAGTAATCCCTGTCTACCTCACAGGGGATGAAGGGAAATCTCATAGGAGAGATGGCTTGCTGATGCACCCTCAATCTTTGTTCTAGGAAATGCTAGGATGCCGGGCTTCTGGTATACCTGCCCACAAATGAAAGCTCAGCTGCCTGGCACTTGGGTTCTTCCTCCACCTCTAGCAACACAAGATGCAAATAATCCTATATATCAGCCAGGAAGAGGGAAAAGCCTGCTGAACAGTTAGGGAATTCAGGCTGTTTTTGGGTGGCTAATAATAGATGAAAACATGTAATCTAGAGAGTCAGCACCTGTAACTCTGGACCTTCAGGAGCTTCATCCTATCATACTAATTTCACCTGAATACAAATGTTGGACTCAGAGCTCACCATGCTTTGCCCTTAATCTCATTAAATTCTGGGAGGTGTTTAAAACAATTATTATACAATTCTAGTGTGTATATTTCAGTTTGGAAAAGCATCACAACAGGCCTTGAGTGACCTTCTTGAATCTTTGTTTTGCCTATATTTCAATAAAGGACTGCTCTACCTCGTGGTGGCTCACCCTGGGAACAGTGCCAATATGTGGTAGATGCAGAGCTAACAAGAGTTGTTTGCTTGGAGCGTGCTTGGATTGATAGGCCATCCCCTGATGTTAGGGTAGTTGGGTGTACCTTATGAGCTACAATCGTGCAGCTCCTTGGAAAGTCTTAATTTGACTTAAGGTATTTGATGCAACTCACTAGATGATTAAAATTCTCTCCACATCGTATTTTGGAATTTTGGAGTTAGCATCTTTTGTGTGTCCACAGGAAAGGGAAGTAGAACTTTAACAAAATAGGGTTCATTGACATACCTGACTAGCCTTTACTATTAACTCTTCATTTGCACTGTGATTTTTCCCTTTTGGAATTTATTGGAGTTTCCTATCACAGTCCCACAGTAATGCCTAGTTCTATGTTCCATTCCCCTCCTCAAGGTGTCACAGGCCAAAAAAGCACACCCTAGGAAGCAATGCAGGTGTTCTGCCTCATATCTATACCTATTCCCATAACCCAAATTTCTAAAAGAAACAAACAAGCCAATGAGCTGGGGCCTTGGCCTTGTTCTGCCAAAAAATGCATTCTAGCAGGAATGGCAGTCCATGGTCCCCAGCTACTCCAGAGTTTTTAGGAGGTATGTGGAAACTGTGAGAACAGTTGAACACAGGCTGTAGCGACACATCTGGCCACACACAGTGTAATGAAAAGTCACATCAGTGGTGCACTACACCCACAGCCAGCATCGTGATCTGAAAAGAGGCCCACCCTGGTTTATACTCCTGGCTCTCACCTTTAGGATATGTGACATTGAGCAAAACTCACTTTCTGAGCCCATGTTTCCTTACCTGAAAACTGGGAATAGCAATAGAACCCACTTTGTAGGGTTTCTGTGAGAATTAATGAGTGCAATGCACCCAAAGTGCTGACACCGTGACATTGAGCAATGAATGTCCTTTTGGAGAAGCTGGTGACTGACTGGCTTGTGCTTTTGGTCACAGCTAACAATCAACTTAAGACACATTCTTTGAGAGCTTATAAACTCTGTGCTTTGCTCTTCTCTCCTAAATCCTGCCCAAGGGGCACAGGAGGGAAGAAGAAAAATAGACATTAAAGGGACTTTCCACATCGAAGGAAGCTCTGTGGAGAATGTAAGACAGCCAGTATCTTGTTAGCTGGTGAAGTATGTTTTTACCTGATTAGAAGGCTTAAGAATGAATTCTACGTGGATGGTTTCTTATGTTCAGGGGGACCATTTTCTTCAAAGAGATGTGTTGCCAATTCACTTTATTCTTAGCTCTTGGGAATTCAAGAAACAGATTTCTTCTAGGAAAATTTCCAAGGCAATGCTTGGAATTTCTTGAATAAACAAATAGTGGTGGGATATCTATGTGTGTGCCTGTCCTT
The DNA here is from genome assembly GCF_003031525.2 of Neophocaena asiaeorientalis asiaeorientalis. NCBI lineage: Eukaryota > Metazoa > Chordata > Mammalia > Artiodactyla > Phocoenidae > Neophocaena > Neophocaena asiaeorientalis. The sequence continues at coordinate 680,050 of NW_020172735.1, read as the reverse complement.
ATTTTTTTAATCTATTTAATGTCGCATTTTTGAAAATATATCACCCTCTCTTTCACCTGTTTGTTTAAGCCAAGTTTGTCTTTGATGTCAGGAATTTACAAGAAGTAAAATACACAGCATGAGCCTTTTGACATATCTGGCACACATCACTATTCAACTTCAACAAAGGAAAATGTGTTCTTTGTGATAAGAAAGCTCTATTTCTATATACTAAATATTATTAAGGAATGTTCTTGGGAAAATATGTGTTTCCATGTGTTGTTTTCACTTTTTTGTTTGTTTGTTTTGTTTTCACTTTTGATAGTGTGCTTGTAGAGCTGACTCCCACAGATAGTATTTCCTAAGGAACAATGGTGGTTAGAACAATAGACATTATCTTGGTGGCAGTTACAATGAGAAGTGTATTAACTTCCTTATTCCAATGAAGTTTAGTAAATGAAAACTCTTCCATTTGTACTATTCATGACAATGCAGAAAAGAGAAGTTATGTGAAGCAGAAAGAGATTAAATATAGGGAAGTAGAAAGGAGCTGATTCCATCTGGGTCTTCAGGACTGTCCTACTAGAGGGGCTGCTACCTCTGAGGACATCCCTGGAGTTGTGCTGGCAGTAAGAGGCTGCTTCCGCCTCAACTGTTTCTCATCTAGTAGGGAGATGGAGAATGGACACCTAAATCCAATCCAGGGATTAAGGAGCCAGATCTTGAAACTGTTGCTGCTTCCACGACTTCCCGACATCCAGGAAACTGGAGAATGCACACAGGGACACTGCTATAGGGAAGCCTTCCACTTCCTTGATCTCATGGTCATACCAGCAGAAAGGGCCAATAATTGCAAATGATGGTCCCACCCAATTCTGCCTTCTACATCTCATGAATGCATTTAATTGAGAGTCTAATTTGCACTCAGAATCCTTGTTGCAAGGGAGTCTGAAAAGTGTAATTTTTAGATGTTTAATTTCTCTAACTACCACGAGTGTGGTGTAGTGGTAGAATGAGTCAATTCAGAGTTTCCAGCACTCTATTTACATAGCAGGTGCATCATAGCTACTTCTTTTCCCAATTGCATTGGGCACCTATTTCTGGAATAGCATTTATATTCTAATATGATTATTTAAGTATGCCTTTCCAGGATTGTATGTATACTCCCTGAAAAGGTTACTTATATCTCTAGTACCTGGCACATAGTAGAGATCAAACAAATGTTTGTTTAATCAATAAATGAGTGAATGAATTATCTTTTTTGCTAGAATTTAGCTTCAAAGGCAGAGTCTATGTCTTATCCACTTTGGTATAACCAGCTCGCAGCACTGGACTTTGTCTATATTTAAGAAAAAAGAAGATGACTTAAATAAATATTAAATATATGTTTTATTATTTTAATACCCAATTGGAATGACATTCTAACTTCTTTGTTCCAAGATAACCGTTTCTTTGAACAGATTCCACTTTAAATTCTTGTTATGTACTACCACTACCAGTTGCTAGTCTGTGCTTCCTATATTCTAAGCATGTAACTATATTCCAAGCATGAAAGAGCTTTTCATGTATTATCAATATTTAGCCTCATCCTGGGAGTTAGGGGCTATTACTGACCACAGATCCTTATATACAATTATCTGAAAACCAAATGTTCAGCTTAATGAAATATAAACTCCTGTGTAACCACAGCCAAGGTCAAGAAATAGACCATTGTCTGCATCATAGAGGCACACCCTTCTTTCCACCCACTGCCCATTCCTAACCACAGCCCCCTTTTTCACCCCTAATTCAACTACTCCTCCAATATCCATGGTTATCACTTCCTTGCTTTTCTTCAGACTTTTATCTCCTTAATTTTCATTCCTGTAAACTATAGTTCAGCTTTAACTAATTTTGAACTTTATATAAATGGAATCATACTATAGAAATACTATTGTGTTTTTCAAAGTGTTTGGCTGTTTTATTATTGTTGTTGTTCAATATTATGTTTGAGAGAGTTGTCCATGTTGCTGTGTGTAGTTCTAATTTGTTCATTTAATTGCATTGCATTGTATTAATACTTACAAACTACTTATGCATGCTACCCTTGAATGGCATTTGGATGATTTCTGTTTTGGCATATTAAAAATAATACTTCTAAGAACATTTCTGTAAGTCAGTAAGAACTTGTAAGAGCTTTCCTGAAGTCAGTAGTATGTTGGTAAATATTTAACAACTGGCTCTCCAGGGTGAAAAGCCCTGCTTGTAGAGTCTGCCTATTTCCATCGTGTAAATACTTCCACCATGGCCACTTTAAAGCTACCAATGTCTCTGAATGTGGCACTGGAGAGAGCTGCACATCAACAGCTCTCTTGAACTGGTGCAAGCTGGCTCCAGCACACCCCTGCCTGGAGTTTAATGTGCCTCTATGTCTTTTGGGTGTATATGTAGGGGTAAATTGCTGGATGGAGTGTATATTTAGCTCTAGCAGATAATGTCAGACTATTTCAAAAGTGATTGTACCCATTTAGCCTCCTTTTGGCAGTGGGTGACAGGTCCAGTTATGTTACATCTTTGCCAACAATGTGTTATTTCCATCCATTTTCTTTTTGCAATTTCTGTCATCTCATGGTGTTTTTAATTCACATTTTCCTGATATTAATAAGGTTGACATCTTATCATATGATTGTTGGCTATTTGAACATCCTCTTTTAGGAAGTTGTATTCAAATCTCCTGCCAAATTTTCTATTGGATGTCTTACTTTTCTTATTAAATTGTAATTGTTTATATGTTCAGGATATTACCCATTTAGTTGGTTATGTATTTTGCAAAAGTTTTTTCTCATTCAGTAGGCTTGCCATTTCTCTTTCTTAATGATTAATTTTGATTAATAGAACTACCTTATTTTAATGTATTCAGTTAATTTTTCCCATTATGTTTAGTACTTTTGTTTAACAATATCTCTTTATCATGAGATTCTAAAGATGTTCTCCTATATTATTCTCCAAAAATTTTATTGTTTTGCTTTTCACCCTTGGTTCTGGAACTGATTTTTAGAATGAAGTAGAGGTCTAGATGGATGATAGTTTCAGCACCATTTATTAAAGAGAGTTATTCTCTCTCAACTGCTCTGCCATCTTGCATTTGTCATAAATCAAGTGTCAATATATTAAGTGACCTTGTGTTTGGGCCTTCTGCTCTTTTCTATTATTTTATTTGTCTATCCATACAACAATAAGAGATTGCCCCACTTTTAAAGAACATTGCTATCTAGTGGAACAATTTCTCTCATACTGTTGTTCTTCGGTTTAGTTTATTCTTGGCTGTGTATTTCCCCATGTACTTTCATATTAGTTGATCAAGATATGCAAAGAAACTTGAAATATTAGTTGGGATTACATTGAGTTTATAGGTTAATTTATGGATAATTAATGTCTCTAAAATACTGAGATTTCAATCCAGGGAGGTGGTGTATCTCTCAATTTAATCAGATCATTTAAATGTTACCTTAAAAACATTTACAGTTTTCTACATAGAAAGTTTGCCCAACTTTCATAAAATTTACTTGTAGGTATATGATATTTTCAATGTTCTTGAAAATATTTTAAAATTTTATATTTGTTGATAGTACTAATACAATTGAGTTTTATATTGAACATGAACCCATAAATTTTGCTAAACTCACTAATTTAACAATTTGTCACTTTTTATATTTTTTCTATGTGCCCAGTCATATAATTTGTGAATAATATATGGAGTTAGTCTAACTTGAGGTTAAGACTAAGAAGTCCTTCAGACTGCTAAGTCTGGCCAAGATCTCTGACACCTAGTAAAAGTTCAGGAGTTTCCCAAAACCAGTTACAGATTTGAAAATTTGTAGAAGGACTCAAAACTCACTGAAAGCTATTCTACTGACAGTCATACTTATTAAGGTTAAGGATACAAATTAGAATCATTCAAAGGAAAAGACACAATGGGTGAAGGTCTGGGAAGGTGTAGAGCTTCTGGCTGTCAGGAGAGCCCTGTGGATCCATTGATGGCACTACCTCCTCCTGGTCATATGAGTAGCAACATGTACAGAGTATTCCTGCCAACCAGGGAAGCTCACTTGAGCTTCTGTGTCCAGAACTTTTGTTGAGGCTTCATTGCGTAGGCATGATTGATTGAATCATTCCCATGTGGTTGAACTCAATCTCCAGCCTCCCCTCCCCAGAGACTGAGCTGACATTACATGGCCCAGAGGGCCCATCAAGAATCATCACATTTGCACAAATTATCATGTGGTATCTGAGGAGCTCACCATGAATAACAAAGATACTCTAGCACTCAGGAAATTCCAAGTGTTTAGAACTTACCTCTCAAGAGTCTGGGCAAAGGTCAGACTTCTCTTTGGAAGACAAATTCCTTACTACACGATTTTTTTTCTTTCTTCTTTATCTTTATTCGTATTTATTTCTTTTTCTTGATACATTGCACTGGATTTCAGTATATTGTAAAATAGTAGTGCTAATCGTGAGTACTACTGTTTTCTTCCTGATCTTAAAGGGGATGTTTTTGATATCACCATTAAGATATCCTGTATCAGATTAGGAAACATTTCTTCTATTCCTAGTTTGTTAAAAATGGGGATTTTGTGAAAAACAAAGTGGAATTTTTTACTTTATTTGCATCTGATAAGATAGTTGTATAGTTCTCCTTTAGTCTGTCAATGTATAAAATTACATTGATTTTCTACTGCCAAAAACATGTGCATTGACAGAATAAACACAGTTTGGTTATGATTCATCCTTCTTAAATGTTATTCAATTCTGTTTGCTGATTTTTTCCATTTTATTCATGAATTAAAATTTTCTGGAATTTTTTTAATGACCTTGTTGGGTTTTAGAAACAAAGTTCTGCTGGCTTCCAAATACAAGTTTGGGAGTGTTCCCTTTTAAAAATTTTTCTGGGAGAGTTTATGTAGTATTGGTATTAGTTGATCCTGAAATGTTTGGCAGAATTCCATAGTAAAGTGATATGGACCAAATTTCAATTATGTATGCAATGTCTTTAATCATGATAGGAACACAGATTTTCTATTTTGCTTTATGTCACTTCTATTAAGTTGGTGCTTTAATATGCATATTTGTTAATTTTAATTTAAGTCCCTAATGCATTGGTATAAAGTTGTTCATAGTATCCTCTTACTATTTTTCAGTGACTGCATGATCTATAGTTATATCTCTTAAGTTAGCAGTTATTTTCTCCCACCATTTTGAAGATCTGAGTTAATTATTTTTATTTATTTATTTATTTTTTTGTGGTACACGGGCCTCTCACTGTTGTGGCCTCTCCCGTTGCGGAGCACAGGCTCTGGACGCACAGCCTCAGCAGCCATGGCTCTCGGGCCCAGCCGCTCCGCAGCATGTGGGATCCTCCCGGACCGGGGCACGAACCCGTGTCCCCTGCATCGGCAGGCGGACTCTCAACCACTGCGCCACCAGGGAAGCCCCTCAGTTCATTATCTTTTGACTTCAGTTTCTTTAGTTGAGAAGTCAGGTGACAGTTTTTACTCTTTTTCATGAAATCTGAATATTTTTCTCTGGGTGCTTTTTACATTTTCTCTTTAACTTTGTTGCACTTTAGTTTTACTGTGATGTGTCTAGATTGTGTGTATATGTGTGTGTGTGTGTGTGTGTGTGTGTGTATGTGTGTGTGTGTGTGTATGTGTGTGTGTGTGTGTGTGTGTGTGTGTATGTGTGTTTATCTTGCTGGGGGGTTACTGGGTCCTTTGCCTTTCAATAATTTTGGAGAATTTTCTCAAATATTTCTTCTCCTCCACTCTTTGTCTTATTTCTTTCAGGAAGTACTATTTTGTATATATTATACCATTATTACTGTATTCTCTCTGTCTCTGTCTCTGTCTCTCTGTTGTGTGTGTGTGTGTGTGTGTGTGTGTGTGTGTGTGTGTGAATTCTTTTTGTCTCCCTATGAGTCATTCTGGATATTTTCCTCTGACCCAACTTCCAGCCTATTCTCTCTCTAGCCATGTACGGATTATAATCTGCAGTTAAACCCACTCATCATTTTTAATTTCTGTTACTGTATTTTTTAATTTCAAAGTTTCTATTTGATTCTTTTTCAAATCCATATCACTTTTTATTGTTTTTAGTTCTTGGCTAAAATATTCTACCTAAACAAGAACATAGTAAGTATAGTTTAAAAATGTGTGTGTGTGTGTGTGTGTGTGTGTGTGTGTGTGTGTTTTAATGTGCCTGGTTATATTTCGTTGTGTCTTAGGTATAGTTATTGGAATTTTATTTGTAAGAAAAATTTAAGGACTAGGATAAATGTGAAGGTTTGGTTTACTTGTAGTTCAAGTAGTTTGTCTAAATTACCTAGTCTGCTATTACTGGAAAAGAAAGAGCTAGAGTGATCTTTTAAATATATAATTATGCTACTTCCCACTTTAAATCTTTCCAATGGCTTCCCATGAAGCTTAGAATGAAATCTAAGTTCTGTTCATAGTTAGGATAACTTCTTCTTCAACCTCATTAGGTTTATCAGTTTTTCCCAATTCAGGGAGCTTATTTTTGTTTGCATTCATCCCTGGCTCTTTGAATGGCTTGTTCTAACTTACCTATTCGTTTTCAGTGAAATATGACTTCCTCATGGGGAATCCAGACCTAACTAAATTAGCTTGGTCAACTTAATATTCTCTATCACTCTGTTTACTTTCTTGATAACATTTACCAAAATCAGTAATTATTTGATTATTATTATTATCTGCTTATTTATTATGTTTTCCCTACCACTTAAATGTACACGTTGAGAACTGGGACTGCTTCTCCAGTAACTAGCATGAAAACTTGCACATAATTCAGTAAACAGAGTTTTAATGAATGAAGGTTATATTAAGTGCTGAGAATGTATTTAAAAATAGAAGTAATCATTGTTTTTGTCATCTTTGTAGTAGTAGTAGTAGTAGTAGCAATAGTAGTTGTATTATGGTTAAAAATAGTAATATGGCCTGAAAAGCAGTTAGAGTCATACTGACTGACTTTGAATCTTACTCTGACACTTACTACCTGTGTAACCTTGGACAAGTTAACTAACTTCTCTGTCCTTCAGTTTCCTCAACTTTAGAAGAGTGATAATCAAGTCTTCATCCCTTATCCAAATCCTGAGGCTGAATACATTTTGGAATTCAGAATTTTCCTTATTTTAGAAAAGTAATGTGGTACATATACCATATATTCTATAACAATCACAGTAGTGTCTTAGGCAGCTGCCATAATTTAACACATTAATATTTTTGCAGTAAAACATATTAATCATAAGTGGAATAACTAGACTATGAGTGGGTTTATATCAGTAAAGATCAGATTTTACTACACAAACTTTGAAAACTTAGTTTTCAGAGCTGATCTTTGGGAACTCAAATGCACAGAGAACCATAGAACTCTAAAAATGGGAAGAATCCTAGTGGTCTTTTTTTACAACTTCTCCAATTTTAATGATGAGGAAACCTAAGACACAGAGATATCAGACAACCTCCCTAAGATCACGTAGCTAGTTTCTTATAGTGTTGGAGACTGACTTTCAGTTTAGTGTCCTTTTTGCTACACCATATTATAAAAAAAAATAGATGATAATTTTACTTCAGACTTGAAAACTAGAACTAATGAATTGTTCACGTGATTCTTTCCAATCTTGAAATTCTAAAATGTGGACTTTCTCATGATCAGTGGATAATTTTTTTGATTACCAAAAAATATGTTTCTTAGTAGATGGTGATAATGAGAAGAAGAAATGCCCTTGCATCAGTACTTACAAGACAGTGAAGAAGACATTTACAGAAAAGGTGAGTAACAAATAGAAGTTAGCATGTGAATTTTCCCAATGGATAATAAATGCTATATTATTGATTTCGTATAGAGAATATTATGATAACCTAAAAGGGACGCTAGAGTTGGTGAATTGAAATATCTGTAAAATTCTATGGATAAACCCCTTTTTCAAAATGGTAAAAGAGCTTCCAGTCTTTTTACTCATTATCTCATATAGCAAATGATATTCTGAAAAATGTGCAGAGTTGACTGACATTTGCTTTAGCTATTGAAAATCAAGTCATTATTAGTGGTAAGCATATCAAGTACTACATAATCGGCATTCAGTGAAAATACTAAAATTGCCTATGTGGGCAATTAGCGTATGTTTTTGTAAAGATAAAACTGCATCTCAATTTACTTATAAAAATTTCAGAACCCCTTATTTTACAGAGAAAGCCTTTTTTTTTTTTTTTGCAGTACACGGGCCTCTCCCTGTTGTGGCCTCTCCCGTTGCGGAGCACAGGCTCCAGACGCACAGGCTCAGCGGCCATGGCTCACGGGCCTAGCCGCTCCGCGGCATGTGAGATCTTCCCGGACCGGGGCGCGAACCAGTGTCCCCTGCAACGGCAGGCGGACTCTCAACCACTGCACCACCAGGGAAGCACACAGAGAAAGATTTTAAAGTTAAACCTGAAATCGCATTTATTGGCACGAACATGGAGTTATAACCTCTTAATTAGTAGTGGCAGTCACAGGACAATTGAAACACTAATGCCACACAGACTGCAGAAATATTTTTCTCTTAGATTCCTTAGAAACAGATAATTCTCTGAAGACAGTACCACATAGTGATGGGAGGTGACTGAAGCAGCTGTTCAGAGAAGGTGTTGGTAGAAAGAAAGGGCTGTAGAGTTCCAGAATGACATTGCAATTAAAAAAGAAAAATGGATGCAATTCTGCCTTACAAGTACATTTTTTTTTCCTTTTGAAATAATCCATGAGACTTGCCAAAGGCTTCCTGGCATGAGCAGTATGTATATTTGCTTGCGTGGAAGGCTGGTTTCTTGAACACAGAATTTCTCATTTTTGTAAGTGTAACTGAAGACATAGTTTCAGTCTCCCTGATGAGCTACAGGAACATAAAACTGTAGGACAGGTAAAGACTCATCTATAAGTGATTTTGCTCATGCTGTACATCTAATCTAAGTTTAATTGTTATCTTTTCTTGATAGAATTGTATTGTATTATACAAAAATCCAGAAAAGCATACATTGAAGGTTATCATTGTCTGCATTTTGTTGTACCTTCCAGATTTTTCTATTCATATATTTGTGATGTTTAAATAACAAACATTTATTATACCAAGCAAAGTTTTGAAGCTTCTTTTTCATTCAAAATAAAAATGTGAATAGTTTTCTATGTCAGTATATTTTTTATGCATGATTTAATGGCTGAAAAAAATAAAATGTTTTCTAGAGCCAGCCATGTACTAAGCATTTTAAATTATCTTTTCAAAATTTAATCCTCATAACAACCTTAAAAGGTCAGTATTATTATGATCCTCATTATATAGTTAAAGAAATCAAAGTCTAGCTTAAGTAATATATCCAAGTACAGATATCTAGAAAGTAAGAGAAACAAGGTACCTGGGCACTCTAACTCCAAGAGTTTATGCCCTGAATCATATCACTCAGTTTTTCCTTTGCATGCACGATCTGCAATATATTTAATGCTTCTCTAACTGTTAGACCTCTAAATCGCTTCCTTTTTTTCTTCTTTCTCTCTCTTCCTCCTCCTCTTCCCTCCTTTCTTTCTATTATAAACAGCTCTTTGATGAGCATCTGTGTAGCAAAATCTTAGGTACACGACCTCAAAGTTCAAATGTGAGTAACAACTGGTTCACAAATATCTGGGATCCATTGTCCTCCAAATTCTTACCCTCATGGGCTATGTCACTTCATGGACAAGTGACAGAAGACTCAACTCAGAAGTCTGGCTGAGTTCTCCATGAGCTTTCTTGCCCATCTGGTGAAACTTGAGTGTTGAGATGGCAGAAGCACAGAGCACACAGCTCGCATCAGCCTGGGTCCCTGAGTGATGACACAGCTCAGCATACCCAACTCCCACTGATCTGTTTTGAACCTGAAACTTGAACTACAGAACAAAAATATCTTCAAGTCTCTGAGTTATTAGGTTTAAACTGTTACCACACATAATAGGAATTAGACTATATGTAGCAAAAATTATATCCATTTGCCTTCTGACTCAGCAATCCTATTTCAAGGAATCTTCCCCAGTCATGCTGGCCAAAAAGAGAAATAATGTATGCACAAGGCTATTAACTGCAGAGGAAATGACTTCTGAATATTTTTGAACAAGCACACATCAAGAACACTTACTTCATCTTTTACTTTCGCTTTTTAGGGATTGCTCTGTCCTCTACTTGAAAAATGAAAATACTATCTACTGAATTCGAGTTATGTTCTTGTTGACATTTGTGTTTATGCTTGCCTGTTTGCTCATTCTTGCATACATGCATGCATCTTCCTGATTCTGAGGGAGGTCAGAGCAGTTTCCTAAAGTTCATACATGGATGTTGAGATAGCATCAAGGTGAGGTGCATAAGAAGTAGATCAGATCCTGAATTATCTGTGGGAAAAGAAGGTTTTATCATTAGGAACCTTGGAGTGCAGGATAATTTGAAGATAAAAGGGGAGGGAAAAGCATTTGTCCAAAGTCCTTTCATGTGAATGCTTAGTTTCAAGCAAAGGGAGATGTTTGAAGCAACTTAAAACACTTAACTGAGGGGCCTTAAAATGCTTAAGAGGACACTAGAAATTGTGGAGGACTGTAAATTTTGGTTGTTAACACAAAGTAAGATCTCTTTATTTTTACATATACAGCATATAGTATTTTAATTTACTCAAGGAATTTAGCTTCATTTGCATTTGAGAGAGTGCAATTTTGCAAGATTTTTTCTTTCCCTTTTGGGTAAATATTTGGTGCAAGTGCATTTCTTGAGAACCTTCTGAAAGATAAAGTGCTTTTCATGTTTCTCTCAAGGTCTCAATAAACGGAGCATCTGAGGAAATGGGAATCTATAATGACACCCACCTCCTAGCACTCATGTGTGTGTGTGAGCATTTTTCAGTGAACTACTGCTTTCAGGAGCCGTTTCCATGTGAGCAGCCACACCTGGGCCGTACTGCATTCAGAAAGGGACCCGTGACTGGCACACTGAACTGGAAACGTCGCCAGTGTGATGAGAATGCCTAATGTCCCCAGAGCGGCCATGCGGCAGAAGCAGCACTGACAAATCAAAACGTTACTCTGCTGAGCACAGCGACATGGAAATTTTTGAAGAGGGAATCTCTGTCTTACGCAGGTAGTGGCTGGGGCGTGAGTGCAATGCAGAAGGAGCCTGCAGCGCGGAGCCGAGGCCGTGCCACGCCCTGTGCCTGTATTGCTGTCCATCTTTTCCTGGGCAAAGCTGGTAGCCAAAATGGTAACCATAGGGCAATAATCAAAATGCAGAACGTAAACAGTAAGGCTGCTACCACACGTTTGTAATAAATTATCCAATGCTGGTCACAGAAAGTGTTGTATAAATGAGGATGAATGAAAGAAGGAAACTGCCATCCCAGAAATGGCTGCAGGAGGGCAATCTGCAGACTGCAGAAGAGAAGCTTAATCGGTGGAGGACACTTGGGTGTCCTCAAGTGGAGGACAAGTGGAGGACACTTGGGTCATCTAATCACGTGGGAGTCAGCAGAGATAGAAAGGTGTTGGGAAAAGCTGTGTTTCTCTGCCTCTGCCATTTCTGGACAGTCTAATGATTTGCATGCAGAGAAGGAAGCCACCAGGTTACTGCAGGTCGACTGTGGGTCCTGGACCATTCCCAGGTTTGAAGCGCAGCAAATTGGAGTGTCCTCCAGTGATGGGGAAATTAGAAAGGAGGAATTAGTAATGAGCATCATTTTGGACATGTATGTTTTAAACTTATTCGGGGACATTCCAATCCAGAGAGGTGTGTTAAAGGGATAGGATCAAAGAGAGGCAGAGAGATCTGAGCTGGAAGCGCCTCATGTGAGCTCCTTAGGACTTAGAACTAGAGTTCCAGGCTGGTTCCCGAACATAAAGAAGCAATGGTTTTCCAAAGGAAGAGAGTCAGGGAAAGGAAGGAAGTACAGACAGGGGGGGATTTCTGAGAGAGGGAAGGGGCAGTGTATTTACAGGAGTGAAAAGAGCTGGAGGTGGAGGCTGTATAGCTTCACAGTCAGGGGACAGGCTTTGCAGAGTGACAACCTGGAGTCAAATCTTCTCATTCTCACCAAGCCTCAGTTTCCTCATTTGCCAATTGGACAGTAATAATGGCTCCTTCATAGAGTTTGGGAAAAGAAATTGAGAAAATATATAAAAAACACTTAGCACAGTGCCTAGAATATAGTAATCCCTCAATAAATAGTAGTTGTTTATTTATTAAAACATAAAAAGTAGAAATAAAAAATAGAAGCTTATGGCATTATTTTAGAATGTAGAAGGGAGATTAAGTGTGAAAAGGAGAATTCTGGATAAGGGTAAATCCATGGTTGAAGGCATAGGAATACATCAATGGGCTTTGGAAGGAGCAGAGGAATTTCTATATATATATCCTATAGTTCTTTATATTTATGAATCTTATAACCTCTTGAAAACATTCTGTCTTCTATCAAAGGAAGAAATATTTTTATATGCCTTTTCTATATCCACATATTCAACCAAGATTAACTGGAGAGATTAAGTTTTCTTAATCTGCACACTGCACATTTTCCATTTCCAATGATATCTAGATTGCTTCAAGATTGAGGAAGAGGAGTGTTGGAGTAGCTACATTGCAGCAATATTCCCTGGAAAATTGCTTTTTTATGCATATGGGTGGACCCTGAGCCTTATTCTGTTCTTAATCAGCCCTAGAATGAAGTCTTTCACCCACACAGTGCCACTCACTCATGCTCAGGGATGTCCCCCAACACTTCTGCACAGATGATGCCCTTTTCTTGGTTTATGTGGGCTACTCTGATTCATGATTTATTTGGGATTTCTGTCCCCTCCTGGGAGAAAATATTAGAGCTGTTGTGTAAAAAAATGGGTTTGAATGGTGGATCTACAGTTTATTAGCCTTGTTATGTTAATTAAACAAGGAGGCCATTAAACTGAGGTGGCTTTACTGTGTTAGCAGCCTGTGTATGCAAACCCAAACCTAAGTCTATAATGCCTCAAGTTTATGAGAAACCCAGGAACAACCAATTACAGACAACCAATGAGGCTTTCCCAAATAAGAGAACCACTTAAACTATAGTTAGTCAAATAATTTCCTTGCTTTGTTTCTGCCTTTTCTCTTTAAAACTCTTTCCCTGAGCTCCTGTCAGCTGAGTGCCCTGAACCACTTCTGGTTTGGTGCTGCCCAATTTGAATCAATTTATGCCCAAATAAACTCTTAAAAATTTTAATATGCCTCAGCTTATCTTTTAACAGCTTTATGACCTAAACTTTCACTTTCCCACTCTAATATAGGCATAATTCACAGAATTGTAAAAATAAAATTAGTGTACATAAGGCTCTTTATAAATTATAATATATCATACAAGTATGGTGGTGTTATAAACAGTTTTCTCTTTAATAAGTTAATTCTTTCTTACTCTCTCTCTACACTCTTGTAACTACTGAAGAAATGGCAGCATCTAGCAATCAAGTGCATTACCAAATTCATATTGAACAGCCACTAATTCCCAAGATCATGAACCTGTCTTGAATTCTTCTAGAGGAGAAAATTTTGTATGGCTAAGACTATGAACAGAAACGTTCCTCCCCAAACACACACTTACATTTACCCAACACATTTTGTTAGACTAGGAGTCAAATAAAATCTATTCAATAACCAAGTGTTGAAAGTTAAAAAGAGGGGACAGAGAGAGATAATAAAGTCTGTGGTATTCCTTCCTCACCAGCAACCAATTCTCCAATTCTTTGATACCAACTGGATGTCCAACGATTCAATCTTGACACTATCTAAATGAAACTAGTGTCAGATCCCATGGGTAAAAGAGCTCAGTCCAACAGGACTGCCCCTACTTCAAATGCCAGCTGCAGATGGGTTTCCCAGTCTACCCACTCTTCTGTCCAACAAACTACAAGTTTAGCGGGGGTGTGTTCTATGACTCCCCTCTCAGGTTTGATAATTTGCGAGAATAGCTCATAGAACCTAATCTGAAGTAATCCTTTTTTCTTTTTATGTTCTGTTTTTGAAAACCTTTTACTTTCTGTAGCCCTTTGGAGCTCCCATCTGCTTGCTAAATAGGATGCTTGTCCAATCATGAATCATTCAATAAAGTCAGTTAGATCTTTAAAATTTATTTGGTTGGTTTTTGTTTTTTAACACTGATTTATTATAAAGAATACAACTCAAGAATAGCCAAGTGGAAGACATAAATAGAGCAGGGCATGGAATGGCGGGCACATGACTTCTATGCCCTCTCAGGGCGCACCACCTTCCCAGCACCTCCATGTGTTCAGCAACCCAGGAACTTCCCAAACCTCATGGTTTAGGGATTTTTATGGAGGTTCCATTATGTAGGCATGATTATTAAATCACTGGCCATTGGTAATTGAACTCAATCTCCAGCTCTTCTCCTTTCCTTGGAGGTCAGGAGATGGGGTGGAAAGTTCTAACCCTCTAATCATGGCTTGGTCTTTCTGGTTACCAGCCCCACCCTGAAGTAATCTAGGGGCCCCAGCCAGGAGTCATCTCATTGCCTTACAAAAGACACTCATCACTCAGGAAATTCCAACAGTTTTAGGAGCTTTATGCCAGGACCCAGGGACAAAAACCAGATGTTTATATTTTATTGTATCACACCATCAAACCCACAGCTTCTCTTGGCTAGGCTATTCAATTCAGTCTGTTCTTTCAGACTTCATTGTCTGAACAAAGAACATATATATTTCTATTATACCATACAAGATTATAAGACTTCTACCAATATATTGCTCAGAAGGGCAATTTGTTATTGAGTTTACCCTGAAAATCTTGTCTCTCTGCCTCTTCAGTGCAGTAGATGTGGTTGGTCCTAGTCAAAGTCTAGACAAGCTATGTACTAATTTACAGAAGAAAGTTTTCTTTTTCTGTGATATGAATGCACATGTCTTCCAGCCTGATATCATCTTATAATTTCAGAATACATAGAGAGCCAAAATAACAATCAAAAGATTGCTTTGAAAGCGAGAACTTGGAGCAAAAGAAATGGATAGCCTTAAGGGTTATTTTCCTGGTTCTGGTGATTTCCGGAGAATCACCTCTGCTCCATTATGGAGTGCATTTCCCCAGTGAATGAAATATTCATGTATCTAGGATTTATTTTCTCTCTTTCTAGGTAGTACTGAATAAACACTGCCAGCATCAGGCTTTTGTACTTTATTCTTCTATGCTGACCAGCCACACCTTCTGTTCTTATGCTTTTTGTCCAAGCAGGGTAATTTATAACTTGTGTTGCTATAATTAAGAAATTACAGACTGTTGACTGAAACAAATGCACAACGTAAAAGTTGAAAATTATGTTTTGTTCGGTGGCTTTATTGAGGACTAAAGCCTGAGATGACAGCCTCTCAGATAGCTCTGAGGGACTGTTCCAAAGAGGTAAGGGAGGAACCAGGGATATATATATAAGAGTTTTTGTTATAAAAAAAAAAGAACACAAACATGTAGTCAAACATCAAAAGATTAGTGCTAATCACAAAAATCAGATATCTCAAGTTAATGATTTTAGTGCCTTTCTACGTAGAGGAAGGTGCGAGAGTCTGGGCTCAATGAAATCATTCCTTTGGTATGCATCTTAACTACCTAGTGCCAGTACCCTGTTTTTCTCCTTCCTGTATTTCTCTCAGGGTGCACCATTGGGGTGGGGGGCAGCTGCAGTGGCTGATGGCTTGATGGCAGGCAACAGTCTTTGTCCACAAATCTTATTTCTAATACTGTTTTCCTGAGATTTCATCCTACCTACCTTGGACCCTTGAGTGTTCCTAACTCTTAAACTATAGATTTAAACACAGTCTCATGGAGTTGCCCTTCAGTTGTCTCACCATATCTTCTAGTTGTGGGTTCACAGTGCTTCATGCTTTTCCAAGTTAATAATAATAGACATTGCTTATTGAGGGTCTCCCACATGCCTGTGTTTCAGTTAGACTCTTTCAGCCTCAAGGAATAGAGATACACAGATTAGCTCAAGAAAGGAAGGATGAGAAGAGAAGGACTACTGTAGATAAGGGATGAGAGGGCTGCTTGGGAGCCAAGGATGGAAACCAAACTTTGACACAGTCTTAGAAAGAGGATGCTCTAAGGAGCTCAGTAACAAAATGCTGAGAATCTTCTCTCAAGTATTCCACCATTAAAGAAACTCAAATACTTGCAAATGCTTTTTCTAGTCTCCTCTTGCTGGCCTCTTTGGCTTGTATTTCATGTATTGTTTCCCTTGATCATAGCTTGTGGTATTCATAATTTAATTTTGTCATGTTCCCTCATTATCTGGACTATATCTCATTATCTCTCCCAATTCTGTTATTCCACTGCTGACAGTTAAATCTCTTGGTATTTTCCAAATTAAAATTTCCAAAAGCAAGTACTTGATTGGTTCAAACCATCTTTCTTAGGCATGTTTCTTTTACACCAAGTTAATTTCTGGGTGCTTTGAGTCAGATGTTTGCTCACAATCCCAGGAGCCTCAGCCGATGAGGATATTGCTATAAGGTATGTATATCTTGGCTGCTGAAGACCAATTCATCTACAGGGACAATGAAAGAAACATCTTCCTTGGCAAAGCAGGAGCCATGGTCGGCCAACTTATTTAAGTAACTTGATAAGGAAGTTGCATACATTAGCTCACTTAATCCTCCCAACAAATATCTATGGGGTAGATATTATTATCCTCACTTTGCAGAAAGCCCCAAATCATGCACCTTGTAAGTGGCAGAAAAAAGTACTCCCATAGTGATTATTATGCTTTAAATGTCCCCAAAGCCCATAGTTTAATAGCTCAAGTATTTTTTGAGGATAAATGTCGGTATCATCTAAGAGTAGAAACAAGGTGTTCCCATGGCCTTTGAACACACAGTAAAAGTGCATTCTATAACAAAAGTTAACATTTTCTAAGTGTTTTCTATGCACCAGGTTATTGTTCCTAGTGTTATAAATAGATTATTTCCTTGAATCTTCCTAATAACCGTAGGACATAGATGGAATTATCATCCTCATTTTATGGCTGAAAACTGATACACAAAAGAAAACCAGTTCAGATGAAGAAAGTGACCCATTGTTAATGACACCTGTGACTCCAATCCAGGTTGATTAAATCCAAACACTTATTAGAGGCAATAGTGAATGAGAAGGACTTCTCAAAGTTTGCCCCTTTTCCACTGAAGGCAGGGCAGTGGTAATGTTTTTTATTAAGGGAAGGATTACATATTAGCGATAACTTCATGGTTATAAAAACTGAGCTAAATAGAATCACACAAGAAGTCTGAAAATCACTTTTTCTGTATACATTCTCCTCCACCCTTTCTTCTCCCTATATCCAAAATCCACCCTCCCCCAAAGCGTAGCTAATTATTTTTCTGAGAAGGTTTTAATGTATTTTCATATGTTTCAGGGCCTGCTTCTGAAATGATAAGAAACGTCTGATGCCCAGGGGGCACAGATACTGACGAATCAGGAAGAGGACATGACTTGCATAAGAGTGATGACAGCCGCTGGAGAGTAGAACCTGCTTGAAACTTTGGTGGAAAGGGCTTTCCATTCTCTCACCGTCCATCACATTCCCTGTAAGATTCATCCAATGTCATCTGTGGTCAGAAATGACAGTCAGTCAGTTCAGTCTTTATTGATCATCAACAGGTTGCTTACCAATGACTAGGTATTGAAAGAGAAAGACAAATGACCCAAAATCTGAAAAAGACATATTTCATCCCAGAAAATCCAGCAGATAATGGGAAAAAGTTATCCTGTCACAGAAAGGAGAAAGAGAAAGGCTATGCTAAATAGTCTCTCCTTCCTCTGGCTCCCAGTGCTTCGCTGTGCCTCTAACTTAATTCTTGTTACTGGCTGTCTTAGTGCTTAGCTGCTCATGTGCATATCTGTCACCCTCACTAGACTGTGAGCTCCTTAAGACCAATGTCCCTGTGCCTAGGTCAGAGCAGATATTCAATTAATATTTTCTGAATAGAATTTTTAGTATTTTCTCTTGATATAGAGGAAGCAAAATCAGGATATAGAGAACAGTCTTACCCATGATTGTTCGAAGTGTCAATGAAACTCCAGTCTGCTTGCAATAAAATATCCTACACTTCCCAGTTTGGGAAGTCTTTATCTCACCCTGAGGAGCTGAGTTCTAAGGCGTCCGCATTGCTGGGCTCTTTCTTAGTTCCTTCCTCCTGACTTCTCCTTTTCCAGAGTGTGACAGTAAAATATGAGCAATGTGGGGACAACTTTCCTGGGTTTCCTTTCTCCATTTCACACATTTCATATAGGAGGCCATCCGCTGGTGGGGAGGTAATGACTTCTGCCTTAGACACTTTTTCTATGTTTCTTATGGATCTGAATATGACCTGTGGCAGGAAGGGAGAAGGAATGAAATGAAGCCAGTTATTGTTCCAATTTTTTTTGCTGATTTTAAACTTGCATAGGCTTCACTTCACCTTCCACTTCTTTTCCCCATCCTCCTTTCACAATCTTTCCCATTTCTAAAATGCAATGAAACAGGTGTCAAAGAGAAAGTGGTCATGGGTGGGGTCAACGTTGGTAGCATTTTAGATGTTTCTCGTACGAATAGCAATGGGAGAGTTTATCTAGTCTAATAACCTCATTTTGCATATAAGACTGCCAAAGGCCAGTGTTCAAATGACTTGCCCAAGATTATTCTCATGGTGAGAATACATTGGAGAGAAGAAAATAAAACCATTGTCTTTTGTTCTCAGTTCGGTGCCTTGTTGCTATGGAGCACTTTGTTGAGGAAAATAAAATGAGTGGTAGATATATCAGTTTTATTGCCACTTCAGATCTACCACAGAGCTTTGGCCAAACAGAGGTTAATAATACTTTACTTGTATAAAGGCAATATCCCTTGTTCATCTGGAGTTTTAGCAAAGATTTATTTGCCATAATGTGGGGTGGGGAACATTTTACTTGTCAGTATTTTAAAGAGTTGAACACAGCAGGATTAATTTTCTTGCATGATAAGAACTGCTTCAGCTTTCATACACAGAGTTAATTGGTCAGTGTTTTCTTCCTGAGGTTTCACTGTGTGATTGTTTCCATTTTTAGATTTTTATACCTTGGGTTCAGTAATGGTGGTAATAAATGCTTCCCATGACTTTGCAGAGTTACCTACATATCCCTGGAGCTGTACTCTGAGAAAGGAATTTAATTAGTTATTATACATTCAAGTAATGGACAGTTGAGCAGTAAAAGCAAGTCTCAAGCCATGAATGGCCTCATCTAGTGTCATTTAGTGAAGTTAATTTAGTAGACATATGGGATGAGCAAGCTTTGGTAAGTTGTGTTAACTTTGATATGTTATGTAGGTGCTTTATTCACAGGTACTTAGAGTACTTAGCTATAGTAGACAGAATAGTGAAGGTATTTCACTTTCAGGCTTTCTAGGAGTTTAGATTAAGAAGAACTAGAAATTAAATATTAAAGCAAAATTCAAATGGCTTGATCGCTCTCTTCCCATAGTCTAAAGTTTGCTCCTGAGCTGAGAGAGTTGCTCTGAAGCAATAATTTTCAAACTACGTACTGTTCAGTCCCAGAGGTTGCTTGAATGGGGCTCAGAGGTGAAAGTTAGTAGGAGAATGTGGAATGAAGGGACCTGAATGGGTAGGGCTTCTGGGCTCCAGCCTGTGCTTTAAGCAGATAGAGCTGTTCCTTTCCTTCTTTCCTCCCTCCCTTCCTCCCTCCCTTCCTTCCTTCTTTCCTTCCTTTTCCTCCCTTTCTTCCTTCTTACCCTCCTTCCCTCCTTCTCTCCTTCCCTTTTTCCCTCCCTCCTTAACTATTTTCCAAAGTGGCTGATTGTATCTTATTGTGATTTTAATTTGCATGTCCATATTCATTAAGCATCTCTTCATGAGTCTATTTGCTTTCAGGAAGTGTCTACCAATATATTTTGTTCATTTTAAATTGAATTATTCAAATTATTATTATTGACTTATATGAGTTGGCAGATATATGTATAAATAATTTCACCCCTTCTTAAGCTTGCCTTTTCATTTTCTTAAGAGTGCCTTTTGAAGAGGAGGTGTTTTTAAATTTTATAAAGTTCAGTACATCAAAATTTTTCTTTTATGGTTCATACTTTTTGTGTTCTCCTTAAGAAAAACCTTCCCTAACTTAAAATCACAAAGACTTTACATTTTCCTTTGCTTTCTTCTAGATGTTTTATAGCTTTATCTTATACATAGGTCTATGATCCATTTTTCTATGTAAGGTGAGGTAAGGGTTGAAAGTTCTCTCTTTTTTTTTCATATCTAATTTTTCCAGCACTATTTCTTGAAAAAAACTGTCCCTTCCCAATTGAATCACCTTGACGTCTTTGTCCAAAACCAATTGGCTTTGTACATAGAGTCTATTTCTTGATTTTCTACTGTTCCACTATCCTTATACCAGTATCACACAATCTTCATCATTGTCACTTTACAGTGAGTCTTGAAATCAGGTAGTATAAGTGTCCAACTTTGGTCTTAAAAAATTTAGGACTACTCTAGATCTTTTTTATATTCATATGCATTTTAGAATCAGCTAGGCAATTTCTACAGAGATGCCTGCTGAAATATTTATTTTGATTGCTTTGAATCTATAGATCACTTTGGAGAGAAATGGTATCTTAACATTACTGAATCATCCTATCCATAACCATGGTACATCCATCTTCTTTAATTTCTCTCAGCAATGTTTTTTAGTTTTCATTATGAAGGCCTTACACATATTTTTGTTAAATTTTACCCTAAGTACTTTTTGTTTTTTAATGTTACTGTAGATGATATTTAAAAATTTTCCACTTCTAAATGTTTATAGTTACTACATAGAAATATTATTTATTTTGCTTGGGGACCGTGTATCCTGCAACCTTAATAAATTCATATATTTGTTCTGGTAGTTTTTATGTAGATTCTCTAGAATTTTATATGTACATGCTTTTTTTTTTTTTTTGCGGTACACGGGCCTCTCACTGTTGTGGCCTCTCCCATTGTGGAGCACAGGCTCCGGACACACAGGCTCAGCGGCCATGGCTCACGGGCCTAGCCGCTCTGCGGCATGTGGGATCTTCCAGGACCAGGGCACGAACCTGTGTCCCCTGCATCGGCAGGTGGACTCTCAACCACTGAGACACCAGAGAAGCCCTGTACATGCTTTTGTCATCTACAAATAAATACAGTTTTACTTTTTCATTTTCATCATTAATTTCGTTTGTTTCCTTTTCTTGCCTTCTTGTACTAGCTAGTTCTTCCAACCATTGTTGAATAGAAGTGGAAAGAGTGGAAGTCCTTGCCATGTTTCTCATCTTAGGGGGAAAGCATTCATTATCTCACCATTAAGTATGATGTTAAGTTTTTTATAGATGTTTGCTATCAGTTTGAGGAAGTTTCCATCTATTCTTAATTTGCTGAGAGGGTTTAACATGAGTAGGATTGGATTTTATTGAATACTTCTTTAGATCTATTTAGGTGGTCATATATTTTTTCTTTTATTCTGTTAACATAGTGAATTGCAATGATTTTTTTTTGTATGTTAAACCAACCTTACATTCCTAGAACTACTTCCTTTGATCACTATGACTATATATATATGATATATTCATAATTTTAGTATATATATTTTGTTAATGATTTTTGCATGTATTTTCATGAGGTGTATTGGTCTTTGGTTTTGTCTGTTTATAATATTGTTTTCTGGGTTTTGGTATCATGGTAACACTGGACCAATAGAATGTGTTGGGAATTATTAATTCTCTTCTATTTTCTGCAAGAATTTGTGTTAAATTGGCATTATATCTACCTTAAATGTGTGACATATTTCACTATTTGAAACCTCCTGGGTCTGAAGTTTTCTATGTGGAAATGTTTTTCATTAAAAATCCAATTTCTTTAAAAATATAGGGCTATCCAGAAATTAAATATGTCCCATCACTATCTCATTTTCTCATACAATACTTATGGCATAGGTATCTGTTTCTTCTTTAGTGAGCTTTGGTAGTTTATTTCTTTCAAGATATATGTCTATTTCATATAAGTTGTCAAAGTAATTATAGTGCAGTTATTTATAATATTTCCTTATTATCTGCTTAATATCTTTGGATGAATATTTATAAATTCTTTTCTTCATTCAGCACATGCTTCATGCAGAGTACTTAACTGTGGGGTACAGAACCAACATTTCTCATCACAAATCCCCTAATAATTCCAATTTTTTGCCAATAAAAATATCTGGTCATAAGTCAAGCTAATGACTCACCTTTTGAACTGATAGGGAAGAGGAGAAAGCCAAGCTCTAGGAAGTAAGGAACTCCCAACCAGGAATTGTTAAGACCTGGCCTGTGGAAGAGACAGCACTAGTGGAACCATGTGCAGTGCAATGGTTGGTGGCAAGGAGGGTGTGCTTAATCCAAGTTGGTCATATCAGTGAAAGGTTCTAGGTGGACAGTGATATTACAAGTGGGTGGGCCTCAGTTTTATGAGTTACAGGATCTCTCTTTTCAGGAGAGATTTTTAGACAGAGACTGACAGGTAGAAGGGTAAGACAAGCTCCAGGCAAGTTGTCAGGATCCTAGTCAAGTGGGTTTAGATGAGGGTAGGAAACTGAATCCAGCATGAAATGGCTCAGAGATTAGTCATGCCCGGAACTCATACATACCAGCTTCCAAGGTTCATTTCATGTCAGAGTCCCCTTAATTATTCAATATCTCTTATTCATCTCCTTCAGTGGCAGAAATAGAATTAAGTATAAATGCAACTGATCTTCTATTATGTGAAAACCTTACCAAATACAAGAGATTGCCCTAGCTCACATTGGTCTCTCCTACCTTCCAGCTTGTCTGAATTTTTGTTTAAGCCATTTGTCCAGGACTTCGTGTTTGCTGTTCCCTATGTTGTTAGCTCTTTATATATGTTCAGTCACTTCAGAAGGATTGTGAACCTGGTTTGTGTTGTATAACCATAGAACGTCCAGTTTGGGAGCAATTTTAATAGCCACATAGTCCCTGAATTATTCATCATTATTGACATGTTCTTTTTCACTCTTCCTTTTCCTACCCTCTCAGTCAAACAGGGGAAGATGTGTAACCTTGGGGAGAATCATCATTGTTAAAGCTGGAATGAAAAAGTAAATTCAAAGTTATTGTTCTGTTTTTCTGACCTCCAGAACTGATTCTTGAAATTCAAAATAGGAGGCTCTGAAAGGATCATGAAACGGAGTTTATACCATAAGTATTTGATGGGAAAATGATATGGTGATGGCACATATTCTTGGAGGAGTTTGGAGGGGGCAGCGATAAGAGAATCAGAACTAGGGGGACCACATAGAGAGAAATGAAGACAGTATTGTGTGCCAGCTGAGCAAAATGAGGGACTGACTCTGGCTATAGAAAGGTCGAGTTAATACTTGAAGTCCACTCATTGCCATTGAAGGAACCTCCCTTACACACCACCCACAATAAGGAGCTACTTTTGGTTCCTATGAGGTGAGGATCTCCCATTGACAGATGTGTGTGCATGGCTAGGAGATGTTCCACACCATTGTCCAAGATGTTGCCGAAAATCATCTAAACATCCTACTGTTGCTTCCGTCTCAGTGGCCCAGGATACCTATAAATTAAACCCCCCCCCAAAAAAAAAGACTGTGGCATCTTGAAGGCCATATTTGTGTTACTGAACCAAACTTGGGTTCACTCTCCCGGATGCAGTAAAGCCAATCTACTGACACTGGGTTTTGGTGAAAGAAACTGCAGCGTTCATTGCAGGTGCCAAAGCAAGGAATCCAGGGCAGCTAGTGTTCAAAATACCTGAACTCCCCAGTGGGTTTCAGGAAATAATTTTTAAAGGCAAGGTAAAGAAGGGGAGTCACAGGGTGTGAGACCAGCTCATGCACAATTCTCTGACTGGTTGATGGTGAGGTAACAGAGCAGTGTCACTATCAATCTTCAGGCTCCAGTATAGGTCTGGGGGCTACGTGCCCACGGTCATCAGATAGTTAATTCCTTCCATTTGGTGAAAGTTTTAGCATCTGCAAAACAACTCAAGAAATGTACATCAGATACTGTTATCCAGGTATTTCCGGGAGGAGTTAAAGCAGAGGATATGTGGGAGGGAGGGTCTGTCCAGGGTAGGCCCCATAGGACTCTGCTTGGTTACAACTGGATGGGAAAATCTGTCTATTCATTCCCTTCTCCTGAGTAAACTGCTCCAGTTCCTTCAGTGATGCTTATGGTTGGGGCAAGGCAGGGGGAAATAAGCATTTACTGAATACCATATAACAGGCACAAAGTGTTTTAAGTGAATTTAAAAATTTAATCCTGAGAACAAGTCCATGATTTAAGAAATAAAAAAACCAAATATATATGTATGTATATATGTACACATACATACATATACAGATATCCATTCTAGCTAATTACCTGTAAATATGTTCCTCTGGGTATATTCTTTTTAAAGTGGGATATTAATACTTTTATTATTATTTGTTATAGCCCAAGTGACTATCGGTGTCCTAAGTGTCATGACACTCAAATATATTGTTGTTATTGTTGATGAAGACATTGAAGAATCCACAGTAGGGCAATCATAATTCTTATGGTATGTATGTCCCAGTTTTATCACTTAACATTGTACCTCTAATGAACATTGATTGCAGTCAACTCTGCAATTATGTTAGAACTCTTTAGAATAATCCTAAATATTATCAAGAACTACTATAGAGAGTCTTCTGATGATCTGTATAAAAGACAGAAGGCTGGTTAGGGATTTTTTTCCACTTGGTTGTTACCAGTGCTGTCTATGGTATCTACTATCTTATTCAAAGGGTGACATGATGAATTTGTTTTGAGGAGCAGATCTTAACCTAAACTGATGGCTAAATTATACCTTTGCTTCGTGGCTGTTGTCAACTGAAAAAAAATTCACAACCTAAAAGTTGAGAATTATGTTTTATTTGGTGGACAAAACTAAGGGCTTAAGCCTAGGACACAGCCTCTCAGATAGTTGAGATACTCCAAAAAGGTAAGGGAGGAGCCAGGATACATAGGAGTTTTTGCAACAAAGACCAGGTAGTTGGAACTTCAAAAGATTACCACTAATTAAAGAAAACCAGATATTTCAAGTTAAGGAATTTAGTGCTTCTCTGTGTATGGGAAGATGCAAGAGTCTGGGCTCACTGAAATCATTCCTTTGATAATGTTTCACCTTAGCTATCTAGGGCCAGTATTCCCATTCTTTTCCATCCTGAGTCCTCTCAGGGTGCAACACTGGGGGTGGCTGCAGCAGCTGAGGACCTGGCAGTGGGCAGCTCATTTATCTCCATCCTGAGTTCCCTCAGGGCTCACTGTCAGAGGTGGCTATAGTGGCTTGATGGCTGTAACATCCTTTGTTTACTGATATGGCAGGTGACATTTTCTTTTTTCATTGAAACCACAATCTATCCAATCATGGGAAGCTATTGCTTTACCCCAACTAACTCCAGAGTAAATAAGACTATCCACTGCAGATGGCAATATTAAATACATGATTTGAGTGAGTTTCTTTTCATGTTGTGTGTGTGTGTTGTTTTGTTTCCAAGGTATGCCAGGCAGCTCTAACAATCACCCTATCTAATGAACAGAAGTAGGCTAGAGATTTAAATTAAAATCAATATTGCACTTAGCTCTCCCTATTCTAGCCTTTACTTCCTGATGTTTGTTTTTAAGCAATGTGGTGGGGCCGCTGCTGTTGTTTTCAGGAAAGACAAGCTCTGGGCAAAATTGTGAAGTGGGCTTAATATGAAATTCCTTCAGAGGCCCCAAGCTTCCCTTCAGAGCTCCTGGATCCTGCTACCTTCTGTCGTTTTACAGCCACAAGCCCCTACTGTAGGGTTCTATTAGGCTTTACTTACTTAAATTATCCCAGGCTCAAGAGAGAATGTTGACATTTCCTCTCCCTGCCCCATCAAAATCTTCTCCTTCAGGCTCACTGCATTACAGCCTAATCAATTTGATGAAGTAAATAGAACAGAGGTATTAGTGTCTGGGAATGACCTAAATTAACCTTCTCAGGTAATTTTGTACATTTTGGGATTGACACATATACACTATTGATACTATGTGTGAAACAGACAACTGATGGGAACATACTGTATAGCACAGGGAACTCTACTTAATGCACTGCGGTGTCCTAAATGGAGGGGATGTATGTATATGTATGGCTGATTCATTTTGCTGTGCAGTAGAAGCTAACACAACATTGTAAAGCAACTATACTCCAATAAAAATTATTTTTTTAAAAAAAGAATGCTTATTGCTTTTATCAGTGAGAAAATTGAGCTACCAAAATGTGATTCTGTATGGAAAGAGTGAACTTTCTTCAGAAACACCTAACACTCATACTGAGTAGGTGTCCTCATGCCAGCCAGGAGAAAGTCATGTCGGTGTAGGTCAGCACCTTAACTTTATTCTGAGGCCACAGACCACAGTCTTAAATTAAGCTAGCTTTTTGACAAATGAGGTGCCAATCCTTTACCACTTTAGTGTTTGCAAGAAATAGGAGGAAAATGATAAATATGCCAAACTTTAGTTCTGAGAAACATGTCAAAATAAACAATTTTGAAAATAAAAGTATCATTGTGGCTGGGCTGCTATTTCTAAAAAGCACAGGTTACACAGGTAATGTGTTACAGCGTGACACAAAAGTTCTGGCCCTGAGGCCTATTTTAGGGTGCTGGGGAAAGAATCAAAGAGCTCTGTTTGAAGAAGAAGAACTTCATTGTCAAGAAAATGAAAAAGAGGCACAGAACTAAGATTAAAAAGAGGAGAATTAAGAAGTAACATTACTTCCACAAATTTAGTTCAAGCCACTTACCCAAAATACCACTGGGAATGTCAAAATATTTATGCTTTATATTTCTTTTTACTAGTCTAGAAAAAATGGTAATTTTCAGTTGTTTTATCTCACTCATTCAGCAACAATTACCCTAACTTGACAGAGAAGCAGGCCTACCTGCATTTATATTCTTAATTTAGGGATTAGGAAAAAGGAATATTAATTAATCCAAGCACCACACACTTGAAGCCTGCTATGTAGAGGATGGTTGGCTTTATCATGGGGATCAGAGGCAGGGGGTTGACTAGAAATATGAAGAAGACAATTCTCACTTATGAAGAGCCATAGTCTAATGAGAGAGGGATAGAAAAAAACAAAGGGTTCTAGCACCGTGAGGTGAGTGTCATGATAAAGACAGGTAGAATATGAATGAGAATGTAGGGGAGGAACAGGAAATCTCTAGAAAATGACTGGGGTACTTCAGTGACCAACCAGGTTTGATGTACAATCTCTAGAGAAACATTATGTAACAGCTTGACCTCCTTTTATTCAACTTAAATTTCATTTAGTACTTTAAGGAAGCTGATGCAAATTGGCAAGACATAACCAACACCTGCTTGGCACTTTGTTAACTGGGGAAAGAGTTAGCTAATCTAATTTATTTTGGTTATACCACCTATATTTTTTGTAATAGGATGGAAATGATTAAAACAAGTTTCCTTAATTGTGTATGTTTTCATTGAATTCAGAGTAATTTCCATGTGTCCTTTTTCAGGATTAGTATTTTCAAATGGGTAGCTCCGGGATCATGCTTTTCTTTAAAGTCTGACACTTAAGTAGAAGTCAACTCTAGAACTAATGGGCAGAAGGTACAAAAAAAGAGCAGATTTTTGTCCTAATGTAAGAAAGAAATTTCCATAGACTGTGTTCTCCATAATGGAATGAATGGACTCTCCAGGAAATAATCCCTGTATTAGACATGCCCAAACATGTGAAAGAAAGTTTCCTCTGCTGGGTGGGAGTCTGAGCTTGATTGTCTTTAAAGACCCTTTCAATTCTAAGTTTTATAAACAGCTCTCTCTTCAAGTATTGGTCTCTGGCTTACCCTGGATTCCATAGCAAACAATGGCTGAGACGAAGCTTATTTACCAAGGCTTTACTGGAAGGTGCATTTCCAGGGCCATCAGTGAGAGGGAAAAAGGGATGTAATCCAAGAAAGAGGGAAAAGTATATTCAAGGTGTTGCCCTACCGAGCTGGCCACATCTTCACAAGAAACACAGCTGGGGCTTGACTAGGTAGAATGTCTTCCAGAGAGACTGGGCAGAAACACCATGCCTCACTTCACTCTGATGGAGGGTAGGAGGAAGAGGCTGGCTTCTTCCCATGTCCTGGTTCTTACTGGTCAAAGTTTGTCCCATGGGATGTTGACCCTCCTGTACTTTTAGGTTGTGTTGCCTGGCCCTTCAGAATAACCACTAGAAAAACTAGTGTAGTTATTTCTTTGTATCTAGAAGTTGTTGGGGGAGCCATAGTCTGTCTCGCTGGGTGAGGTCAGGTGAGATGGAGACTTTGCCTCTCCTGGCCCTCATCCCCAAGGGAAGCTGAAAAAGCCTAAAATGCTAAGAGGCTAGGCTAGGTGGCAGCAGTCAAAGCTCTCCGTTGAGCAAGTGGTCAACCAGTGGAGCTGAGCAAATGAGTAGGCACATAACCTAGATTCAGCAGAGTATCCTATCTTAAAGCCTATTTCCAATGCAGACTCTCTCCTGATTTGAGCTTTTTCCTCTACATTAAAACTTAGGCATATGTTGTAGAGATGGGAGCAGAAATGAGGAAAACAGCATGAATTAACCAAACACAAAGAAAGAAATACTGAATAGAAAGATTTTTATAAGACAGAAACAAAAAAGTATTTAAAACAAGAAACAGTTTTGGAAGTGCAGCTTTATCTGAACCCTTTCTCTTCATTCTTCTCTATCCTCCCATGAACGTCACAATTCCAAGGGAAATGCATTTTTCATGTACCGGGGTGCCTGTGAACTTTAGTTCCTGGTGTTGAGGTGCAGTACCTCCAGGACTCCACCAGGATCACAGCATGGGATCTGCATGCCTGAGGTGGGTTGGGACTCCGAGGGCTTTTCCAGGCAACTTTTGAGCCGCTGTTGCAGAGTTGTGGGTGGGCAGGAAGGTTGGCTGACTAAGATCTTACTTTTTCACAATTTAAAAATGTTTCTAAGCCTCTCGTACCTCCCACTTCAGAGATGCGTCTGCTTTGTGACAGTTGCACAATTCTCTTCCACAGCCCAAACAGAAAACTGGCTATGAGTGAGGAATAAAAATAACTCTGTTTAGTATGGAGAATGAAGCTACAGGGTAAATCCTTGTGTTGCAAGCTTCTGGCCTCTTCAATCTCAATTCCCATTCCCTCCTCAACTCAATGTCAGTTAGCTCTGTCCTCACCACAGATTGAAATAGTTCTGTGACAGTCATTTAGAGCCTCCATGTTACCAAATCAGTTGGCTTCTTCTTAGTGCAGTACTCATCTCCTTCAACTATTCATGGTCCTTAATATCTCTGATTATTCTTTTCAGAAATATATTTTCTTGTTTGGACATTATCTCTTTTTTCAGATTCTCCTCTCTCCCCTTGGAGTCCTTCATTAACTCTTCAGATGGTTTCTCTTTTTCCAGTAGCTTCTCAAGTGTTAGTTCTCCAGAAATGGTCCATGGCTCACTTTTCCTCAACTGTAGTTATAGCTTCAATGACTAATTGAATGTCAGTGACTCCCACATCTGCTTTCCTATCCCAGCCCTCTCTCTTGAGCTCTGGAAACTTATTTCACACTATTAACTGGACATTATCTCCTGGAAGCCCCATTAGATACCTCAAATTTAAGATGTAACAAGGTCAATTCTGTCTACATCTTGCCTCCCAGATGTCTTTCCTTACTTTCGTTGTGCAGGTAAGTAAATGATATATCATCATCCACATAACTGCCCTCAAAAATTGAGGGTCATCCTACACTTTTTTCCCTTATTCAAACATTTCTTGACCCAGGAGATAATGGAATCACTTCCCCCTTTCCTTATCCCCATACAGTTGATGCCCTGACGCTGGCCCTCAAAATTGCCCAAATGAACCTTGAACCTTCCCCTCTGCTAAAATTTGTCCAACTTCCACACTCCTGAGATATCCTTCTAAAACATAAACCTGATCACCTTATTCCCTGGTGCCTTTAGTCAGGTTATTTATAGAAGTGGAGCCTGGAACAGGAGGTGAGGTGCTTGTGATTTACTGAAGGGTCCTCTCAGGAAAAACCTGTAAGGGAGGGAGTGAAGAAGATAGGAAAGGGAGAAGGGTGTGTTGTCAGATGAAGTCTAGCCTTGGTCCCATCCACAGGGGAAGGGCTCATAAGCATAAATCACAACAGAGTTGTTCCCTCTTAAGGTAAAGGGGTTAGCCTCTTGTATCTTCAGTTAACTCCATCTTTGGCTGTGGATTGCCTGAGATGTTGGTAGCGGAGGAGGAGTAACTTCCAAGCCAAAGTGACTTGTCAGCTGAAGACAATTTTCCAAAGAGAGGCAGTTGTTAGCATTCAGCAGCCAACACATACAGCAGCTGGAGGGAGTGAGTGCTGATTCAGTAAAGGGAACACATAGCAGCTACTATATCATGGTTGAAGGCCTATTTTAGCTCTCCGTTCAAGCAGAAGAAAATAAAAAACACTCAGCATGACCCTTCTCTGCTTGACCCTTGCCATCCTTATATCTTACCATTATCTCCTCTCTGCCATTCTCATCTGAATTTTCCGTGTAGGCTGAATCTACTATATATATTCATACCCTTGTTCTTTTGCTCTTGCTGTTCCCTCTGCATGGAATTCCCTTCCTACTTTTCTGAAAAACTCCAGCTCAAATGTCACATTTGTGAAGCCATCATTGAAATTCCTAGGCAGAATTGATTACTCCTATGTCTGGTTGCCATTGTATTTTTTGTATAACTTTGTTATAACATCTTTAAATTGTAGATGTTTGTCAGAGTGCTTGTTTCTTCACTAGGTTTTTGGAAGACAAGGATCATGTGTCTTTGAACCCCTAGCTAAAGGTCCAGCACTTTTGAACTAGCCAAAAGTCTAGGTTTTTGTAAAGACTTCATAAATGTTGGTTGAATTGAATCACATATTTGTACACATTATGTAAATGGCAATTGGTACATCTTTGAGGCATATAGTGCCTCATAAAGTCTTCAACTATGAGATAGTTGCTGAGCTGTTTGCACTTTTGCTTACTGTTATGAATCCCTTTGATCTTGTAATGTTTATTACACATCCTCACTCTTTTATTTCCACCTCCATTTCTTTTGTTGTTTTCACTTCAAAAATATTAAAAATAGACACGGTTCAGATTTAATGGATTAAACTTGAGTGCTCCATAGAATATTGGCTACATAAATCCAAAAGACAAATCAATAATGACTGATTAAAGCAAAGATGTATCTTTTCTGAAAGTCATATCAATCAGGTGATATTGATACTGAGGGGCAAAGTTGATGAAACCTCTTGATTCTGTGACTTTGGCATGTCAGGGCATCCAAACAATAGCTCTTTTCTTTATAGTAATTTTCATACATCTATTCACTCTTTTCCAGCTTATTTAGGCATAACTTATATACAATAAAATTCATTCTTTTTAAGCATACATTTTTTACACAGTCATGTAACCACCATCCCCTTCCACAACCCCTTTCCCTAAGCCCTCAGTGACCTGCATTTCTAGTATCTCATATAAGATACTTTTTGTGTTTCATTTCTTTCACTCAGTACAAAATTTTTTAGGTTAGTTCATGTTGCTGTGTGTTTAACATCTTATACCTTTGTTGTATGGAATACTCATTCCACAACTTGTTTACCCATTTGGCAGTTGATAAACATTTGGGTTATTTTCATTTTCTGGCTATGATGAATAATGATACTATGAACAACCATGTACAAGTCTTTTTGAGAACATATATTTTCATTTCTCTTGGATAAATACCTAGGAGTGAGTGAGATTGCTGTTGTATGATCAGTGTATGCTTAACTTTGTAAAATATTGCCAAATTGTTTCCCAAAGTGCAACACCATTTTGCATTCTCAGCAGCAGTGTTGAGAATTCAAATTGCTCCACATCCTTGTCAATACTTGGTGTGCTCAATATTTTTGACTTTGATTATTCTAGTGAGGGTATGGTTGTTTCAATTTGCATTTCTCTGATGACTAATGATGTTTCATGTACTTCATGGCTATGTGTATATCTTCTTGTGTGAAATGTCTATTCAAATATTTTATCCATTTCTTGGTGGGGTAGAGAGGTTGTTTGTTTTCCTGTAATTGAGTGGCTTTTAAAATATATTTTGGTTAAAAGCCCTTTGTCAGATATTTGTTTTGCAGAAGTTCTCAATTTTGATGAAGTTCTTTTTGTCGTTGTTGTTTCGTTTGATTTATGCTTTTTGTATCTTGCTTAAGAAAACTTTGCCTAAGATGATATCACAAAGATTTTCTCCTATGTTTTCTTCTAAAAATATTATGAAAAATTTTAGTCAAACAATAGCCATCTTTTTAATGGTTACTTTTATTTATCTATCTTCAGTTTTTAAGTATACTGTCTTTCAGAAGTACCTATTTTAAATGATCAAACACCATATGATATAGACATACAGGGAAAGAATTTACCATTTGTTTTACAGTTATCAAGGTTATAAAATAATATATGTGTTAAGGTAGGATTATTGAAAAAAGAGTCCAGAAAGATATACATCAAAATGGAAGTGTTCAACTCTGAGTGGTAGAATTATGAGTGATATTTATTTTCTTATTTTGCTTTCCTATATTTTTTTGATTGTTTTCAGAATCTATGTATGTATATAAGTTGTATATTTTAAAATACTATTAGTATGCATAAATAATAAATATCAAAAAGGAGAGGGTAAGTTTACAGAATTAAACTCATTTCTTGCTGCGTCTTATTTATCTGGAAAATTCAAGAAAAACAAAACTGTCTATGGAGCTGCAGATTTCATCTTAATATACCCATTTCTTTGACATACCCATAGTTACTGCATAGAGTTTTCATTCGTATTTTACTGAAATATCTAAAAACTATCTTCATTAACTTTGCCTTATGCTTTAAATTTTTATTCAAGTCATTATATCATAGAGAAGTGAAATAGGAAGATTTGGTTACTCTTGACTCCCTCCTCAATCTATCCTTACTCATTTCCTCCAGCTCACCCTCCTTGGAAGTAGCAAAGGCCAATGAGCATTATTAAGGTTCTAACTGGCTACAACTGTAAGAAACATAAACCATTTAACAAAAAGCCACTATACCAGGAGAGTGAGTTCTACTATCTTCCACGAGTTTTCTTCTGTGGAGATGTAGACTCCACTAAGATAGTTGATGCAATGTGATTCCTTGAACACTTGGTTTATCTATTCTATGACCACATCTGCAGGAAGAACAAAAGAATCACAGTACCAGGGAATGTCTTGATCTAGCAGTGCAATACAATTCCCTTTATTTACAACTCAATACAAAGTCTAAATGATCTTGAGCTTCTTCTATTGCATACATGTATTCCAAACTCCCAACAAACCTTCCTCCAATGTTCATCTGGTTAGAACATAGCTACTAACTATTATTTTCTTCATTTACATGTGGCTTTTCTCCTAACATAAGTAATGGGACTTAAGCCTGGTAACCAGCTATGGTGACTTCACAGTATAGCCTCAAAAGGGAACACTCACTTTTGAGCTCACAGGCAGGTAATCACCCTGCAGTACCTTCTTTATCTGTCAGAATCTCCCACTGTCTTCACTGAATTAAAACCTATTTCCACTAACTAAAGGTAGTGCATTCTCTTCCAGTTCAATAATTTTCCATTAAGGTCAATGCCAGACAGTAGTTTCTAGAGGAAGGCAAGGAGAAATTGTGGGTCATGATTAGCCTCAGTCTATATCTTGCAGTTCTGTAGCAGCTGGCCACAGGCCTGCAATGCTTCTCCCATTGCTGGTGGTTGAAAGGGAGAAGCACCCACACACTGCTTCAGGGAAAACAGACCTTGGCCCATCCTGCTCAGTCCATGCCCTGGCTCTTAACAAAAACATATATTATTAAGTATGATCTGTTTCCAAATCATTCATTCAATGGCAATGAATGTCACTCATAGTGAAGGCAACCTCTAGTTACCTAAAATGCACATTAAAATTTATAGCAAGAATGCATCAAATCAAATAAATTACTCTTTCTTCCTGCTCTGCTCTACTTCCTCAAGCATTTGTAAAAGAGCTCATTAAAACTCTTTGAAGTTGTTTATCATCTGCCTTTCTCTTCAGTTTGGAATGTATGTTTTGGTTCTATAGATTCAAGCTACGTTTTTGAAACATATCTAAGCTCTCCTTGAGCAAATCCAGGTTGACTTGGTCCTCCTAGACAGAGTCTGCAGTCTCGTACAGCCACACTGACCACTGAATTAAGCACTGCAACACCCCACACCATTCCATGCCCCGCACTCCTGAGCCCCTTCACTGGCTCTACTTCTATTTTCTCTAGAGAATTTATGCCCTTTAAACACACTATATAATTTAACAACTAGACATATAATTTAACTTGTAGATATATAATTTAACTATCTACTGCTATTGTATCCTGTAAAAGGTAACCTCTAGAAGGGCATAAATCTTTGTCTTGTTCACTGATATATCCTAGGTGCCCACAGAATCCCTGGTATGTAGCAAGCCCTCAATAAATATTTGTGGAATGAAAAAACTCAAAAAATTTTGGAATGAACAAGTTCAAAGGCCCTAAGAAAGCCTCATTTGCCCTCTAGAGTCTATCTGCCTCTCAGGTGGCACAGTGTCTGAATTTCCACCATTAGAGGTGTCTGCTTTGGGGTTTCTTTGTCTGTGGCTTTCTTTAGGTTATGATGCATATACATACTTCTATGTGGAAAAACATTCATCTGTCTATTCAATGACTATTTGCTGATTATACACTATGCATAAAACACTGTGTTAGGTATTTGGGGGCACAGAACTGGGTCACACTCCTTCCACCCTAAAGGTTGGCTGACATTTACTGTGTATGTGATATGGTGTCACTCAAGAAAGATGCACAGAGCACTTCTCTGAGGCCAAGGACTGGTGACAGTGGCTACCTCCATCCCTAGGAGGCTCAGTGTCTCTCTGACCCTGATGAGAGTACTTCTGAAAGTGGGAAGAGTGATGGATGGAAGCTTCCACCCACCCATTATTCATTTTTTCATTAATTCAACATATATTGAATTTCTTCTATGTGCCAGGCATTTGCTGAGTCCCGGGTATATGGCAGTGAACAAACAGGAGAGTCCTTGTCTCAAGGAGGTCATGGTTAGTATGTTGAGAAGTTATATACTAAACAAGAAATGATTTCTTTTACACGTGACAAGGGTTTTGATAGGGGATATACAGGGAGATATAGAAGTAAATAGAAAGGGCCCCAACTCTAATCTAGCCTAGGGGAGTAGGGCTGGTCATATGGTCTATCTCCAAGAGAACCCCAGGGAACTGTGTAGGTCTGTACCTGAGCCCCAGATTTTACCAGGACAATGCAGAGGTAAATGTGTGAATGTGAGACTAGTGGGTTTTGTATATTGCTATCTTTGTTAGGTTGATTTTCATGGTTTAGTTGTGGTGGTTATTACTGCTACATTTTACTTTGTTGTGCCTGATCACACAATTGCCCTGAGATCTTGGTCTTCCTTGATGTGGTGTGGTGGCCAGTGTTCGGTCTGAAGGTCATCACACACGTGCTGGGCTGTGCCTTAGAATCACATGGGAGATATAAAAGTACTGTTTCTTGGGGACCACCCCAGAGTGTTGGAATTCCCAACCATGGTAAACTACCTCTCTTACATCCTCATCTTCCTTGTGGTATTCTTTTTCACCACTAGGACTCAAAACAAACATTTTCCCTCAGCACTTACTATTCTCCCTCTCAAGAGGTTGCTGCTTATTCTCCCAAGTACCATATATCAAAGGGCCTATCAGGTAAAAACTTATGATTTAAGGTTTATCCCTTTTTTGAGGTTCTTTTTTTATTGAAAAAGTATAATGATGTATAATATAAGTTAGGGGTATACAATATAGTGATTAACAATTTTTAAAGGTTTTACTCCATTTATAGTTATTATAAAATATTTGCTATATTCCCTGGGTTGTACAATATATCCTTGTAGCTTATTTTATACATAATAGTTTGTACCTCTTAATTCCCTACCCCTACATTGCCCCTTCCCCTTCCCTCTCCTCACCGGTAACCACTAGTTTGTTCTCTATATCTGTGAGTCTGCTTCTTTTTAGTTATAGTCACTAGTTTGTTGTATTTTTTTAGATTCCACATATAAGTGATGTCATATGTAGCATTTGTCTTTCTCTGTCTGACTTATTTCACTTAGCATAATACCTTCCATGTTGTTGCAAATGGCAACATTTCATTCCTTTTTAATGGCTGAGTAGTACTCCTTTGCGTGTGTGTGTGTGTGTGTGTGTGTGTGTATCACATCTTCTTTATCCATTCATCTGTTGATGGACTCTTAGGTTGCTTCCATATCTTGGCAATTGTAAATAATGCTTCTATGAACATTGGGGTGCATGTATCTTTTTGAATTAGTGGAGTTTTTTTTTTGGATATATACCCAGGCATGGAATTTCCAAGTCATACAGTAGTTCTATTTTTAGTTTTTTGAGAAACCTCTATACTGTCTTCCACAGTGGCTGTACCAATTTACTTGATATATCATCCTTCTTCATTGCTGACATCTTTCAACTTTTGGGAAGCCTCTCAAATTTATAAGTGTTGTCCTAAGTCTTCATACATTCATTTAATCAAATGATGTTAATTCATATAAATTAAGTGCCTATAATGTGCCTAGGACTCTTCTGGGTTCTTGGGACACACAAGTGAAATAAACTGGCAACATACCTATCCAAAGTAATCACCTAATATTCTAGTGAAGGGAGGACAAAATGTAAAATAAATAAATTACATAATAAGTAAGAGGTGATCATAGTTCTGAGGAGGAAATAGAGCAGGAAGCAGTTTGCATGGCAAATAGATTGTCAGCACAGCCCTCACCTAGAAAAAGGTATATGAGAAAAGATGCCACTTTTCTCCAGCCTCACTACCACCACTTTAGGAAAAGGCTTCTTATTTACATGTGGATGCTACCTCTAAACTAGGCTGTCTGCTTCCAAACCAGGCCCCTCAACCCATTCTCCACAATGAAGCCCAAGTAGTGTTTCTAAGCCCCCTGTCAGGTCAGATCACTCTGCTCCCCTGCTTCAATCCCTTCAGTAACTCCCCATTCATAGCTCCTGTGCAGCCTAGCATGCAGGTTCTTTATCCATGTTCTTAGCTCTACTGTCATTATCTTTGCCACATCTTCACTCAAAAAACACAGACTACTGTCTCCAGGTTTTTGCACATGTAACCATGTCTGCCTAAGACGTGTGCCCCACAGCTCGCTCCTGCTCCCCTCTCAATACCCCACTCAGTGGTCCTCTCCCCAGAGGAATGTTTCCTGGGTCCTTCCAGTCTGGCTCAGGTGCCCTTCCATACGCTTCCCTGACAACTTGTGCTTCCCTCTGCAGTAGCCTGTGTTCAGTGTCCTGAATCAACAGCCTCATGTCAGACCATTCTTTTGGACTTCTATGAGTAGAGACTGCTTTCTTTCACCTTTGTGCTCTCAGGACCTAGCAGAGTGTCTGATCAATGAATTATTGGAGAAAATGTGGTCCCCTCACTGGGGACAATACAGTGCAGGGAGACACACCTGAAGGGGCAACTTGTGGAAGAGAGATTTGACTAAACATGTGGACCTCCAGGCACATACAAGTTGTTGCAAGTTACAAAGATATTTCAGCTTGGTCATCCTTGCTTTGGATAAAACAGTAATGTAACTAACATTGATTTAGTTTAGCTCTCTGTCAGGCACTGTGCTAAGTGCTCAACAAACATCATCTTTATTTATTTATAATTTTTATTGGAGTATAGTTGATTTACAATGTTGTGTTACCTTCTGCTGTACAGCAAAGTGAATCAGTTATACATATACA
This sequence comes from Neophocaena asiaeorientalis asiaeorientalis, assembly GCF_003031525.2. Lineage (NCBI taxonomy): Eukaryota > Metazoa > Chordata > Mammalia > Artiodactyla > Phocoenidae > Neophocaena > Neophocaena asiaeorientalis. Next base: position 642,071 of record NW_020172735.1, on the reverse strand, counting down.
TATATCCACTCTTTTTAAGATTCTTTTCCCATGTAGTTCATTACAGAGTATTGAGTAGAGTTAGCTGTGCTATACAGTAGGTCCTTATTAGTTATCTATTAGTTATCCTATTAGTTATCTATATATAGTAGTGTGTATCTGTTAATCCCAATCTCCCAATTTATTCCTGCCTCCCTTTCCCCCCGGTAACTGTAAGATTGCTAGTGCTGCAATGAACATTGTGGTGCATGTATCTCTTCTAATTATGTTTTTTTCCGAATATATGTCCAAGAGTGGGATTGCTGGAGTATATGATAGCTCTATTTTTAGTTTTTTAAGGAAGCTCCATAATGTTCTCCATAGTGGCTGTACCAATTTACTTTCCCACCAAGGTTCCCTTGTCTCCACACCCTTTCTGGAATTTATTGTTTCTGGATTTTTTGATAATGGCCATTGTGACTGTTGTGAGGTGACATCTCATTGTAGTTTTGATTTGCATTTCCCTAATAATTACTGATGCTGAGCATCTTTTCATGTGTCTCTTGCCATCTGTATATCTTCTTTGTAGAAATGTCTGTTTAGATCTTCTGCCCATTTTTTGATTGGCTTTGTTTTTTTGTTATTGAGCTGCATGACCTGTTTATATATTTTGGAGATGAATCCCTTGTTGGTCACTTCATTTGCAAATATTTTCTCCAATTCTATGTGTTGTCCTTTTGTTTTGTTTATTATGTCCTTTGTTGTGCAAAAGCTTTCAAGTGTAATTAGGTCCCATTTGTTTATTTTTGATTTTTATTACTCTAGGAGTAATAAAAAGGTCAAAAAAGATCTTCCTGAGATGTACATCAGAGAGTGTTCTGCCTATGTTTTCCTCTAAGAGTTTTGTGGTATTCAGCCTTACATTTGGGCTTTTAATCTACTTTGAGTTTATTTTTGTTCATGGTATTAAGGAGTGTTCTAGTTTCATTCTTTTACACGTAGTTGTCAACATCATATCATTTACTCCTTAGAACAACCCTATGAACTCAGAACACCTCATGTACTTCCTTTCCTTGTTCCTAGATATTTAATGCCTACAAAGTAATTTGAGACTCAAAGAGATTCATTGCATTATACAAAATGATGTGAAGTGACAATAACATTGTTTTCAAATTTAAAAACAAATTACCATTGTTTTTCTCTTCGGTGTTATCTATTCTTGGAAAATTTAGATCTGTAGAAAAATTCTCAAGTTTTTCAAACAGAACTCCTTTTTATTTCTGTGAGCTAACTAGCAAAAGTCCTGTTAATAGCTCACCATGGCCATAGTAAGCTCTTAGGACTCTCTTAGAACTTAGAATTAAACAAGAAACAGCTAATTCCATTATGTCTTCAGAATCAAGGATTTGCTGTCATCTATTTGGAATAGATGAGAATGCAAGAAGTATATTTATATATTTCATTGTAAAAATTTAAAAATTTAAACCTGTCATAAATTCCATTTAGAAAGACAGGGGATGGGAAGTGTTGTGTGAGGTGACCCAGGAAATGTAATGAATTGTCTCTGATTTGTAAACCCTAAGGTTTTTATTAGGGTAGGCTTGTATCACTATAAACTTTCCTCTTAGAACTGCTTTTGCTGCACCCCATAGATTTTGGATCATTGTGCTTTGTTTTCATTTGTCTCCAGGTATATATTTTTATTTCCTCTGAGATTTCTTCAGTGACCCATTGGTTGTTTAGTAGCATATTGTTAAGCCTCCATGTGTTTATTTTTTTTTTTTTGCGGTTTTTTTCTTGTAGTTCATTTCTAGTCTCATAGAGTTGTAGTTGGAAAAGGTGCTTAATATGATTTCAATTTTCTTAAATTTATTGAGACTTGTTTTGTGGCCTGGCATGTGATCTATCCTGGAGAATATTCCATGTGCAGTTGAAATAATGTGTACTTTGCTAACTTTGGATGAGATGTTCTCTATACATATACCTATTATGTCCATTTTGTCTAATGTCTCATTTAACGCCAGTAATTCCTTATTAATTTTCTATCCAGATGATCTGTCCATTGATGTAAGTAGGGTGTTAAAGTTCCCTACTATTTCTGTGCTACTGTCAATTTCTCCCTTTATGTCTGTTGTTATTTGCTTTATGTATTTAGGTGGTCATATGTTGGATGCATATACATTTACAGTTGTTACATCTTCTTCTTGTATTGATACCCTGATCATTATGTAACGTCCTTCTATGTCTATTGTGACAGTCTTTGTTTTAAAGTCTATTTTGTCTGATATAACTATGGCTACCCCAGCTTTGTTTTGATTTCCATTTGCATGGAATACTTTTTTCCATCCCCTCACTTCCAGACTGTGTGTGTCTTTAGATCTGAAATGAGTCTTTTGTAGGTAGCATATATGTTGGTTTTGTTTTTGTATCTATTGATTGGAACATTTAGTCCATTTACATTTAAAATAATTATCAAAAGGTATGTACTTATTGCTATTTTATTAATTGTTTTGGTGTTGTTTTATGGTTATATTGTTCCTTTCTTTTTCTTTTGCTTTCTTCCCTTGTGACTTGATGATTATCTTTAGTGTTATGTTTGGATTCCTTTCTCTTTTGTGTGTGTGTATTTATTATAGATTTTTGATTTGTGATTACCATGAGGCTTATATATATTATATATATGTGTATAAATTATAATATGTAAGATTAATGTAAAAATATATATAATATATATGATTATTTTAAGTTGCTGATCTCTTAAGTTCAAACACATTTTAACAACCCTGCATTTTCACTCCTTCCTCTACATTCACTGTTTTTGACCTCATATTTTACATCATTTTGTTTTGTGTATGCCTTAATTAGTTAATGTAGATGTAGATAATTTTACTACTTTTCTCTTTTTATGTTCCTACTAGCTTTATACATGGTTGATACTAATTTTACTGTATATTTGCCTTTACCAATGAGATTTTCCCTTTCATAATATTCATATTTCTAATTGTGGTCTTTTCTTTTCCACTTAGAGAAGTCCCTTTAACATTTCTTGTAAAGCTCATTTTTTGATGTGAACTCTTTTTAGCTTTTACTTGTCTGTAAAACTTTTGATCTCTCCTTAAAATATGAATGAAAGACTTGTCAGGTAAAGTATCCTTGGCTGTAGCTTTTTTCCTTTCATCACTTTAAATATATTGTGTCAGTCCCTTCTGGAATGCAGAGGTTCTGATGAAAAGTTAGCTGATAGGCTTAAGGATGTTCCTTTGTATGTAACTTGTTGTTTTTCCTTTTCTGTTTTTAATAGTTTCTCTTAATTTTTGAATGTGGTCCTCTTTGGGTTGATCATGTTTGGGACTCTCTGTGCTTCCTGGACCTGGATGTCTATTCCTTTCCCAGGTTAGGGAAGTTTTCAGCTATTATGTCTTCAACTATGTTCTCTGCCCCATTCTCACTCTCTTCTTCTTCTGGGATTCCTATAGTGTGTATGCTTGGTGTTGTCACTCAGGTGTCTTAAACATACTCAATTTTTAAATTCTTTGTCTTTTTTCTATTCATCTTCAGTGATTTCCACTACTCTTTCAGTTCACTGACACATTCCTCTGTATCATCTAATCTATTGTTGATGGGCCTGTCATGTTGTGACCTCTCCCGTTGTGGAGCACAGGCTCCGGACGCGCAGGCTCAGTGGTCATGGCTTACAGGCCCAGCCACTCTGCAGCATGTGGGATCTTCCTAGACTGGGGCACGAACCTGTGTCCCCTGCATTGGCAGGCGGACTCTGAACCACTGCACCACCAGGGAAGCCCTTCCAGTGTATTTTTAATTGCAGTTTGTGTATTCTTCAGCTCTCTTTGGTTCTTCTTTATATTCTCTAACTCTTGTTAAAAACTTCTAACATCTCAATCTGTTTATACTTTCTTCTCCCAAGTTTTTTGAGCATCTTTATTATCATTGCCTTGAACTATTTATTGGTTCGATTGCTTACGTCCATTTCACTTAGTTCTTTTTTCTTGGGTATTATCTTTTTCTTTTGTTTGGAACATATTCCTCTGTTGCCTCATTTTACCTAATTTGCTATATTTCTTTCTATGTATTTCATAAGTTGATTATGTTTCCCAGTCTTGGGGAAATGGCCTTTTATAGCAGACATCTATGCATCCCGGCAGTTCACTCCCCTCTGGTCACTAGAGCTATATGCTTTAGTGGTTTCCCCTATGTGGGCTGCACGGACCATTCTGTTGTAGTGGGCTCACTACTGTGGGTGGTGTGGTAGGTGTGGCTGACTCCCAGTCCAGTTGGTTGCCAGACCCTGCCTTGTATGGAGTCTGCTGTTCACTGGTGGGCATGTCCAGGTCATGAAGCACTTGGCTGCTGAGCCCCAAGGCTGCCTGGGTCTTGTGCTGGCCTACTTGTGGACAGAGCAGGATTCCAGGGTATGTGATTGTGGAGGTCCTGGATCTAGTGTCAGCCTGCTGGTGTGTGGGGCCGTTTACTGACATGGTTGGCTGTGGTGTCTGGTGTGTCCCAAAGCTTGTGGTGGCCTGCTGGTGTATGGGGCCTCTAACCCAGGTGGTTGTCTGAGGGGCCTGAGGGGTCCCAGAGCTGGTGCTGCCCTACTGGTGGGTAGGATGGATTCTGACACAGAAGGTGTGGGGCTGCAGTGGTCCTGGAGCTGGTAACAACCCACTGGCAGGTGTGGCTGAGACCTCAGTGATCTCAGGACTGGGGCCTGCTCACTGGTGTGTAAGGTCTGGTCGTGGGGATAGTATTGGCTCATTGTTTGGTAGAGCTGTGTCCTGGATTCTCTGACTGCAAGGCCCAAGGTCCTCAAAGCTGATGTCAGCCTACTGGTGAGTGGAGTAGGACCACAGATGGTCCTGGGGCTAGTGCCATGGTCTCTGGCTATAGGATCCTGGGGGTCCTGGTGCTTTCCTCACTGCTGGGTGAGGCTGGGTCCTGGGCCCTCTGGTAGATGGAGCAGGGTCCCAGGGTCTCTGGATGCAAGGTCCTAGGGGTCCTGGGACTAGTGCCATCTTTCTAGTGTGTGGGTCACTAGGGCCCAGGTAGTCCCAGGGCTGGTGCCTACCCACTGGTGGGTGGAACTGGGTCCTTGGTTCTCTGACTGCAGGGCCCAGGGTGTCCTGGGGCTAGTTCTCCATATTGGTGGGCAGGGCTGGGTCCTGGGCTCTCTAGTGGCAGTCAGCCTGTGGGTGGTGGGACTGTGTCCACAAGCAACTAACTGCTTGGTCAGTGGTATCCCAGTACAGTTGTCCACAGCCTAGTGGGTGGGGCTAGGTCTCATTGCTAATAAATTAGATAGCAGACTCCAAAATGGTGCTTTCTAACACCAGTGTCCTCCTTGTAGAAGAGTTCCCAGAAATGGCTGACACAGAGTCTATGTCCCCAGTGTGAGCTCTAGTTGCCTCCTGCCTCTCTGGAAGACTCTCTGAGACCAGCAGGCAGTTCTGGCTCAGGCTCCTTTCAAATTATTGCTTCTGCCCTGGGCTCGGAGGGTATGAGATTTTACATGCACCCTTAGGAGTGGAGTCTCTATTTTCTATAGCATGCTGGCTCTCCCCAAAGTAAGTCCTGTTGGCCTTCACAGCCAAATGTTCCAGAGGCTTATCTTCCTGGTGCAGAGTCCAACGTGAGATACAGATCCCTTGCTTCTTGGGGACAACCTCTGCAATTGTAAGTATTCTCTGACTTGTGGGTTGCCCACACTTGGGTATAGGTCTTGACTATACTGTGTCCCTGCTTCTCCTACCAGTCTTGTGGTTTCTTCTATATAAAGTTGTATAAGATCTTTTCTGCCAGTCTTCAGGTCTTTCTCATCAGTAGTTGCTCTGTAGATAGTTGTAATTTAGGTGTGCCTGTGGGAGGAGTTGAGCTCAGTGGCTCTCTTGGCCATTCCTCTAGCCATTATTTTAAAATAAAACCTATAATCATCTTGCAAGTATCACATACAATGCATTAATTTTTTGTTAAAATTCTATTTTGGTAGATATAATTATTTGAAATTCATTGTTACTTCATAACCCTATTTTAGCTTTTCTTAACTTTAACTTTTTCTTTGTTCTTTCCTAGAAGCCTCAAAAAACAAAAATAGTCCAGGCCTCACTGGATATCTGAGAGGCTCTGCTGGTGCTCACTACAGATGATCTTCAAGGTTAGCCCCATTCATGGGAAGAACCTGACCCTCTTCGTGTCTCATCTGCCCCTGTTCTGTGCTCCTTGTTCTGCTCCCCTTATGTCAAGTTTCTGATCCACTCTCTCTCCATGGACCAGACAACTGGTCAGGCTTTCTACTCTGGACACTTGGTGTCCTAAGTCATAGACTGAACTTACCCTTAGATTTTTCTGTTCCACCCACTCACACAACTCCATTCCCCAGGACCCTCTGCAGGTTTTTCCAGACCTTTCCTCCACCCACCTCAGATGGACACTCTTACTTCAAACCTGGTAACCAAACATGCCCATTACTATGACAACACAGATTCCGTAGTGGTTACATAATAATCACTTCATCTAGGAAACAGTGCTGAGGGAAGAAAATGCCGGTCCTCATGTGGAGAAGTCATTGGAAAGGCAGAGGTCACCCCTTCTCCATGGCTCTGCCTGACATAATCTCCACCAACCATTCTGGGACATTTCTGTTCATGCCCAAAGGAAATTTGAGAGAATCCAATACAACTTTCAGACTTTCTAATGTGATTTTGAATCCACATGGAATATTAGACCATGAAATTTGATTGGGGGGCTGGGAAGGGGTCATGTTTTACTTGGTATTAATTATCTGTTGATGTGTAGAAAATTACATCAAGGTTTAGAAGCTTAAAATGACAAAAATATTTCCTTGCAGGTTTTTTGATTCAGGAATTTGGGAGTGTTTTCGCTGGGTTGTTCTGGCTCAGGATTTACCATCAACTTGTGGTCAAGATATGAATTGGGACTGTAGACATCTGAAAATTGGACTGGAATTGGGTGTCTGCTCTCAAGCTTGTTCCCATGCATGGATGAAAAGTTAGTGCTGGCTGTTGTTGAAAGGCCTCAAATATTTACCATGTGGACATCCCCATGCGGTTGCTGGAGTGTCCTTACAACATGCTGGCTGGCTTTCCCAGATGAATAATTCCAAAGAGAGCACAGTGAAAGGTGCAGCAGCCTCAGAGGTCACACCTCATTGTTACTGTAATATCCTTTGGTTATATAATATAGTCAGCCTTATTTTTGTGGGAGGAATTTACACAGGGGAGTAAACATTAGGAGAGGAGCATCACTGAGGCCATACTGGAGTCTAGTTTCCACAAAAAGAGAGACACAAAGAGGGATTACAGCCCAGCAACTCATTTTAGGGTTTTCCGGATGGAACACAGGATATGAATTTTTGGTAACCTTATGACCACTCCCTGGCATAAAGCCCTGAACTCTCCCACACTCAAAGCCCCCAAGAATCCTCTATGCTGCAGCTTTCCAACTGAGCCATGTACACTGGCAACACCTTAATTAATGGTGCTTTGAGATACTGATCTCCTCAACCCATGGGGAAATTGAGCAGGGCTTGAGGTAGATGGATAAAAAAGAGCAAATATTATTTTCTATTTGTTCTGTGACTATATGTAAATTATATATGTTTATTATATGAAAATCTACTTTTGACTGTTAGAAAAATCAAAATTCGGATTCCAAAAAGAGCATTAGGCTCTCATGCTGTGCATGCTGCAATGTTTAACATACGTCTATTAGGCCAGTTTGTTAATAATGTAGTTCAAATATTCTATAAATTAGTAATCTGTTTCTTGTCTATGCTAAAAAGTAGTAGAAGATGTATACTTTAATCTACTACTGTGGTTGTAGATTTATTTACTTCTTGCTTTTAGTTCTGGTAATTTTTCTTTGTCTATTTTGAAGGTACATTATTTGCTGTTTATGAGTTTAAACCAATTATATCTTCATGGTAAATTGAAACTTTTACCTTTTTGAAGTGAACCTCTTTATCAGTAGGAATGTTCTTTGACTTCAAGTTTAGTTTCACAGATTCTTCATTAGTGTAATTTCTATGTTTTTACATTTAATCTTGCTGAATGTATCTGTTTTAGTATGTCTTTTTTTAATAGATAGAATATTGTCAAATTTTATGCTTTATTTTAAAATACTGAGAAGAATAATGTTTTAATTCAACATTATGCTTACATATAATTAATGACCAATATATTTGGATTTATTTTGCTATTCTATTTCAGAGTTTCTATCTGTTCCATATGTTTGGTATTTATTTAACTACCATTTCTTGCCTTTTTTGGATTGACTAAGCATGTTTTATCTTTTGATTTTTACTTCCACAAGTTTGGAAGTTTTATCCTGTTTTTATTATTTTAGTGGTTACCCTAGAAGTATCAATATTCTTACTTATTTATCTAAATCTAAAATTAATCCAGACATTTACTCTCCTCTGAGATAATGCGAGTCCATTAGAATATTTTAATTTTTTACCTTCCTCTCACCTTATGTTATTATAGCTGACATTCATAATCTATCTTATTTTTATTGCTGTCTTTTAATTATACATTATTATTACTGTTTTGTACAACTCCAAGAGGACAGAGACCTGAAGCCACACAACTCATAATTGTTCATTTCTTTTCTTTTCCCTCGTCTTCTACTTTGCTCAGCCCCAACATGACCTTATCTGCTGTCCTCTGGGGATAGGGTGTGATTTATATCTGGTTTTCCCTTACTCTGAGGGATTCCAGTCCCTTTATCTTTGGTAATCTCTGGGCCTTGTCTTCTGCTCTTGCCTGCATACTCCAGGAGCCAGATCCCATATTTCTTGCATCAGCAAATGCACTCAGGGCACGTGCAGCTTTGGGGCTTCAATATTCTGCTTATTTCCCACTTATAGGATTTCATCCAAAAATTAATTAGCCTGGGAATTCTCCTGTGTCTTTTAAACTCTCCAAAGTTTATAAGCACTTTAAGATGTTGATGATTGTTTGCTATATGAAATTACACATAATTATTTTTAGAAGGATTAATTCAAATAATTCATTGTTATTGAACCTGAAACCTCAATAATTATTATATTTAACTTCAAAATGCACAAGGCAATAAGAACTTCCAAGATTTCTTCTAATAATAGCACTAATAATTTAATAATAATAATATATTGAGTATTTATACATGTCGGTCAGGGCATAAGTTTTTTATATGTATTAATTTATCTAGTCTTCATAATTTAGAACAATGCTTGGCATATATTAGCATTCAATAAGTATTAGTTATTATATAATAGTTATTTTTATACTCACTTCTCAGTTGAAAATATTGTCACTTCCACTGTGCCATAAATCCACTGTCCAAGGTCCTTTTCTCCCAGTTGCTAGAGTTCTTTATTAGATCACTGAGGTCAATAAAATATGCTACATTGTTATAGCATAGCTGTTTAGTGTGTTGCTTCCCAAATCATTTTTCATGTTTAGGGAGTCTTTGACATCTTAATGTCTAAAGTGTGATTTTGGCGTTTGTGTGCCCTCGTATTATACCATGTACCACTAGCTCACAGGAAAAGTCTCACCCTTTTTGATGTCTCCCCAAAGAAGAAAGACTCCTCTCTGACTCTCAGTTTTCTCCCTTCTTTCTGTGCAGACCATATCAAATGTATCATTAGATTAGAATTTGGAGTTTCTCATTTCCATTTCTATCAGAGATCTTTGCAAGCATCTTAAAATATAATTATAGCAGGTACAACCAAAGCATTAAGAAAACACACCCTTGACTTTGATTCTGTTTGTTTAAGCTAAATCTCAGTGTCATTTTAACAGACTTGGACTGTAAATAGTTTAAGTTCTGGTGCCAAGAACCAATTATCTACAGTGAGCAAAAATCAAATGATTTTATACAGAATGAGTCATGCAGGAGCTTCTAAATTCTCAGCAGGCAAATTGGCTCAGAAAAGATGTAATATTGTTCCTTGATTAGAGATGAAGCAGTCAACTTAAGGTGACTGTTTTTAGGGGCTAAAGGGGATACAAATCAAATAATACTTATGTGGAATTGCCCAAGTTTCATCATGATGCTGGGATTCTATGTACTTCCCTGATTTGGACCTGATTATTACTCTCAAATACACTTATTTTCACATGCCACAGTATTTTTTCTTCACAGTTTTTCTAATTAGTCATCACTACTTATGGTGCAGTGTAGTAAGAGCATTGTCTGAGACTAAAGAGTAAAAATTATATTCCCAAACAAATAATAGTTTTTCTCTTCTGAATTTATGATTCCAACAGTCCAGTAAACCTGGAGCCTTTACTGGTCCTTTGTTTTAATTGACTTTCTATATTTACATACAAAAATCTATATAATGTGGTTTTTAAACTTATTAGAATTATGAATTTTTTTAGAAGCTGGTAAAAACCATGACACATCTCCTGTTTTAACTTTTTGGTTTTTGTACTATATGTATCCACATTGGCTTTCCAGATGAAACCTGGCTGACAAAACCAGACAACTCTGATTGGACACTTTAAGAGCATATTTACATGGCATAGTGTCAATAAATAGTGATGGGAAACATTGGTCTCAGTATATTCCCTGAGTGCACAAGAATCCTGTTCATAGTTAATTAAGATAGCATCTAGATTTAGTTAATCAGTATGTATTATTAAGAGACATTTTAATTACTTTGATCAACTTGTTCTACATTTATCTCTCAGTTGTTTCAGTCTTATCAATAAACATTATAAAGAACATATTTTCTGTGAAGAATATTTCTGATTTCTGAAATCTCTGTCATGTCACTTAGATTTTCCACTTAAAAAAGAACTCTAACACAGGAGATATTAGTTTCTGCATTTCAGTCCTTTTGAATGTCTCTTAAAACATGACTACATTCTGTTTCTATGCAGAGCCCTGCTGCTCTGTTGTGCTGTCTGTATTTGGTTGTGAACTTACCACAGGGTAATGAATGTTTTCTACTTAAGTTTTGCTAAGGAACAAAAGGCTGGCACTGGTGTTCTTCTTGTCCACACAGCTGCTCTGGCCGTGGGCCAGTCTACTGCCCCATGAGAAGAACCAGATGGGATTTGCTGACATAATGTCTGGGTCTGGTTTCAGATTATTTAACTGGGCATAGACCTATTCTAACTTAAATCAAACACATTTACACTAAGAAAGAAAACACCTTCCTTTTTCATTTCTTTTTAAGCTCACTTAGTGGAAAATTAGACAAGCTAACAGGTTGTTATTCTCACTTTAAAAAAATGACAACATTCCATTACCCAAGAGACATTTGTTCATAAAAGTGAAATGCCCTCACTCTCCATTCTTTAATATTTACAAAGTAGGTTGTGAACTGTGGCTCAGAGTAGTTGTGATTAGAAGATGCTTCCCACCTGATAAGCTGCCCACCAATATTGCCTGAAGGAGGAAACCTCTAAATTCACAAATGAAAAACTGGAAAACTTGCAGACAATAAATCATCTTTAATTATCTGCAACTCTCATTTGGCCCTAAAGGAACTAATCCTTTGCTTATGTTAATATTTAATGATTTGAAATTTCCTTAAGATGGTCCTGGCTTAAGAACCTAAGCTGGTATTTAAACTGATTTTAATTGGTCTTTGCATTTTATGGAAGAGAAATGCCTTATCAAGCATGTGCTTTGAAGTTGGATCGATCTGTGTTTAAATTCCATCCTCTGTTTATAAGCTATGTGACTTAGGGCAAATTGCTTAACACCTGAGCCTCAATTTTCTCATCTGTGAAAATCTACTTATAAGATTTCTGTGAGAACAACATGAGATAATGCCTATAAACCCCAGGAACAATGCCTAGCACATATGGCATTCAGTGATAGGCATCTCTATGGGAGGACTAGAATCTTTTGGCCAGGTTATTGATGAGATCAGTGGATGGATCTATGTGGATAAAATCCTTAGAACTTAGAACTCAGAAATTGTGGGAATTCTTCTAATGCTTGAGTACATGCCATTTATATACAAGAAACACTCAAACACCTGAGAAATAGACAATGGTACAGAGAAAAAATCTTTACTATAGGGCAGCAAGATCTTGATTTCATCATTGTTTTCAGCTTATGGTGCCTAAGATGGATCTCTTGGGGCTCCATCTCAGATGCTTGGTGAAAAGGGAAGAAACAGAATCTCTTACTCTTCAGTATGTTGGGGAAGGAGAGGGGTTAGTAGCAAGTGAATTGAACCCACAGGAATCTCATAACCAATTAATATTTTCTGAGCACTCTGTGGTTTGATTACACATGAAAAGTGAACTGGAATTATCATTAAGATAACTAATCAAAGATTTTTTTGGCTCAATTAGGATAACATTTTTGTACTGTCATTAATCTCATGTTGAAAGATAAAATGAGAGTGACTTTCACATACCTCCTCTAATTTAATCTGTTTCTTTGCAACACTATTTTAGCTGCTTTGAAAATCCTGGCTTGATCCTGGAAGAGAGTTAAAGGTTCATTAATGAATGTTTACATAGGTAGACACACACACACAGAGGCTGATGTTCATCAAGGCAAATCATTTTTGTTTTTAATAAAAGTAAGTGATAATGCATTTGAACTTTTCCCAATCTTGTTTTATAGTTAAACCCCCAATATTAAGTCACATTTAGAGATATTGATGCTAGTAATTGAGGCAACAGATACGCTTACCTTCTAGGATAAAATATAGTCTAGATGGTAAAGATATCTTCATTTTGTAATGATAAGTATGAATTAAAACTAAGAGGCTTAGTTCTCCCTGTTGAAAATAAGGAAAGGTATTCCCCCTCACCGTTTTCTTAGAAAAGTTGCCATGGTAAGTATTTTTCTCCTCTCTTTGAAATGTATATAAACTCTTCTGAAATATACCCCAATTTGTCAGCTTTATGACCCAGGGATGTCTTTCTCAAGGACCCCGGAGCCTTCTCAGGTCTATAACCCCAGTTCCTGATGCGGAGCAACTAAATCCCTTGGAATTTCCTAGGTGATGAGAGTGCCTTTTGTTCTAACGAGGCAACACTTGATGGGCTCCTGGATAGCTTCAGGATGGAGTTTGGTCACCAGAAAGATTAAGCCATGATTAGAAGCTTGGAACTTTTAGCCCCAACTCATTCCCCTATCCTCTGGGGAGAAGAGAGGATTGAAGATTGTCAATCATGCCTACATGATGAAGCCTACATAAAAATCCCTAAAGTATGGGATTTCGAGAGCTTCTGGGTTGGTGAACACATCTACGTGTCAGGAAGTCAGTGCACCCCATACCCTGTGGGGATGGAAGCTTCTGCTCTGTGGACGCTTCTTCACCTCACCTTATCTATGTATTGATCTATTTATTTGTATTCTTTATAATATCCTTATAGTAAATTTGTAATAGTAAGTAAAGTGCTTTCCTGAGTTCTGTAAGCCATTGTAGCAATTACTGAACCTAAGAAGGGAGGGGTGTCATGGGACTGTCCAATTTATACCAGGTTGGTAGAACATAAGTGATAACCTGGAACTTACAGTTAGTGTCTGAAGTAAGTTGGGGGGACAGCCTTGTGAGACTGAGCCCTTTAACCTGAGAGACCTTAGGTAGGTCCCTCAGGTTAGATAGATAGTGTAGATAGTGTCAGAACTGAATTGAATTGTATGATGTCCAGCAACTGTCAGAAGATTTGTCAGTTTTTGGGGAAAAAACCCCCATATGATTGGTGTCAGATGTATTCAGTGTGTAGAGAAAAGACAGTAGTTTTTCCTTTTAGTACTTATTTCAATCGAATCCTCTTTAAAACAAAAAAGAAAGCATTCATATAGCTGAAGAACCACATTTATCATTAGCCATAAAAGCATAATGAATAAGTGAACTATTCTGGGCAAAAGGAAAGTCTTTTTCCCGCAGTTTTATTGAGATAAAATTGACAGAAAGTCTTAAATGATGCTGGTGAGGTTGAGTCTCCCTTTGATAAGAAATGGGTAGATGTACAGATAGGATAAATAAATCATAGGAGGGTCTGTAAGGCTTTTTAAAAGCCTCACAGTTGCTACTGAATAATCATGCCAGACAGATAACTGAAAATAGGAAAGCCTCTGTAGACTTCTGATATCTTTAAATCAATCCTCCAACACAAACAGACGATAGGTCTTTCAGGAAAATCTCACAGACCTATCTTCTCCCAGATGCTCAGATCAAACACTTCTTCCTCCCCCTTCTATATTCTTCTCACGTCAAAGAATCTTAGGGTTGGGGGGACCTTGGGAGCCATATGGCTAGTTTTTCAGGCTATGCTTCAATTTAAGGTGACAGAATGTGTTATAGAAACAATGTCAAATTATGACTTCCTTTGTTTTGTTCCCACATAGGGAGAATTGTCTGTGGTTTTTCACTCATCAAATATTAGAAGTATCAGAGTTTCTACACATTCATGCATATTTTGAACTTAAACAAAAACTTAATTATCATAATATTAAAATGATGCTTAATTTATCAGTCATGATCCTTACATTTGTCTGTGTTTTTTTAAATTTCTATTGAAGTATAGTTGAATAACAATATGTTAGTTTCAGGTGTACAGCAGAGAGATTCAGTTATACATATACATTTTATACATAATATGTATAAAAATACATATTATTTTTCAAATTATTTTCCCATTTAGGTTATTACTGTGTATTGAGAAGAGTTCCCTGTGCTGTACAGTAGGTTCTTGTTGGTTATCTATTTTAAACATAGCAGTATGTACATGTCAATCCCAAACTCCCAATCTGTCCCTCTCCCCAAACTTTCCCCCCAGTAACCATAATTTTCTTCTCTAAGTCTGTTTCTGCTTTGTAAATAAGTTTGTTTGTATCATTTTTTAAAGATTCTGCCTATAAGCGATATTACATGATATTTGTCTTTCTCTGACTTACTTCACTTAGTATGATAATCTCTAGGTCCATCCATGTTGCTGCAAATGGTATTATTTAATTATTTTTAATGGCTGAGTAATACGTATGTACCACATCTTCTTTATCCATTCATCTGTCGATTGACATTTAGGTTGCTTCCATATCTTGGCTATTGTAAACAGTGTTGCAATGAACGTCAGGGTGCATGTATCCTTTCAAACCATGTTTTTATCTGGATATATGCCCATCATT
This sequence comes from Neophocaena asiaeorientalis asiaeorientalis, assembly GCF_003031525.2. NCBI lineage: Eukaryota > Metazoa > Chordata > Mammalia > Artiodactyla > Phocoenidae > Neophocaena > Neophocaena asiaeorientalis. The sequence continues at coordinate 626,984 of NW_020172735.1, read as the reverse complement.
GGGATTGCTGGATCATATGGTAGCTCTGTTTTTAGTTTCTTAAGGAACCTCCATACTGTTCTCCACTGTGGCTGTACCAATTTACATTCCCACCAACAGTGTAGGAGGGTTCCCTTTTCTCCTCACCTCTTCAACATTTATTGTTTGTAGGCTTTTGGATGATGGCCATTCTGACTGCTGTGAGGTGATATCTCATTGTAGTTTTGATTTGCATTTCTCTAATAATTAGTGATGTTGAGCATTTTTTCATGTGTCTCTTGGCCATCTGCATGTCTTCTTTGGAGAAATGTCTTTTTAGGTCTTCAGTTCATTTTTTTTTGATTGGGTTGTTTGTTTTTTTGATATTGAGCCACATGAGCTATTTGTACATTTTGGAGATTCATCCCTTATATGTAGCATTTTTGCAAATATTTTCTCCCATTCTGTGGGTTATCATTTCATTTTTTTTTATGGTTTACTTTCCTGTGCAAAAGCTTTTGAGTTTAATTAAGTTCCATTTGTTTATTTTTGTTTATAATTCCATTATTCTTGGAGACAGATCAAAAAAGATATTGCTGCAATTTATGTCAGCCTATGTTTTCCTCTGAGAGTTTTTATAGTATTCGATGTTACATTTAGGTATTTAATCCAGTTTTAGTTTATTTCTGTGTATGGTGTTAAAGAATGTATTAATTTTATTTTTTTAAATACAGCAGTCCAGTTTTCCCAGAACCATTTATTGAAGAGACTGTCTTGCTCCATTGTATAGTCTTGCCTCCTTTGTCATAAATTAATTGACCATAGGTGCATAGGTTTGTCTCTGGGCTTTCTATCCTATACTATTTATGTATATTTCTGTTTTTGTGCCAAGACCACACTGTTTTGATGACTGTAGCTTTGTAGTGTAGTCTGAAGTCAGGAAGCCTGATTCCTCCAGCTCTGTTTCTTTTTCTCAAGATTGTTTTGGCTTTTCGAGGTCTTTTGTGTCTCTATACAAATTAAAAAAAATTTTTGTTCTAGTTCTGTGAAAAATGCCATTGGTAATTTCATAGGGATTGCAGTGAATTTGTACATTGCCCTGGGTACTATAGGCATTTTGACAATATTGATTCTTCCAATCCAAGAACATGATAGATCTTTCCATTTGTTTGTGTCAACTTTGATTTCTTTCATCAGCATCTTATAGTTTTTGGAGTATAGATTTTTGCCTCCTTAGGTAGGTTTATTCCTAGATATTTTATGCTTTTTGATGTGATATTAAATGGGATTGTTTCTTTAATTTCTGTTTTTGATCTTCTGTTGTTAGTGTACAGAAATGCAACAAATTTCTTTGTATTTCTTTTGTACCCTGCAACTTTACCAAATTAATTGATGAGCTCTAGTAGTTTTCTGGTAGTGTCTTTAGTATTTTCTATGTATAGTATCATGTCATCTGCAGACAATGACAATTTAACTTCTTATTTTCCAATTTGTATTCCTTTTATTTCTTTTTCTTCTCTCATTGCCATGGCTAGGACTTCCAAAATGATGTTGAATAAAAGTGGTGAGAGTAGACATCCTTATCTTGTTCCTGATCTTAGAGGAAGTGCTTTCACAATTTAAAATTTAAGTATGATGTTTGCTGTGGGTTTGTCATATATGGCCTTTATTATCTTGAGGTATGTTGCCTCTATGCCCACTTTCTAGAGAGTTTTAATCATAAATGGGTATTGAATTGTATCAAGAATTTTTTCCAGATCAATATTGAGATGACCATATGGTTTTTATTCTTCAGTTTGTTGATGTGGTGTATCACACTGATTGATTTGTGGATATTGAAAAATTCTTGCATCCCTGGGATAAATTGCACTTGATTATGGTATATGATACTTTTAATGTATTGTTGGACTCGGTTTGCTAGTATTTTGTTGAGGATTTTTGTGTCTATGTTCATCAGTGATATCGGCCTGTAATTTTCTTTTTTTGTGTGTGTGTGGTATCTTTGTCTGGTTTTGGTATCAGGGTAATGGGAGCCTCATAGAATGAGTATGAAGGTGTTACTCTGCGATTTTCTTTTGAATAGTTTCAGAAAGATAGGTGTTAAATCTTCTCTAAATGTTTGGTAGAATTCAAATGTGAAGGCATCTGGTCCTGGACTTTTGTTTGTTAGGATTTTTTTTTTTTAAATCACAATTTCAATTTCAGTGCTTGTGATTGGTCTGTTCATATTTTCCATTTCTTCCTGATTCAGCCTTGGGAGACTGTAAATTTCTAAGAATTTGTCCATTTCTTCTAAGTTGCCCATTTTATTGGTATATAGTTGCTTGTAGTAGTCTTATGATCCTTTGTATTTCTATGGTGTCTGTTGTAACTTCTACTTTTTCATTTCTAATTTTATTGATTTGAGTTCTCTCCTTCTTTTTCTTGATGAGTCTGGCTAAAGGTTTATAAACTCTGTTTATCTTTTCAAAGAACCAGCTTTTAGTTTCATTGATTTTGCTGTTGTTTTTCAATTTTTTAATTTAATTTATTTCTGCTCTGATCTTTATGATTTATTTCTTTCTACTAACTTTGGGTTTTGTTTGTTCTTCTTTCTGTAGTTACTTTAGTTGTAAGGTTAGGTTGTTTATTTGAGATTTTACTTGTTTCCTGAGGTATGATTGCATTGCTATCAACGTCCCTCTTAGAACTGCTTTTGCTCTGTCCCATAGGGTTTTTAAAAAAAAACTTTTTATTTTACAATGGAGTAGAACCGGTTAATAACGTTGTGCTAGTTTCAGGTGCACAGCAAATGGACCCAGCCATACATGTACATGTATCCATTCTCTCCCATACTCCCCTCCATCCAGGCTGCCACATAACATTGAGCAGAGTTGCCTGTGCTATACAGTAAGTCCTTGATGGTTATCCATTTTAAATATAGCAGTGTGTACATGTCGATCCCCAAATCTCTAACTATCCCTTCGCCCCATCCTTCCCCCCAGTAACATCTAGTTCATTCTCTAAGTCTGAGAGTCTTTCTGTTTTATAAATAAGTTCATTTGTATAATTTCTTTCTAGATTCTGCATACAGGTGATATCATATGATATTTCTCTTTTTCTGTCTGACTTACTTCACTCAGTATGACAGTCTCTAGGTCCATCCATGTTGCTGCAAATGGCATTATTTCATTCTTTTTAAAGACTGAGTAATATTCCATTGTATATATGTACCACATCTTCTTTATCTGTCCTTCTGTCAATGAACATTTAAGTTGCTTCCATAACTTGGGTATTGTAAACAGTGCTGCAATGAATACTGGGGTGCATGTATCCTTTCAGACCATGTTTTTCTCTGGATATATGCCTAGGAGTAGGATTGCTGGATCATATGGTAGCTCTATTTTTAGTTTTTAAAGGAACCTCCATAATGTTCTCCACAGTGGTGGTACCAATTTACATTCCCATCAGTAGGAGGCTTCCCTTTTCTCCACACCCTCGCCATTAGTTATTATTTGTTTTTTTAAGCTTAGAGCTTTTTTTTATTAGTTATCTATTTTATACATATTAGTGTATGTATGTCAACCCCAATCTCCCAATTGATGCCCCCACCCTGCTTTCCCCTCTTGGTGCCCATATGTTTGTTCTCTACATCTGTGCCTCTATTTCTGCCTTGAAAACCAGTTCATCTGTACAATTTTTCTAGGTTTCACACATATGCGTTACTACATGATATTTATTCTTCTCTTTCTGACTTACTTCACTCTGTATGGCAGTCTCTAGGTCCATCCACGTCTCTACAAATGACCCAGTTTCCTTCCTTTTTATGGCTGAGTAATATTCCATTGTATATATGTACCACATCTTCTTTATCTATTAATCTGTTGATGGACATTTAGGTTGTTTCCATGACTTGGCTATTGTAAATAGCATTGCAATGAACATTGGGGTGCATGTGATTTTTTGAATTATGGTTTTCTCTGGGTATATGCCCAGAAGTGGGATTGCTGGGTTACATGATATCTCTATTTTTAGTTTATTAAGGAACCTACATACTGTTCTCCATAGTGGCTGTATCAATTTAAATTCCCACCAACAGTACAAGAGGGTTTCTCCACACCCTCTCCAGCATTTATTGGTTGTAGATTTTCTGATGATGCCCATTCTAACAGATGTGAAGTGATACCTCATTGTAGTTTTGATTTGCAGTTCTCTATTAATTAGTGATGTTGAGCATCTTTTCATGTGTCTCTTGGCCATCTGTATGTCTTCTTTGGAAAAATGTCTATTTAGGTCTTCCACCGATTTTTGGATCAGGTTGTTTGCTTATTTGATATTGAGCTGCATGAGCTGTTTATACAATTTGGAGATTAATCCTTTGTTCGTTGATTCATTTGCAAATAATTTTTCCCATTCTAAAAGTTGTCTTGTTTATAGTTTCCTTTGCTGTGCAAACACTTTTAAGTTTCATTAGGTTCCATTTGTTTATTTTTGTTTTTATTTCCCTTTCTCTAGGAGATGGGTCAAAAAAGATCTTGCTGTGGTTTATGCCAAAGAGTGATCTTCCTATGTTTTCCTCTATGCATTTTATAGTGTCTGGTCTTATATTTAGATTTTAATCCATTTTGATCTCATTTTTGTGTATGGTGTTAGGGAGTGTTCTAATTTCATTCTTTTACATGTAGCTGTCCAGTTTTCCCAGCACCACTTATTGAAGAGACTGTCTTTCCTCCATGGTATATCCTTGCCTCCTTTGTCATAGATATGTCTATTTAGGTCTTCCACCGATTTTTGGATCAGGTTGTTTGCTTATTTGATATTGAGCTGCATGAGCTGTTTATACAATTTGGAGATTAATCCTTTGTTCGTTGATTCATTTGCAAATAATTTTTCCCATTCTAAAAGTTGTCTTGTTTATAGTTTCCTTTGCTGTGCAAACACTTTTAAGTTTCATTAGGTTCCATTTGTTTATTTTTGTTTTTATTTCCCTTTCTCTAGGAGATGGGTCAAAAAAGATCTTGCTGTGGTTTATGCCAAAGAGTGATCTTCCTATGTTTTCCTCTATGCATTTTATAGTGTCTGGTCTTATATTTAGATTTTAATCCATTTTGATCTCATTTTTGTGTATGGTGTTAGGGAGTGTTCTAATTTCATTCTTTTACATGTAGCTGTCCAGTTTTCCCAGCACCACTTATTGAAGAGACTGTCTTTCCTCCATGGTATATCCTTGCCTCCTTTGTCATAGACTAGTTGACCATATGTGTGTAGGTTTATCTCTGGGCTTTCTTTGATCTATATTCCTGTTTTTGTGCCAGTACCATATTGTCTTGATTACTGTAGCTTTATAGTAGGGTCTGAAATCAGGGAGTCGGAATCCTCCAGCTCCATTTTTTGTTTTTTGTTTTTCCCTCAAAATTGCTTTGGCTATTCAGGGTCTTTTGTGTCTCCATACAAATTTTAAGATTTTTTGTTCTAGTTCTGTAAAAAAATGCCACTCATAATTTGATAGGGATTGCATAGAATCTGTACATTGCCTTGGGTAGTATAGTCATTTTCACAATATGGATTCTTCCAACACAATAACATGTTATATTGTTCCATCTCTTTGTGTCATCTTTGATTTCTTTCATCAGTGTCTTTAGTTTTCTGAGTACAGGTGTTTTACCTCCTTAGGTAGGTTTATTCCTGGGTATTTTATTCTTATTGTTGCAGTGTTGAATGGGATTGTTTTGTTACTTTCTCTTTGTGATATTTCATTGTTAGTGTATAGGAATGCAAGAGATTTCTGTGCATTAATTTTGTATCCTGCAACTTCACCAAATTCATTGATTAACTCTAATAGATTTCTGGTGTATTCTTTAAGATTTTCTATGTATAGTATCATTCATCTGCAAACAGTGACAGTTTTACTTCTTCTTTTCCAATTTGTATTCCTTTTATTTCTTTTTCTTCTCTCATTGCCATGGCTAGGACTTCCAAAATGATGTTGAATAAAAGTGGTGAGAGTGGACATCCTTATCTTGTTCCTGATCTTAGAGGAAATGCTTTCAGTTTTTCACTATTTAGAATGATGTTTGCTCTGTGTTTGTCATATATGGCCTTTATTATGTTGAGGTATATTCCCTCTATGTCCACCTTCTGGAGATTTTTCATCATAAATGGGTTTTGAATTTTGTCAAAAGCTTTTTCTTGATCTATTGAAATGATCATATGGTTCTTATTTTTCAATCTGTTAATACAGCATATCACATTAGTTGATTTGTGTATATTGAAGAATCCTTGCATCCGGGGGATAAATCCCACATGATCATGGTATATAATCATTTTAATGTGTTTTTGGATTTTCTTTGCTAGTATTTTCTTGAGGATTTTTGCATCTATATTCATCCGTGGTTTTGGTCTGTAATTTTCTTTTTTTGTAGTATCTTTTTCTGGTTTTGGTATCAGGGTAATGATGGCCTCATAGAATGAGTTAGGGGATGTTCCTTCCTCTGCAAAATTTTGGAAGATTTTTGAGAAGGATGGGTGTTAGCTCTTCTCTAAATGTTTGATAGAATTAACCTGTGAAGCCATCTGGTCCTGGACTTCTATTTGTTGGAAGATTTGTCATTAGAGTTTCAATTTCAATACTTGTGATTGGTCTGTTCATATTTACTATTTCTTCCTGGTTCAGTCTTGGAAGGTTACACCTTTCTAAGAATTTGCCCATTTCTTCCAGTTTGCCCATTTTATTGGCATATGGTTGCTTGTAATAGTCTCTTATGATCCTTTGTATTTCTGTGGTGTCTCTTGTAAGTTCTTTTTCACTTCTAATTTCATAGATTTGAGTCCTCTCCCTCTTTCTCTTAATGAGACTGGCTAAAGGTTTATCAATTTTTTTCATCTTCTGTAAGAAACAGCTTTTAATTTTATTGATCTTTGCTATTGTTTTCTTTGTTTCTATTTCATTTATTACTGCTCTGATCTTTATGATTTCTTTGCTTCTACTAACTTTGGGTTTTGTTCCTTCTTCTTTCTCTAGTTCCTTTACATGTAAGGTTAGATTGTTTATTTGAGATTTTTCTTGTTTCTTGAGGTAGGCTTGTATTGCTTTAAACTTCCTCTTAGAACTGCTTTTGCTGCATCACATACATTTTGGATCATCATGTTTTCACTGTCATTTGTCTCTAGGTATTTTTTGATTTCCTCAGTGATCACTTGGTTAGTTAGTAATTTAAGGTTTAGCCTCCATGTGTTTCTTTTTACGTTTTTTTCCCCCTGTAATTTCTTTCTAATCTCATACTTTTGTGACCAGAAAAGATGCTTGATATGATTTCATTTTTCTTACATTTACTGAGGCTTGATTTGTGACCCAAGTTATGATCTACCCTGGAGAATGTTCTCTGTGCACTTGAGAAGTACAGCACTTTCTGTTTTTGGATGGAATGTCCTATAACTATCGATTAAATCTATCTGGTTTATTGTGTCTTGTAAAGCTTGTGTTTCCTTATTTATTTTCTGTCTGCATATTCTTTCCATTGGTGTAAGTGAGGTGTTTAAGTCCTCCACTAGTATTTTGTTAATGTCAATTTCTGCTTTTAAAGCTGTTAGCATTTACCATATGAATTTAGGTACCACTATGTTTGGTGCATATATATTTATAATTGTTATACTTCTTCTTGGATTGATCCTTGATCATTATGTAGTGTCTTTCCTTGTCTCTTGTAACATTCTTTATTTTAAAGTCTATTTTACCTGATATAGGTATTGCTACTCCAAGTTTCTTTTGATTTCCATTTGCATGGGATATCTTTTTCAATCTCCTCACTTTCAGTTTGTATGTGTCCCTAAGTCTGAAATGGGTCTCTTTTAGACAGCATATATACAGGTCTTGTTTTTTTACCCTTTCAACCAGTCTGTGTCTTTTGGTTGGAGCATTTATTCTTTCACATTTAAGGTATTTATCAATATGTATGCTCCTATTACCATTTCTAAATTGTTTTTGGTTTGTTTTTGTAGGTCCTTTTCTTCTCTTGTGTTTCCCATTTAGAGAAGTTCCTTTAGCATTTGTTGTAGACCTGGTTTGGTGGTGCTGAATTCCCTTAGCTTTTGCATGTCTGTAAAGCTCTTGATTTCTCCAGCAAATCTGAATGAGATCCTTGCTGGATAGAGCATTCTTGGTTTTAGATTATTTCCCTTCATCACTTTAAATATATTGTGCCACTCCCTTCTGGCTTGCCGAGCTTCTGCTATTAACCTTATGGTAGTTCCCTTGTATGTTATTTGTCATTTTTCTCTTGTTGTTTTAATAATTTTTCTTTGTCTTTAATTTTTGTCAGTTTGATTATTATGTGCCTTGGTGTGTTTCTCCATGGGTGTATCCTGCCTGGGACTCTCTGCACTTCCTGGACTTGGGTAGAGATTTCCTTTCACAGGTTAGGGAAGTTTTCGACTATAATCTCTTCAAATATTTTCTTGGGTCCTTTCTCTCTCTATTTTCCTTTCGGGACCCCTATAATGCAAATGTTGGTGCATTTAATGTTTTCCCAGAGGTGTGTTATGCTGTCTTCATTTCTTTTCATTCTTTTTCTTTATTCTGTGATTTCCCCCAATTTGTCTTCCAGGTCACTTATCCATTCTTTTGCCTCAGTTATTTTGCTATTGATTCCTTCTAGTGTATTTTTCATTTCAGTTATTGTATTGCTCATCTCTGTTTGTTTGCTTTAATTCTTCTAGGTGTTTGTATTGTAATTCTTCTAGGTCTTTGTTAAACATTTCTTGTATCTTCTCGATCCTTACCTCTATTCTTTTTCTGATGTCCTGGGTCATCTTCACTATCAGTATTCTGAATTCTTTTTCTGGAAGGTTGCCTATCTCCACTTCATTTAGTTGTTTTTCTGGGGTTTCATCTTGTTCCTTCATCTGGTAAATAGTACTCTGCCTTTTCATTTTGGCTGTCTTTCTGTGATTGTGGTTTTCATTCTACAGGCTGTAGTTCTTCTTGCTTCTGCTCTATTTTTTGTGTTTTTGAGTATAACCATTTGGACTGGTGTGAGGTGATATTTCATTGTAACTTTTATTTGCAATTGTCTAATAATTAGAGATGTTAAACATCTATTCATGTGCCTCTTGTCCATCTGTATGTCTTCATGGAGAAATGTCTCTTTAGATCTTCTGCCCATTTTTTGATTGGGTTGTTTGTTTTAATGATATTAAGCCTCATGTGCTGTTTGTAAATTTTGGAGACTAATCCCTTGTCAGTCACATCATTTGCAAATATTTTCTCCTAATCTGTGTGTTTTCTTTTTGTTTTGATTATAGTTTCCTTTCCTGTGCAAAAGCTTTTGAGTTTAATTAGTTCCCATTTGGTTTTTGTTTGTTTGTTTGTGTTTCCATTGTTCTGGGAAACAGATAAAAAATGATATAGTTGTGGGCTTCCCTGGTGGCAAAGTGGTTGAGAGTCCACCTGCTGATGCAGGGGACATGGATTTGTGCTCTGGTCCGGGAAGATCTCACATGCTGCGGAGCAGCTGGGCCCGTGAGCCATGGCTACTGAGCCTGCGCGTCCGGAGACTGTGCTCCACAACAGGAGAGGCCACAACAGTGAGAGGCCCACGTACTGCAAAAAAAAAATGATATAGTTGTGATTTATGTCAGAGAGTGTGCTGACTATGTTTTCCTCTAGTTTTATAGTCCTCTAGGAGTTTCATATTGTCCGGTCTCACATTTGCGTCTTTAATCCATTTTGAGCTTATTTTTGTGTATGGTGTTAAAGAATGATCTAATTTAATTTTTTACATGTAGCAGTCCAGTTTTCACAGCATCATTTGTTGAAGAGACTCTCTTTCCACCATTGTGTGGTCTTGCCTCCTTTGTTGTAGATTAATTGACCTTAGGTGTGTGGGCTTTCTATCCTGTTCCATTGATCTATATTTCTACTTTTGTGCCAGTAACATAATATTTTGATGACTATAGCTTTGTAGTATAAAGTCAGGGAGTCTGATTCCTCCAGCTCCATTTTTCTTTCTCAAGATTGCTTTGTCTATTCGAAGTCTTTGTGTCTCCGTACAGATTTAAAATTTTTTATTCTAGTTCTGTGAAAAATGCCATTGGTAATTTGATAGGGATTGCATTGAATCTGTTCATTGCCATGGGTAGTTTAGTTGTTCTGACAATATTGATTCTTTCAATCCAGGAACATGGTATATCTTTCCATCTGTTTGTGTCTTCTTTGATTTCTTTCATCAGCATCTTACAGTTTTGGGAGTATAGGTATTTTGCCTCCTTAGATAGGTTCATTCTTAGCTATTTTATTCTTTTTGATGTGATGGTAAAGGCATTCTTTCTTGAATTTCTCTTTCTAATGTTTAGTTGTTTGTGTATAGAAATGCCACCGATCTCTGTGTATTAATCTTGTATCCTGCCACTTTGCCAGATTCATTGATAAGCTCTAGTAGTTTTCTGGTAGCATATTTAGGATATTCTATGTATAGATTCAGGTCCTCTGCAAGTAATGATGGTTTAATTTCTTACTTTCCAATTTGGATTCCCTTTATTTCTTTTCCTTCTCTGATTGTTGTGGCTAGAACCTCCACACTATGTTGAATAAGAGTAGTGAGAGTGAACATCCTTGTCTTGTTCCTGATCTTAGAGGAAATGCTTTCAGCTTTTTACATTTAAGAATGATATTAGCTGTATCTTTGTGGTATATGGCCTTTATTATGTTGAGGTGTGTTCCATCTAAGCCAGGTTTCTGGAGAGTTTTTTTTTTAAATCATAAATGGGTGTTGAATTTTGTCAAAAGCTTTTTCTGCATCTATTGAGATGATCATACATTTTTTTTTATTGGAGTATGATTGCTTTACAATTTTGTGTTAGTTTCTGTTGAACAATGAAGTGAATCAGCTATATATATACCTATATTCCCTCCCTCTTGGACCTCCCTTCCACCCCCCCCAACCCACTCATCTAGGTCATCACAGAGGACCAAGCTGAGCCTCCTGTGCTATACAGCAGGTTCCCACTAGCTATCTATTTTACACATGGTAGTGTATTAATGTCAAACCTAATGTCCCAATTTGTCCCACCCTCTGCTTTCCCCCACCCATGTGTCCACATGTTCATTCTCTACATCTATATCTCTATTCCTGCCCTTCAAATAGGTTCATCTGTACCATTTTTCAAGGTTCCACACATATGTGTTACTATACGATATTTGTTTTTCTCTTTCCGGTTCACTTCACTCTGTATGACAGAGTCTTGGTCCATCCACGTCTCTACAAATAACCCAATTTGTTCCTTTTTATGACTGAGTAATATTTCATTGTATATATGTACCACATCTTCTTTACCCTTTCATCTTTCAATGGGCATTTATGTTTCTTCCATGTCCTGGCTATTGTAAATAGTGCTGCAATGAGCATTGGGGTACATGTGTCCTATTTTTTTTCCCCTTGTGGTATGCAGGCCTCTCACTGCTGTGGCCTCTCCCATTGTGGAGCACAGGCTCGGGACGCGCAGGCTCAGTGGCCATGGCTCACAGGCCTAGCCGCTCCACGGCATGTGGGATCTTCTCAGACCGGGGCACGAACCCGCGTCCCCTGCATCAGCAGGCAGACTCTCAACAACTGCGCCACCAGGGAAGCCCTACATGTGTCCTTTTGAATTTGGTTTTCTCAGATATATGTCCGGTAGTGGGATTACTGGGTCATATGGTAGTTCTATTTTTAGTTTTTTAAGGAACCTCCATACCGTTCTCCACAGTAGCTGTATCAATTTACATTCCCACCAACAGTGCAAGAGTGTTCCCTTTTTCCACACCCTCTCCAGCATTTTATTCTTCAATTTGTTGATGTGGTGTATCACACTAATTGAATTGCAGATGTTGTCAAATCCTTGTATCTCTGGGATAAATCCCACTTGATCATGGTGTAAGATCTTTTTAAAGTACTGTTGGATTCGGATTGCTAGTATTTTGTTGAGAACTTTTGCATCTATGTTCATCAGTGATATTGGCCTGTAATTTTCTTTCTTTGTAGTATCTTGTCTGGTTTTGGTATCAGGGTGATGGGGGCCTCATAGAATGCATTTGGGAGTTTTCCTTCTGCTGCAATTTTTTGGAACAGTTTCAGAAGAATAGGTGTAATCTCTTCTCTAAATGTTTAGTAGTATTCAACTGTGAAGCCATCGGGTCCTGGACTTTTTTTTGTTGGGAGTTGTTAAATCACAGTTTCAATTTCAGTGCTTGTGATTGGTCTGTTAATATTTTCTGTTTCTTCCTGGTTCAGTCTTCAGAGATTGTACCTTTTTAAGAATTTGGCCCTTTCTTCTAGGTTGTCCATTTTATTGGCATATAGTAACTGGCACTAGTTTCTTATGATTCTTTGTCTTTCTGTGGTGTCAGTTGTAACTTCTACTTTTTCATTTCAAATTTTATTGATTTCAGCCCTCTCCCTTTTTTTTTTTCCTTTTTCTTTTTTTGTGGTATGTGGGCCTCTCACCGCTGCGGCCCCTCCTGCTGCAGAGCACAGGCTCCGGATGCACAGACCCAGCAGCCATGGCCCACGGGCCCAGCTGCTCCATGGCACATGGGATCCTCCCAGACCAGGGCATGAACCCGCATCCCCTGCACCAGCAGGCGGACTCCCAACCACTGTGCCACCGGGGAAGCCCCCTCTCCCTTTTTTGCTTGATGAATCTGGCTAAAGGTTTATCAACTTTGTTTATCTTTTCAAAGAACCAGGTTTTAGTTTTGTTGATCTTTGCTATTGTTTTCCTTTTTCTCTATTTCATTTATTTCTGCTCTGATCTTTATGATTCTTTCCTTCTATTAACTTTAAATTCTGTATTTTCTTCTTTCTCCAGGTGATTTAGGTGTAGGGTTAGGTTGTTTATTTGAGATTTTTCTTGTTTCCTGAGGTAAGATTGTATTGTTATCAACTTCCCTCTTAGAACTGATTTTGCTGCATCCCATAGGTCTTGGATAATTGTGCTTTCATTTTCATTTGTCTTTATGTATTTTTAAAATTTCTTTGATTTCTTCAGTGATCCATTGATTGTTTAGTAGCATATTGTTTAGCCTCCATGTGTTTGTGTTTTTTATAGTTTTTTTCTCATAGTTTATTTATAATCTCATAGCACTGTGATCAGAAAAGATGATTGATATGATTTCAATTTTCTCAAATTTGCTGAGGCTCTCCTTGTGGCCCAACATGTGGTCAATCCTGGAGAATGATCCATGTGCACTTGAGAAGAATGTGTATTCTGCTGCTTTTGGATGGAATGTTCTATAAATATCAATTAGGTCCATCTGATATAATGTGTTATTTAAGGCCTGTGTTCCCTTATTGGTTTTCTGTCTGGATGATCTGTCCATTCATGAATGTGGGGTGTTAAAGTCCCCCACTATTATTGTGTTATTATCGATTTCCCCTTTTATGGCTGTTAGCATTTTGCCTTATGTATTGATGTGCTCCTATGTTTTATGCATATATATTTACACTTGTTATATCTTCTTCTTGGATTGATCTCTTGATCGTTATGCAGTGTCCTTCTTTATCTCATGGAACAGTCTTTATTTTAAAGTCTATTTTTTCAGACATGAGTATTACTACTCCAGCTTTCTTTTGATTTTCATTTGCATGGAAATACATTTTTCTCTCCCCTCATTTTCAGTCTGTATGTGTCCTTAGATCTGAAATGGGTCTCTTGTAGACAGCATATATACAGGTCTTGTTTTTTGTATCCACTCAGCCAGTCTATGTCTTTTGTTTGGAGCATTTAATTCATTTATGGTTAGGTAGTTATCAATATGTATGTTCTTATTGCCATTTTGTTAATTATTCTTGGTTTGTATTTGTAGGTGATTTTTCTTCCTTTTGTCTTTTGTTCTCTTCTCTTGTGATTTGATGACTACCTTTAGTGTTGTGTTTGGTTTCCTTATTCTTTATGTGTGTGTGTATCTACTGTAGATTTTTGTTTTGCGGTTACCATGAGGTTTTGATATAGCAGTCTATACATAAATAAGGTTGCTTTAAGTTGCTGAACTTTTAATTTCAAATGCATTTCCAACATCTTGTATTTGTGCTCTCCTCTCACAGTTGCTGGTTTAGATATCTTATTTGTGTGTAGATGATTTCCTACCTTTACTTTATGTTTGTCTTTACCAGTGAGCTTTTCCATTTGTAATTTTCTTGTTTGTGCAGGCTTCCTGGTGGGAGGGACTTGTACCTGCCCACTGGTGTGTGAGACTGGGTCTTGTCCCTCTGGTGGGCAGGACCATGTCTGGGAGTGTCTTTATCAGGCAGCTGTTTATTCAGGAAGACTTTAAGCACCTTGTCTGCTGATGGATGGGTGTGTGTTCCTGCTCTGTTGTTTGTTTGGCCTGAGACGCCCCAGCACTAGAGCTATAGGTTGTTGGGTGTGGTCAGGTCTTCATGAGAAAATGGTGTACTCCAACAGGGCCCACACCAATGAGCACTCACCAGAACTGCCACTGCCAATGTCCCTGTCCCTGCAGCAAACCATAGTGATCCCCCACCTCTGCAGAATACCCTCCAACACTAGCAGGTAAGTCTGTTCCAGTCTCTTAGGAGGTCACTGCTTTTTCCCCTGGGTCCTGGTGCACGTGACACCCTGTGTGTGCCCTCCAAGAGTGGAGTTTCTGTTTCCTCCAGTCCTGTGGAATTCCTGCAGTCAAACCCTGCTGACCTTCAATGCCAGATTCTCTGGGGGCTCCTCCTCCCATTACCAGGCCCTCAGGCTGGGGAGCCTGTCATGGGGCTCAGAACTTTCACTCCTGTGAGAGAACTTCTGTGGTATAATAGTTTTCCAGTTTGTGGGTTGTCCGCCTGGCATGTATGGGATTTCATTTTATCATGATTTCACCCCTCCTACCAGCTCGTTGTGGCATCTTCTTTGTCTTTGATTGTAGGGTATCTTTTTTGGTAGGTTCCAGTATTTTTTTTATTGGTCATTGTTCAGCAGTTGGTTGTGAATTTGGTTTTTCCATAAGAAGGGAGTGAGGTTATGTCCTCCTGCTCCACTGTCTTGTCTCCTTTCCTACATTTGTCTGTGTTTTTATGAGTATGCTTCTCACTCTTTGTTTTAAGCATCAGTACTTGGGAGATTTGAGTTGATTTTTCAAATTTAAACTGAATTATCTTGGTACCATAGTGCAATCAGAGTGTCTTCTTTTTATATTTATAGGCAAAAAGATTCCTGTTAAATTCATCTCTGTGACTTTACCTTCCTCCACAATTAAAACGATTTATTTTAAAATTTATATTCTAGATACTACATATTTCAGATCTGAACATCAAAAGTTAGTAAAATATTAGCATAGAGGAATTCCCATGGATTTTCTCAATCCAGTTGTTTTTCTTTAATATCAATATTTAGGGGTGAAAGTCACCTAAAGACTATTCCATCCCACCTGTCAACTGCACACTTACTAGCTAGTATGGTAGTGGGAGTAGGGGTGGGCTACACAGATAAAAAGCCACACTAGCAGTGAAGTTGGAAGGTTTTACAAGGTGGATGCATGTCTGTGTGACAGATAGGAGAGCCAGAAAAAAGACTTGGGACATAGCAGCACATGTAATTAGTGAGACTTTGGATATAACCCACTTGTCAAGGCCAATAAGAATTACTCTGTGTACTACAACACTGCATAGGAGTCGGCAACGTTGTATAGCTCCCAGTACAAATTTTTGCCATCTAAGGTTAGGAAGAGAAAGGAAGGAGAGAGGGAGGGAGGGAAGGATGAAGGGGAAAAAGTAGGTAATACAAAAAGCAATGAGGTGAACAGAGAGAACAGACCAGGCAGGAAGGAGAGAAAGGAGAATTTGCAAATCTGTGAATGTTGGGCTTCAAGACTCAGATAATAATTACATACCTGTAATGTCACACAAGAAAGGAAATAGAATTCAATACCTGCAGTAGTGTGACCCTGAGAGGGTTCCAATTTCTTGCACTCAATTTCCTGTCCTTCTCCTGCTGGAGCCCTAGAGCCAGGGACATCTTTCTGTTTATCTGCTGTAAGCTCACAGGGCTCTTCCTGCTGTCTTGGTTCCTAGTTATTCCAGAGATGTATAGGATTGCTGGTAGTTTGCAAATGCAGCCACAGGGGACCTTAACAAACCATCCTTGCAAAACAGTCTAAACAAATATTCTGTAATTTGCTCTTTTAATTTGACCAATTGACAGGAAACACTTCTATCTTCATCATTTGCATTACTGTGTTCCCAGCAAAACAGTCAATATTTAAGATGTCTTGGTTTGACATTCCTGTATCTTTTTGTGTAGGAATGCTATTTGTGTTACAACCAATCATGTATACAGTAGACCTATTATGAAATCTTGGACACTAGCCTCATCTGGGCTCCTAATACTCTCTGGCAATCTTTTTATAGTTCCCTATTCAGTTGCTACTTCCAATTCTCTAGAAATACTCCAAGCCTCACCACCTTCTCAAGCCCCCACCTCCGTTTCCCAGCATCAACCCTCGAGTGCATCTCTGGCCAAATTCTTGTGCTTTTCTCCTGTGTTATAGACGAAATTCAGGTTCTTAGGTATGAATGGTCCTGATTTTCTGCCTCACTGCTTACAAACTTCACACTGCTGCCTACTTTTCTTTATCTTCTGCTTTCAGTTCTCCTATGGGCCTGGCTGTGTGATAACACAGATCTTCATCCAATCCATCTCATTTTAGGCATAGAATACTTGATTATCTGTGTCTAGTGTCTAGTGTTCATTAACCTGCTGGTTAATGAACTTCAGGGATACTTTTCCTGAGATTATTATTTTTTAAATTTCTAAATTACTAATACGTTTGATGAATAAAAAAGGAACTTAAGTATGGAATAGAAACTTCTCTACAATCTCCTGTAAGTTGAGAGATGTAATTGTGACCAAGTTCAACCAAGAATTTACAGTCAGATGCTCTGTTCTTTTGCAGAACAGATGTTAACTTAGTTGAAGTATAATACTACTAGGTCTTACATTTTTGTAAATCTTTATACTTACATGCTTGATCATTTGTCCACTTTCTTTTTTGTTTGGGTGTATTGTGTGTTTCCTTTCCAGTATCTCTTCTCTCTTTCTCCCCTTTCATCTTTATTCACATGTTCTCTATCTTTATTCATTCATTAATTCCACATATACAATTCAATACAGTATAACACATACATACAACACAGCAACTACTGTGTAGTAGGCATGTACCATTCTAGATGTAATATTCAATTATGTGAATTTCTCTGTAAGAAAATACTTTTTATAAAGAACTCTTTCATTCAACAAATATTGAGAAACCCTATGTGGTGGCAAGAAATTTTCTTGTTTCTGGGATCTTCTTCTTTATCTCTTTTCATATATATATATATATATATATATATATATGAAAAAAGGGCCTATCTATCTACTTATATGTCTCAGGCATAATTTCATCTCACTAATACTCATGGATATTTATGAGGTCATTTTACTACTTATTCTCTGCAGGTTTCAATGTAAGCAATTGAAATCATACAAACTTGAAATAAATTAAATGAATTTTAGTCTCCCAACATTAAGGCTTTCCTGGAATACAAGATGCCTATATATTTTCTTATCTCATGGTTTTGTCTCAGCCTTTTTCTCCTTTTCTCTAAAAATTCTGTCCAAGGGTTTGCTTGTTTTACTTTAAATCATGTTCAATACTGGACTTATTCTTCTCAGTATTCATTACTTAGACTTAAGCCTGTATCCAGCATAACAGTCATTAGTGATGTTCAACAAATATGTCTGGCTCTCTGCTCTCAGAGCACATGTGTGGATGCAACTCTTGGCTACCTTGGTGGGTACATGTGACTGATCTGGTAAATAAGCTATGAGTGGAAGTGATGAGTGTTGCTTTCAGAACAGAGCATTTAATTGCCAGCACAAGGTCCTCTGAAACTTTCTCCCTTTGTCATAGTAACTGTAATATTTGAGATGATGGCTGCTCTGAAAACATTAGTCCTGGAATGAGGAGACAGGAGCAGAACTCCCTGCAAATCTGCATTTGAAACAGGAGAGAAAAATAATCCACCCAAGTTTGGAGGTTGTTTGGTACCACAGCACAAACTAGGTTATCCTAACTGATACAACAAGAACCCACCATTCCAGCATATAGTTATGGACTTGGAAATGAAATTCTGGCATGTGTACAAGCAAATAAACACAGGCTATGTTTTCTCTATTATAAGCAGAGTTACTAATCAAAATAAATGGAAAAAAACCCTTGGGTTTTATAACTTCCAACCTAGAACTTCAAGGTCACCTTCACCAGAAACTGCAGTTTTGGAAGCTCCTAGAGTTCACTATGTGAGGGACAGTAGTGCCCTAGAAGGTGGCAGAGTTACTGGTGGACATGCAGCACCCAGTGGAGGCTATCTCATCTTGGGTACTTGGGAGTGCCAAGTAGAGAACTGAGAGTGATTATAGCTGACACATCCTGAGCACAAAGTATGTGCCAGGCACTGCTCTACCTGCTTTTATATGTTATAAACCCTTTACCCCTCACATGATGACCTATAAAATAGCCTATAATATTACTATTCCCTCATGTGATTCATGGTGCTCTGTTGCTGACCAAAGAAACAAATGAAAGAGGATGGAGGTGAAGGAGAGCGAAAGGCCACCTAGACACACTTGCTCTCCCCAGCCTAGCCCTCAGATTCCCCTTCACTCTCTGAGCATACAGGAGGGAATGCGAGCTCTTACTCACCCCTACACTGGGGACCTGAAGATTTCTAAGTCCAAGTGAATGCTGGAGAAAAGCTCCTGGCATGGAGGGGATTACAAGGACTGGAGCACCAGGAACAATGGAAAACACGGAGCATAATGAAAACTGGAGGCTGTGAAGGATGCCCTCAAGGTCTGGGGAGGGAAGTTCCAGGCTTACATTCAGGGTGGGGCTGGTAGCTACACTGAAGTGTGCCCATAGCATATTTTCACTACCCCTCTCTTGCTGGGTAGTTTGGAGTCCATATACCAGGGCAAAGGACTGTTTGAAACTTTGGTTTCCTTTTTTTTTTTTTTTTAAATGTGTGTTTAGTTGCTTGTTAGTGGGAAAGGAAAGGATAGCACCCAATTCTGAGAGATCCATGTATGTACTGCCACCAATAGTAGCAGATGCCAAAGACAACCCAATGTAAGTGATGGAAGGTTATGTGAATCCACCATAGGGACTGATTTTTCTGGTTCCCTGTTCCTTATCTCTGAAAGCCATGGTAGGCCACAGATAAAGTATCTGGTGTGCAAGGTGATGGTTCACAGTTTGAGTCCATCCAGGCAGACTCCCAGACTGAGTGAACAGACATTTTTATTCATCCACCATACTTTTAGGCCTGGCTCAAAGGTCTTCTTTATGAAGCTTTCTGAAGAGCTTTCCATCTCTAGGCAGAATTCCATTTTGTTCTCCCATTGTATTTATTTATGCTCAGTATTATTTTATCTCCATGCAAAATGACCAACAATAATCATTTAGAAAGCTGAGAGGAAATGCATCACCTGGTTTATCTATTTCTATTCAATTTCAATTAACTTTCTAAAAATAATTTTAGGAAAATATCTGAAATATCAGTCTCAAGTTTTGCAAGTGACAGATAGCAGATATTTATTGTAGTGATTTATCTCACACTGCCTGAATGGTGCTATACCTTCAGTGTCAAAGTGATTATGCAGTAAGTTTCTTTCCTGTGTTTATACATTCCTCTAGTCTTGGGGGCTCTTTGTCCCTCCTACATACCATTTCATCCCAACTACCCATTATTAATGGGTTCAAATATTACCTTTTGGTCAGCACCATGGGACACCTCCTTCTTCCCCAACGCTCCATTCCTAGGCACAGAGAGTGCCTGTTTTGTACATGCTGTCAAAGCATTTGCTATCTATCTCTGATAATGCATTTCTCAAGAATAGCACCTTCATTCCCAGGGATGCCAAGTAGTGGGCTAGGTGGTAGCCCTATGATCACATAGAATACCTTCCTTCAATGTCAATTTGACTTGAAGACTTGGAAACTTTTTAAAATCTCTTAAACATTTTTGATGCACCTATACTCAAGTACATATTATTATAATTCCACTTTGTAAAAAGTTGGTTGAAAAGAAAACTTAACCCAGTTGCTTATATTACATTTGAATGAGGGCATCGATGTAAGGAGCTAGCTCATTTATTGGTTTCTTTGTTCCCTATGTTTATAAAGATTGTGTTTACAAACTGTTTATATATGTTCAATGAGGTGGTCAAAATGATAAATTTTATAACATAAAAAAGTGCACTGAATATTCATCTTGTAACCAAAACACAATATAGTAGGAAATGACTTGAAGATTTGCCCACACACTATAGTAGTGACTACTTGAACTGGGAACTAGGAGCCATCTGTCCTGGGGACAGACAATATATGAAAGCATTGCCTGTAGAAAATTAAGTCTGCTTTTTATTATCACCACATGTTCCAGCAATTCTAGGTAATTTCAGTGCTAATATATATATATATATATATATATGCAGAATTTCATTATAAAAGTCCATATATATATATGCCTTCCAAAGCATGGACAGCACCAATGCACCCATCCTGTGCCCATCCTGCTACAGAACACTACTGTTATATGGATGAATGCTGACTTATCTAGAAGAAGATGCTACTCAGAGTTTATGTGCTCAAGCTTTCACTGTTATGTTTCTTCATGAGAAAAAATTCCAGACTGAGCTCTGCTCACCAGGGCAACAACCAGCTTTACCCACCACCAGTCCCTCCCATCAGGAAACCTGCACAAGCCTCTTAGATAACCTCAACCACCAGAGAGCACACAGCAGAAGCAAGAAGAACAACAATCCTGCAGCCTGTGGAACTAAAACCACATTCACAGAAAGATAGATGAGATGAAGAGGCAGACAGCTATGTACCAGATGAAGGAACAAGATAAAACTCCAGAAAAACAACTAAATGAAGTGGAGATAGGCAACCTTCCAGAAAAAGAATTCAGAATAATGATAGTGAAGATGATCCAGGACCTCAGAAAAAGACTGGAGGCAAAGATTGAGAAGATGCAAGAAATGTTTAACAAACACCTAGAAGAATTAAATAACAAACAAACAAAGATGAACAATACAATAACTGAAATGAAAAATTCACTAGAAAGAATTAGTAGCAGAATAACTGAGGTAGAAGAACGGATAAGTGACCTGGAAGACAGAATGGTGTAATTCATTGCTGTGGAAGAGAATAAAGAAAAAAGAATGAAAACAAATGAAAGACAACCTAAGAGACCTCTGGAAAAGAGAGAGAGAAAACATCCGAGAAAATATTTGAAGAGATTATAGTTGAAAACTTCCTTAACATGGGAGAGGAAATAGCCACCCAAGTCCAGGAAGTGCAGAGAGATCTGTGGAAGAGAATAAAGAAAAAAGAATGAAAACAAATGAAAGACAACCTAAGAGACCTCTGGAAAAGAGAGAGAGAAAACATCCGAGAAAATATTTGAAGAGATTATAGTTGAAAACTTCCTTAACATGGGAGAGGAAATAGCCACCCAAGTCCAGGAAGTGCAGAGAGAACCATACAGGATAAACCCAAGGAGAAACACACTGAGACACATAGTAATCACATTGGCAAAAATTAAAGACAAAGGAAAATTATTGAAAACAGCAAGGGAAAAATGACAAATATATACAAGGGAACTCCCATAAGGTTAAGAGCTGATTTCTGGGCAGAAACTCTACAAGACAGAAGGGAGTGGCATGACATATTTAAAGTGATGAAAGGGAAGAATGTACAACCAAGATTACTCTACCCGACAATGATCTCATTCAGATTTGATGGAGAAATCAAAAGCTTTACAGACAAGCAAAAGCTAAGAGAATTGAGCACCACCAAACCAGCTCAACAACAAACGCTAAAGGAACTTCTCTAAGTGGGAAACACAAGTGAAGAAAAGGACCTATAAAAACAAACCCAAAACAATTAAGAAAATCGTCATAGGAACACACACACTGATAATTACCTTAAACGTAAATGGATTAAATGCTCCAACCAAAAGACACTGGCTTGCTGAAAGGTTACAAAAACAAGACCCATATATATGCTGTCTACAAGAGATCCAATTCAGACCTATCACCACATGTTCCAGCAATTCTAGGTAATTTCAGTGCTAATATATATATATATATATATATATGCAGAATTTCATTATAAAAGTCCATATATATATATGCCTTCCAAAGCATGGACAGCACCAATGCACCCATCCTGTGCCCATCCTGCTACAGAACACTACTGTTATATGGATGAATGCTGACTTATCTAGAAGAAGATGCTACTCAGAGTTTATGTGCTCAAGCTTTCACTGTTATGTTTCTTCATGAGAAAAAATTCCAGACTGAGCTCTGCTCACCAGGGCAACAACCAGCTTTACCCACCACCAGTCCCTCCCATCAGGAAACCTGCACAAGCCTCTTAGATAACCTCAACCACCAGAGAGCACACAGCAGAAGCAAGAAGAACAACAATCCTGCAGCCTGTGGAACTAAAACCACATTCACAGAAAGATAGATGAGATGAAGAGGCAGACAGCTATGTACCAGATGAAGGAACAAGATAAAACTCCAGAAAAACAACTAAATGAAGTGGAGATAGGCAACCTTCCAGAAAAAGAATTCAGAATAATGATAGTGAAGATGATCCAGGACCTCAGAAAAAGACTGGAGGCAAAGATTGAGAAGATGCAAGAAATGTTTAACAAACACCTAGAAGAATTAAATAACAAACAAACAAAGATGAACAATACAATAACTGAAATGAAAAATTCACTAGAAAGAATTAGTAGCAGAATAACTGAGGTAGAAGAACGGATAAGTGACCTAGAAGACAGAATGGTGTAATTCATTGCTGTGGAAGAGAATAAAGAAAAAAGAATGAAAACAAATGAAAGACAACCTAAGAGACCTCTGGAAAAGAGAGAGAGAAAACATCCGAGAAAATATTTGAAGAGATTATAGTTGAAAACTTCCTTAACATGGGAGAGGAAATAGCCACCCAAGTCCAGGAAGTGCAGAGAGAACCATACAGGATAAACCCAAGGAGAAACACACTGAGACACATAGTAATCACATTGGCAAAAATTAAAGACAAAGGAAAATTATTGAAAACAGCAAGGGAAAAATGACAAATATATACAAGGGAACTCCCATAAGGTTAAGAGCTGATTTCTGGGCAGAAACTCTACAAGACAGAAGGGAGTGGCATGACATATTTAAAGTGATGAAAGGGAAGAATGTACAACCAAGATTACTCTACCCGACAATGATCTCATTCAGATTTGATGGAGAAATCAAAAGCTTTACAGACAAGCAAAAGCTAAGAGAATTGAGCACCACCAAACCAGCTCAACAACAAACGCTAAAGGAACTTCTCTAAGTGGGAAACACAAGTGAAGAAAAGGACCTATAAAAACAAACCCAAAACAATTAAGAAAATCGTCATAGGAACACACACACTGATAATTACCTTAAACGTAAATGGATTAAATGCTCCAACCAAAAGACACTGGCTTGCTGAAAGGTTACAAAAACAAGACCCATATATATGCTGTCTACAAGAGATCCAATTCAGACCTAGGGACACATACAGACTGCCAGTGAGGGGATGGAAAGGGATATTCCATGTAAATGGAAATCAAAAGAAAACTGGAGTGGCAATACTCATATCAGATAAAAGAGACTTTAGAATAAAGAATGTTATAAGGGACAAGGAAGGACACTACATAATGATCAAGGTGTCAGTCCAAGAAGAAGAGATAACAATTATAAATATATATGCACCCAACATAGGAGCACCTCAATACATAAGGCAACTGCTAACAGCTATAAAAGGGAAATCGACAGTAACACAATAATACTGGGGGAATTTAACACCTCATTTACAGCAATGGAGAGATCATCCAAAAAGAAAATTAATAAGGAAACACAAGCTTTAAATGACACAATAGACCAGATAGATTTAATTGATATTTATAGGATATTCCATCCCAAAACAACAGATTACAATTTCTTCTCAAGTGCGCATGGAACATTCTACAGGATATATCACATCTTGGGTCAAAAATCAAGCTTTAGTAAATTTAAGAAAATTGAAATCATATTAGGTATCTTTTCTGACCACAACGCTATGAGATTAGAAATCAATTACAGGGGAAAAAAAAGGAAAACAACTCAAACACATGGAGGCTAAACAATACATTACTAAATAACCAAGAGATCACTGAAGAAATCAAAGAGGAAATAAAAAAATACCTAGAGACAAATGACAATGAAAACAAGATGATCGAAAACCTATGTGATGCAGCAAAAGCAGTTCAAAGAGAGAAGTTTATAGCAATTCATTCCTACCTCAAGAAACAACAGACATCTCAAATAAACACTCTAACCTTCCACCTAAAGGAACTAGAGAAAGAACAACAAACAAAACCAAAAGTAAGCAGAAGGAAAGAAATCATAAAGATCGGAGCAGAAATAAATGAAATAGAAACAAACAAAAAAAACAGTAGCAAAGATAAATAAAATAAAAATCTTGTTCTTTGAGAAAATAAACAAGAATGATAAACCATGATCCAGACATATCAAGAAAAAGAGGGAGAGGACTCAAATCAATACAATTAGAAATGAAAAAGGAGAAGTTACAACAGACACTGCAGAAATACAAAGCATCCTAAGAGACTACTACATGAAACTCTATGCCAATAAAATGGACAACTTGGAAGAAATGGATAAATTCTTAGAAAGCTATAAGCTTCCAAGGCTGAACCAGGAAGAAATAGAAAATATGAACAGACCAATCACAAGTAATGAAATTGAAACTGTGATTAAAAATCATCCAAAAAACAATCTCAATACATAAGGCAACTGCTAACAGCTATAAAAGGGAAATCGACAGTAACACAATAATACTGGGGGAATTTAACACCTCATTTACAGCAATGGAGAGATCATCCAAAAAGAAAATTAATAAGGAAACACAAGCTTTAAATGACACAATAGACCAGATAGATTTAATTGATATTTATAGGATATTCCATCCCAAAACAACAGATTACAATTTCTTCTCAAGTGCGCATGGAACATTCTACAGGATATATCACATCTTGGGTCAAAAATCAAGCTTTAGTAAATTTAAGAAAATTGAAATCATATTAGGTATCTTTTCTGACCACAACGCTATGAGATTAGAAATCAATTACAGGGGAAAAAAAAGGAAAACAACTCAAACACATGGAGGCTAAACAATACATTACTAAATAACCAAGAGATCACTGAAGAAATCAAAGAGGAAATAAAAAAATACCTAGAGACAAATGACAATGAAAACAAGATGATCGAAAACCTATGTGATGCAGCAAAAGCAGTTCAAAGAGAGAAGTTTATAGCAATTCATTCCTACCTCAAGAAACAACAGACATCTCAAATAAACACTCTAACCTTCCACCTAAAGGAACTAGAGAAAGAACAACAAACAAAACCAAAAGTAAGCAGAAGGAAAGAAATCATAAAGATCGGAGCAGAAATAAATGAAATAGAAACAAACAAAAAAAACAGTAGCAAAGATCAATAAAACTAAAATCTTGTTCTTTGAGAAGATAAACAAGATTGATAAACCATTAGCCAGACATATCAAGAAAAAGAGGGAGAGGACTCAAATCAATACAATTAGAAATGAAAAAGGAGAAGTTACAACAGACACTGCAGAAATACAAAGCATCCTAAGAGACTACTACATGAAACTCTATGCCAATAAAATGGACAACTTGGAAGAAATGGATAAATTCTTAGAAAGCTATAAGCTTCCAAGGCTGAACCAGGAAGAAATAGAAAATATGAACAGACCAATCACAAGTAATGAAATTGAAACTGTGATTAAAAATCATCCAAAAAACAAAAGTCTAGGACCAGATGGCTTCACAGGTGAATTCTATCAAACATTTAGAGAAGAGCTAACACCCATCCTTCTCAAACTCTTCCAAAAAATTGCAGAGGAAGGAATACACCCAATCTCATTCTATGAGGCCACCATCACCCTGATACCAAAAACAGACAAAGATACTACAAAAAAAGAAAATTACCGACCTACGCCACTCATGAATATAGATGCAAAAATCCTCAACAAGATAATAGCAAACAGAGTCCAATAACAAAATAAAAGGATC
This sequence comes from Neophocaena asiaeorientalis asiaeorientalis, assembly GCF_003031525.2. Classification (NCBI taxonomy): domain Eukaryota; kingdom Metazoa; phylum Chordata; class Mammalia; order Artiodactyla; family Phocoenidae; genus Neophocaena; species Neophocaena asiaeorientalis. Next base: position 600,837 of record NW_020172735.1, on the reverse strand, counting down.
ATACACCATGATCAAGTGGGATTTACCCCAGGGATGCAAGGATTCTTCTATATATGCAAATCAATGAATGTGATACACCATATGAACAACTGAAGGAGAAAAACCATATGATCATCTCAATAGATGCAGAAAAAGCTTTTGACAAAATTCAACACTCATTTATGATAAAAAAAGCTCTCCAGAAAGTAGGCATAGAGGGAACCTACCTCAATATGATAAAGGCCATATATGAAAAACCCACCGAAAATATCATTATCAATAGTGAAAAACTGAAAGCATTTCCTCTAAGATCAGGAACAAGACAAGGATATCCACTCTCACCACTATTACTCAACATAGTTTTGGACATCCTGGCCATGGCAATCAGAGAAGAAAAAGAAATAAAAGGAATACAAATTGGAAAGGAAAATGTAAAACTATCACTGTTAGCAGATGACATGATACTATCCATAGAGAATCCTAAAGATTCCACCAGAAAATTCCTAGAGCTAATCAATGAATTTGGTAAAGTTGCAGGACACAAAATTAATGCATAGAAATCTCTTGCATTCCTATACACTAATGATGAATAATCTGAAAGAGAAATTAAGGAAACATTCCCATTTACCATTGCAACAAAAAGAATAAAATACCTAGGAATAAACCTGCCTAAGGAGACAAAAGACCTGTATGCAGAAAACTATGACACTGATGAAAGAAATGAAAGATGATACCAGCAGATGGAGAGATATACCATTTTCTTGGGTTGAAAGACTCAGTATTGAGAAAATGACTATACTACCCAAAACAATCTACAGATTAATGCAATTCCTATTAAATTACCAATGGCATTTTTTACAGAAATAGAACAAAATATCTTAAAATTTTATGGAGACACAAAAGACCCCAAATAGCCAAAACAATGTTGAGGGAAGAAAATGGAGCTGGAGGAATCAGACTCCCTGACTTCAGAGTATATGACAAAGCTACAGTCATCAAGACAATATGGTACTGGCACAAAAACAGAAATATAGATCAATGGAACAGGATAGAAAGCACAGAGATAAACCCACGCACCTATGGTCAAATAATCTATGACAAAGGAGGCAAGGATATACAATGGAGAAACGACAGTTTCTTCAATAAGTGGTCCTGGGGAAACAGGACAACTACATGTAAAAGAATGAAATTAGAATGCTCCCTAACACCATACACAAAAATAAACTCAAAATAGATTAGAGACTTAAATGTAAGACCACACACTATAAAACTCTTAGAGGAAAATATAGGAATAACATTCTATGACATAAATCACGGCAAGGTCTTTTTTGATCCATCTCCTAAAGTAATGGAAATAAAAACAATGGTAAACAAATGAGACCTAATGAAACTTAAAAGCTTGTGCACAGCAAAGGAAACTACAAAAAAGATGAGAAGATAAGCCTCAGAATGGGAGAAAATATTTGCAAATTAATCAACAAAAGATTAATCCCCAAAATATATAAACATCTCATGCAGCTCAATATTAAAAAAACAAACAACCTAATCCAAAAATGTGCAGAAGACCTAAATAGACATTTCTCCAAAGAAGACATACAGATAGCCAAGAAACACATGAAAAGCTGCTCAGCATCACTAATTATTAGAGAAATGCAAATCAAAACTACAATGAGGTATCACCTCACACTAGTTAGAATGGGCATCATCAGAAAATCTACAACAACAAATGCTGGAGAGGGTGTGGAGAAAAGGGAACCCTCTTGCACTGCTGGTGGGAATGTGAATTGGTTCAACCACTATGGAGAACAGTATGGAGGTCCTTAAAAACCTAACAGTAGAATTACCATATGATCCAGCAATCCCACTACTGAGCATATACCTTGAGAAAACCATAATTCAAAAAGACACATACATCCCAATGTTCATTGCAGCACTATTTACAATAGCCAGGACATGGAAGTAACCTAAATGCTCATAGACAAGTGAATGGATCAAGAAGATGTGGTACATATATACAATGGAATATTACTCAGCCATAAAAAGGAACGAAATTGGGTCATTTGTAGAGACGTGGATGGAATTAGAGACTGTCAAACACAGTGAAGTAATTCAGAAAGAGAAAAACAAATATCGTATATTAATGCATATATGTGGAACCTAGAAATATGGTACAGATGAACCGGTTTCCAGGGCAGAAATTGAGACTCTTATGTAGAGGACAAATGTATGGACACCAATGGCGGAACGTGGCAGGGGGGAGGTTGTGGTGGTGGTGTGATGAAGTGGGAGATTGGGATTGACATATATACACTAATATGTATAAATTGGATAACTAATGAGAACTTGCTGTATAAAAAATAAAATTAAATTAAAAACAAATAAATTCCAGGAGTTGAGGAAGATGGTGGAAGAGTAAGGCACAGAGATCACCTTCCTCCCCACAGATACATCAGAAATACATCTACACGTGGAACTGCTCCTATAGAACACCCACTGAACGCTGGCAGAAGACCTCAGACTTCCCAAAAGGCAAGAAACTCCCCACGTACCTGGGCAGGGCAAAAGAAAAAAGAAAAAACAGAGACAAAGGAATAGGGATGGGACCTGCACAAGTGGGAGGGAGCTGTGAAGGAGAAAAGGTTTCCACACACTAGGAAGCCCCTTCGCGGGTAGAGACCATGGGTGGCAGAGGGGGGAAGCTTCAGAGCTACAGAGGAGACAGCAGCAACAGGGGTGCAGAGGGCAAAGTGGAGAAATTACTGCACAGAGGATCGGTGCCAACCGGCACTCACCAGACCGAGATGATTGTCTGCTCACCCACCACGGTGGGCAGGGGCTGGGAGCTGAGGCTCAGGCTTTGGTAGGATTGCAGGTAGAGGACTGGGGTTGGCGGCGTGAACACAGCCTGAAGTGGCTGTGAAGGAGAAAAACTATATGATCATCTCAATAGATGCAGAGAAAGCTTTCAACAAAATTCAACACCCATTTATGATAAAAACCCTCCAGAAAGTAGGCATAGAGGGAACTTTCCTCAACATAATAAGGCCATATATGACAAATGCACAGCCAACATCATCCTCAATGGTGAAAAACTGAAACCATTTCCACTAAGATCAAGAACAAGACAAGGTTTCCTACTCTCACCACTATTTTTCAACATAGTTTTGGAAGTTTTAGTCACAGCAATCAGAGGAAAAAACAGAAATAAAAGGAATCCAAATCAGAAAAGAAGAAGTAAAGCTGTCCCTGTTTGCATATGAAATGATATTATACATAGAGAATCCTAAAGATGCTACCAGAAAACTACTAGAGCTAACAATGAACTTGGTAAAGTAGCAGGATACAAAATTAATGTCAAGATCCTTTCTGACCCACCTCCTAGAGTAATGGAAATAAAAACAAAAATAAACAAATGGGACCTAATGAAACTTAAAATGTTTTGCACAGCAAAGGAAACCATAAACAAGATGAAAAGACAACCCTCAGAATGGGAGAAAATATTTGCAAATGAAGAAACTGGCAATGGATTAATCTCCAAAATTTACGAGCATCTCTTGCAGCTCAATAGCGAAAAAACAAACAACCCAATCGCAAAATGGGTAGAAGACCTGAATAGACATTTCCCCAGAGAAAATATACAGAGTGCCAACAAACACATGAAGAATGCTCAGCATCATTAATCATTAGAGAAATGCAAATCAAAACTACAATGAGATATCATCTCACACCAGTCAGAATGGCCATCATCAAAAAATCTAGAAACAGTAAATGCTGGAAAGGGTGTGGAGAAAAGGGAACGCTCTTGCACTGCTGGTGGGAATATAAATTGATACAGCTACCATAGAGAACAGTATGGAATTTCCTTACAAAACTGCAAATAGAACTACCATATGACCCAGCAATCTCACTACTGGGCATATATCCTGAGAAAACCATAATTCAAAAAGAGTCATATACCAAAATGTTCATTGCAGCTCTATTTACAATAGCCCGGAGATGGAAACAACCTAAGTGTCCATCATCAGATGAATGGATAAAGAAGATGTGTCACATATAGACAATGGAATATTACTCAGCCATAAAAAGAAATGAAATTGAGTTATTTGTAGTGAGGTTGATGGACCTAGAGTCTGTCATACAGAGTGAAGTAAGTCAGGAAGAGAAAATCAAATACCATATGCTAACACATATATATGGAATCTAAGAAAAAACAAAAAAAACAAAACACGGTCATGAAGAACCTAGAGGTAAGACGGGAATAAAGACACAGACCTACTAGAGAATGGACTTGAGGATATGGGGAGGGGGAAGGGTAAGCTGTGACAATGTGAGAGAATGGCGTGGACATATATACACTACCAAACGTAAAATAGATAGCTAGTGGGAAGCAGCCGCATAGCACAAGGAGATCAGCTTGGTGCTGTGTGACCACCTAGAAGAGGGGGGGGATAGGGAGGGTGAGAGGGAGGGAGACGCAAGAAGGAAGAGATATGGGAGCATAAGTATATGTATAACTGATTCAGTTTGTTATAAAGCAGAAACTAACACACCATTGTAAAATGATTATATACCAATAAAGATGTTAAAAAATTTTTCAACAAAGGACAAGTGCCTGAGAAAGTTAAATGAGCTAATTATTAATCATAACAATAAAGGTTAACTCATGATGTGATAATGTTCATAAAAATCCTTTAAAATATTGCCATTAATAGGTATTTAGCTTAGTGGGCCTAGATTTTAGAAATATTCTGACATCAATGCAGAAAAAGGAATATCCTGATCCAGTCATCCCCCTTCAACTGACTCCTATTTTCTGGTAATAATTGATTCATTGCAACAATATTTTTGTGAGTCCAAAGGATAAATAACATTATTTTCATGATGGCAAGTTATTAAAAACGTATACATATATTAAATTACAAATATAAAATAAAGCCCAAATTCACATGAATTTTAAAGATAAAATTTGAAATAGCAAATAATTTCATTCTTTACAGAGGGCCATTGTAAGCAAAACCCCCATTCTTTCCTTCTCTGCAGTTCAAGGATATTTTCATGAAAAATTTGAAGTTGTATTTTTCCAACATAATATTTATCTTGTTGTCTTATAATTATTTGTTCATGAGTATCTTCCCTTATATGAATTCCTTCAAGGATGTGGATGAAATTGTTTGTCTTTGTATAGTCAGTGCCTAGCATATAGCGTGATAAATGCCTGTCTATCCCTAGCCAGTTATGTTTGGTACCACATGATTCTCTGTATATATATGTCACTCTGCCACTTTTATTTTATTTATTTATTTTAACTTTTTTTTTTTTTTTTTTTTTTTTTGGCGATACATGGGCCTCTCACCGCTGCAGCCTCTCCCACTGTGGAGCACAGGCTCCGGACGCGCAGGCCCAGTGGCCATGGCTCATGGACCCAGCCACTCCATGGCATGCGGGATCCTCCTGGACTGGGGCATGTACCCGCATCCCCTGCATCGGCAGGTGGACTCCCAACTACTACACCACCAGGGAAGCCCTATTTTAACATCTTTATTGGAGTTTAATTGTATTACGTTGTTGTGTTAGTTTCTGCTGTATAACAAAGTGAATCAGCTATAAGTATACATATATCCCCATATCCCCTCCCACTTGCATCTTCCTCCCACCCTCTCTATCCCACCCCTGTAGGTGGTCACAAAGCACCAAGCTGATCTCCCTGTGCTATGTGGCTGCTTTCCACTAGCTATCTATTTTACATTTGGTAGTGTATATATTTCAATGCCACTCTCTCACTTCTTCCCAGCTTACCATTCCCCTTCCCTGTGTCCTCAAGTCCATTCTCTACATCTGTGTCTTTATTCCTGTCTTGCCCCTAGGTTCTTCAGAGCCATTTATTTTTCTTTAGTTTCCATATATATGTGTTAGCATATGGTATTTGTTTTTCCTTTCTGACTTACTTCATTCTTCATGACAGACTCTAGGTCCATCCCCTTCACTACAAATAACTCAGTTCCATTTGTTTCTATGGCTGAGTAATATTCCATAGTATATATGTTCCACATCTTCTTTATCCATTCATCTGTTGATGGACACTTACCTTGCTTCCATGTCCTGGCTATTGTATATAGTGCTGCAATGAAAATTGTGGTACATGTGTCTTTTTGAATTTTGGTTTTCTCAGGGTGTATCTTTTTCCATCCCCTCACTTTCTGTCTGTATGTGTCCCTAGGTCTGAAGTGGGTCTCTTGTAGACAGCATATATACTGGTCTTACTTTTGTATCCATTCAGCCAGTCTATGTCTTTTGGTTGGAACTTTTTATCCATTTACAGTTAAGGTAATTATCAATATGTATTGATTTTTTAAATCAATACAATCCTATTTCCATTTTCTTAATTGTTTTGGGCTTGTTATTGTAGGTCTTTTCCTTCTCTTGTGTTTCCTGCCTAGAGAAGTTTCTTTGGCATTTGTTGTAAAGCTGGTTTGGTGGTGCTGAATCCTCTTAGCTTTTGCTTGTCTCTAAAGGTTTTAATTTCTCCATTGAATCTCAATGGCATCCTTGCTGAGTAGAGTAATCTTGGTTGTAGGTTTTTCCCTTTCATCACTTCCAATATGTCCTGCCACTCCCTTCTGGCTTGCAGAGTTTTTGCTGAAAGATCAGCTGTTAACCTTATGGGGATTCCCTTGTATATTATTTGTTGCATTTCCCTTGCTGCTTTCAATATTTTTTCTTTGTATTTAATTTTTGATAGTGTGACTAATACGTGTCTTGGTGTGTTTCTCCTTGGATTTATCCTTTATGGGACTCTGCACTTTCTGGACCTGATTGACTATTTCCTTTCCCATATTAAGGAAGATTTCAACTGTAATATCTTCAAACATTTACTCAGCCCCCCCTTTTTTTTCTCTTCTTCTTCTGGGACCACTATAATTCAAATGTTAGTGCATTTAATGTTGTCGCAGAGGTCTCTGAGACTGTCCTCAATTCTTTGCATTCTTTTTTCTTTACTCTGCTCTGTGGTAGTTATTTCCACTATTTTATCTTCCAGATCACTTATCCATTCTTCTGCCTTGGTTATTCTTCTATTGATTCCTTCTAGAGAATTTTAAATTTCATTTATTGTGTTGTCCATCATGGGTTGTTTGTTTTTTAGTTCTTCTAGGTGCTTGTTAAACATTTCTTGTATTTTCTCTATTCTATTTCCAAGATTTTGGATCATCTTTACTATCATTACTGTGAATTGTTTTTCAGGTAGACTGCCTATTTCCTCTTCATTTATTTGGTCTGGTGGGTTTTTACCTTGCTCCTTCATCTGCTGTATGTTTCTCTGTCTTCTCATTTTGCTTAATTTACTGTGTTTGGGGTCTCCTTTTTGCAGGCTGTAGGTTTGTAGCTTCCATTGTTTTTGGTGCTTGCCCCCAGAGGGTAAGGTTGGTTCAGTGTGTTGTGTAGGCTTCCTGGTGGAGGGGACTTGTGCCTGTGTTATGGTGGATGAGGCTGGGTCTTGTCTTTTTGGTGGGCAGGACCAAGTCTGGTGTTGTGTTTTGGTGTGTCTCTGAACTTATTATGATTTTAGGCAGCCTCTTTGCTAATGGGCGGGGTATGTTCCTGTCTTGCTAGTTGTTTGGCATGGGGTGTCCAGCACTGGAGCTTGCTGGTCGTTGAGTATAGCTGAGTCTTAGCATTGAGACAGAGATCTCTGGGAGAGCTGTTGCCAATTGATTTTACATGGGGCCTGGAGGTCTCTGCTGGTCCAATGTCCTGAACTCGGCTCTCCCACCTCTGAGGCTCATGCCTGACACCCAGCCGGAGCACCAAAACCCTGTCAGCCACACAGCTCAGAAGAAAAGGGAGAAGAAAATGAAAGAAAGAAAAAATAAAATAAAATAAGGTTATTAAAATAAAAAATATTATTAAAATAAAAACTAAAATATGTAATTAAAAAAAAAAAAGAAGAGAGCAACCAAACAAATCCACCAATGATAACAAGAACCAGAAACTAAACTAAGGTAAACATATAAATCAGAAGCTAGTCAGCCACATACAGAAAACCCCGAGTCTACAGTTGCTCCCAAAGTCTGCTGCCTCAATTTTGGGATGATTTGTCGTCTATTCAGGTATTCCACAGATGCAGGGTACATCAAGTTGATTGTGGAGATTTAATCCACTGTTTCTGAGGCTCAAAGAGAAATTTCCCTTTCTATTCTTTGTTCGCACAGCTTCTGGGGTTCCGTGTTGGATTTGGCCCTGCCTCTGCATGTGGGTCACCCTGTGGTGTCTGTTCTTCGACCATACAGGACGGGGTTAAAGGAGTGGCTGATTAGGGAGCTCTGGCTCATTCAGTTCATGGGGGTAGGAGGGTATGGAATGCAGGGTGAGCCTGCGGCAGCAGAGGCCTCCATGATGTTGCAATAGCCTGAGGCGCACCGTGTGTTCTCCCAGGGAAGATGTCCCTGGATCACAGGACCATGGCAGTGGCGGGCTGCCCAGGCTCCTGGGAGGGGAGATATGGATAGTGACCTGTGCTTGCACACAGGATTCTTGGTGGCTGCAGTAGCAGCCTTAGCGTTTCATGCCTGTCTCTGGTGTCAGCGCTGATAGCCACGTCTCGTGCCAGTATCTGAAGCTCATTTAGTCTGTGCTCTGAATCTCCTCTCCTCATGCACCCCAAAACAATGTTCTCTTGCTTCTTAGGCAGGTCCAGAGTTTTTCCTGGACTCCCTCCCACCTAGCTGTGGCACACTAACCCCCTATAGGCTGTGTTCATGCAGCCAACTCCAGTCCTCTCCCTGGGATCTGACCTCCGAAGCTGGAACCTCAGCTTCCAGTCCCCACTTGCCCGGGCAGGTGAGCAGACAAGCCTCTCAGGCTGGTGAGCGTTGGCCAGTACTGATCCTCTGTGCGGGAGTCTCTCCACTTTGCTCTCTGCACCCCTATTGCTGCACTCTCTTCTGTGGCTCTGCAGCTTCCCCCCAACACACCCCTCGACTCCACCAGTGAAGGGGTTTCCTAGTCTGTGGAAACATTTCCTCCTTCACAGCTCCCTCCCAGAGGAGCAGGTCCCGTCCCTATTCTTTTTGTCTCTTTTTTTCTTTATTCTTTTGCCCTACCCAGGTACATAGGGATTTTCTTGCCTTTTGGGAAGTCTGAGGTCTTCTGCCAGCATTCAGCTGGTGTTCCGTAGAAGTAGTTCCACATGTAAATGTATTTTTGATGTATTTGTGGGGAGGAAGGTGATCTCCATGTCTTACTCCTCTGCCACCTTAAAAGTCCTCCCCACCACTTTGATTTTACCTTTTATCTGTCACATTACATATATATATATGCACAGATATACATATATATACACATACATGTATATATACACTCACACAGACACACATAAAAATATCAGAAAATAAAGATTTTATCAGATATAAACCATTAGCACATTGTTTGGATTTATTTTTTACAGTTCTTTTGTGATAAATTTTTATTTGCTTAAATAAAATTGTAGGATAAGATTATTAGATGTAAGGAGGCAGCCTTTGAATTGGCTTCTCAACACATGTTCCAAATCCTTCCTACTCTTACCTCCTGTGATGTTAATGCTGGAAAATTAAAACTATAGTTCCCAGCCTCTGTTGCAGCTAAAGTTCAGATGTAACAGATTTCATTCATCTGTGGTATGAAACTTGTTGTGGAGCAAAACCCACTGCATGTGGGGCATCTGTTCAACCGGCCTGGGTTGTGCTGGAAACAAGGTGGTTTGCAATCTGCAGTAGCAGTAGCAGCTTCCTTTCCTACTTGTGACATAAGCAGAATAGTTCCAGAGGCTGAGTTTTTCCTGGAAGCTCAGCCTACAGCCTGCTCCTCTAAACCTTTCAATGATTTTGGAAACATCTTATTAGTCTACAGGATGTTTGCAATTGAACTATGAACAAAAGAGTATAATAGTGTGTGTTTTGATTGAGAGTAACTCTGTTTTAAAGTCAAGTTTATAAAATTCTAATAATAAAAATCCAGTATAATATCTGGAGATCAGTCCTCAAATAACCTTTTCTTAAATGTAGCTTAACATGAAGATAGATGTTAAAACCTTATGAGCATATGTAATTTCACGTGCTAAATTTTATTAGCTAAAAATATATGCTTTCCAAGTTCATTTTATATTCATGTCTAAAAACTGGTTTCATTTGCATTATTTCCCCAAAACAAATTAGAAGAGAATGTGCCTGTTAAAGAAGAGTAGGCTAATAGCAAGATGTGTTATCTAACTTCCTGACAGTGAAGAATGAGCCAGGAAATTGAGAGAAAAAGTAAGAACAAAGAAAGTTCCGTAGTCTGGTCCATTAGTATAGGTCGGGGGAACTACATTGGCAACAGCCTCTAGGACATCTCTTACAATACAACAAATACAGATGCCCGTAAAATGGTGACACCAAATCAAGGGGGAGAATTTTAAATTATGTTTCCTTTTCTCTCTTTAATAACAGGGAAGTCTGATGTCCAGCAACTATGTGTTCTATCCTCCCCCAGCTTCTTGTACCCCGGGTGCAAAGTGAGGACAGTGGCAAGGACCCAGAGAGAGTTTCCTCTGTGAAGGGATCTCACAACCCCTATCCATGGCTTGTTGTATCCCACAGCATACAAGGACATGAAGAGTTGCCTTAGAGACTTACACAAGGCCACTGTGCTCTTACTGGCAACATCACATCAGTAGACCACTTCGGTTTTACATTTTATCTATCACATTGACTTTCTCATCTGGGGCAGTGGCATAATGGAGCACAAGAAAAAGATGAAAAGGAGCAATGTGAACAATTCCATTTGGTGTTCTTACCTTGTGGCCTCGCTGATACTTGCACAAGGATAGAAATATAACATTAAAATCAAGTTTCTCTGGAAAGGTTGAGAGGGAAGGTTGGGAAAAAGTGGGAAAATGCCTTAGGTTTTGTATGAATTTTGATTCCAGCATTTTACTCTTGAGGGAAAATAACAGTAAAAATTTTAATTTTTTTCTTTTCCAATTAGAAGAGGTTGTTTGATTTCAACCTCCTTTCCTAATGGCAGACCCTCAAGAAAGAGGCAGAATGTATCAATTCTGGAAAGACCTAAGGCAAGGAGTTTGTAAAACTCTCTGGCAAGCTAAATACACACACACACGTATACACACACATGAATTGTATGCCACAGAAGGATATAAGGCTAAAGAAGAATTATTAGAATTTCTCCAAGCAGTGTCTCCAGAAATCTACCATGAGAAACATGTGCTCTCCCTGCTCTAAACAATATCTTCCAGATCAACCATACCTCACTTGCAGTACTATAAGAGATTTTTCCAGAGGTTGTCTCTAACTATTATGGTGACATGCTGATAAATGAAATTTATAATGTAAACATCATCATGGCAGTACCTAAAGCTAAATGCGATGAAGCTGTTTCACTGAACAAGCACTAAGACACTGCTCTCACTAACATCATAGGTTTTTATCAAGAAACTACCCTTCATCTGCTTCAGTAATCTACAGAAGCTTTTCTCCAAAAGATAACACTGACTTCATGCCCTTAGAAGTGGGAGAGATTGCAAATTCAGACTGATAGAAACAATTGGAGGTGAAATTGTGCTCAGAACCTTTTTAATATATAGAATTCCACTGTGAATAAAAAACCATGAACTCCTGCTGATGTTACCAGAAACATAATAACCTTTCCCTTTCCAACACCCCTTCACCTCTCCTTGGTGTATTGTGGCCTATGCAGGGGGTCTGCCCTTGCCGCCTTTCCCAATCATCTCTCCTGGTTCCCTCCTCTTGGATTTAACAGTGCATCAGGACTGCTGTGTAGGAAGTCACAAAAGGAACTATTAGCAACATTTGTTCCTGAGAACAAGAGAGTTCAAAGTCCTTGGTTTTATTTAACAGCAGAAAAAGAGAATGATTTACTATAGTATAGTTCCCCCTTCCATAAAGAAGCACACTTTAAACCTGACACAACTCTTGTTGAATTAATTGCTGCTACTGCTTGCCTATTTTTTTCATGTCAAACCAATGAGCTTTGAAGATCATTGGAAAGCCCAAGGAACTTGTTTGAAGGATCCAAAGCACAGGAATCTCTTGGGGAACCATCTTCAAAATGTTAGCAACAAGTAGGGTGAGCAGGGCACCCATAAGAAAAAGCATCCTAGGATGGGGTGTTAAAGGACAAACAGGGTGAAGGAAGGCAGAAAAAAGCATGGAACAGGTTGTTAGAACAGAAGCAGAGTGAGGAAAGCATCAACATGAGAGGAGGGGTGGTGGTGATGAGAGTTTGATTACACATGGGAGATTGATCAAATAAGTAAATATGTTAAGGGTAATGGAAGCCAGATTTCTCATCATTAGAGAAGGGAGTTTCAAATATGGAAAGGGAGAAAGCAAGAATAAACTCAAGTGTTAGATTGAAAATGGAGGTATTGATATGAATTCATCATGTTTCTTGACACAATGTGGTTATGTCCAATAAATCAATTATAAGTTGAAAATACTGTAAGTTGAAAATGCATTTAACACACCTAACCTACCAAACGACAAAGCTTAGGCTAGTCTACCTTCAACATGCTCAGAATACTTACATTATCCGACAGTTGGGCAAAAATCACCTAACACAAAGCCTATTTTATAAAAATGTTGAGTATCCCATGTATTTATTGAATATCGTACTGAAAGTGAAGAACAGAATGGTTGTCTGGGTACAGAACGGTTGTAAGTGTATCAGTTGTTTACCCTTGTGATCATGTGGCTCACTGTGGCTGCCCAGCATCAGGAGAGAGTATCACTCTCCTGGGGGGAAGATCAAAATTCAAAGTATGGTTTCTATTGAATGTGTATCACTTTTGCAACATTGTAAAGTTAAAAAATTGTAAGTTGAACCACTATAAGTTGGGAGCCATCTGTACAGAAATAATTATAGATGTAAATGTGTCTTGATGTGTAAACATATCTTACTTGTCTCCTGAGAGGACCTGAGAACAGCAACACAGCAAGAGCAATGAGCAAACATAGAAAACAATGCTTGGCTTCTAACTGCCATTCCTCACTAAAGGGATCCAGGGATCTATAAATTTTAGGACCAGGACTGGGGCAGGGAAAGTATAATGTGAGTCTGGATCACCTTTCATTATTCAGACAATTGCCAGAACCGGAATGGGGTTTGTTAATTTCCTAATGTTGACGGTTTATTGTGGTTATATAAAAGAAAGCTCTAGGGCTTCCTGGGTGGTGCAGTGGTTGAGAGTCCGCCTGCCGATGCAGGGGACACGGGTTCGTGCCCCGGTCCGGGAAGATCCCACATGCCGCGGAGCGGCTGGGCCCGTGAGCCATGGCCGCTGAGCCTGGGTGTCTGGAGCCTGTGCTCAGCAACGGGAGAGGCCACAACAGTGAGAGGCCCGCATACCACACAAAAAAAGAAAGCTCTAGTTTGTAAGATATACATACTAAATTAGACAGCAGTGATGGGAATGATGCTGACAACTTACTCTCAAATGGTGCAGGGGCAAAAGTTATTTATACTGTACTTGCTATTTTTAGATTAATTAAAAATTAGAAAATTAAAGCTGTAAGAATAGAAGTGTACACTAATCCCAATCCTCTGTGTACTTTCTTGATCTCCATTATTAAGAATTTTCTATGGTGAGAGGCAAATGGTATATTTATAAGAAATTAAGTTTTTACATGAATAATTTATTAATTTTTGATGTTGGGCAATTATTGAATTACTCTAACCAGGAGTGACAAAATTTAGAATGAGACACTGAGGAAGGATATAAATATAGTTAAACTAGGGCATTGGTGGCTTGTTTTCAAAGGCTCTCATTTTAGTTTTGTTCCTACAGCTTAAATTGCTTTAATACTTTTGGGAAATAAGGGAATTCAAAAAAGGTAGTCTTCCCAAGTGACTATCCCTGGAAGAAGGGCCAAGAAGAACATTAATCTGTATAAATGAATTCTAGTTGTTTGAACAGAGTTAGAAAAGGAAAATACTGCAAAGATAGGTTTCTCAGAGGGGTTAGAGGCAGTACACATGGTATGGGGCTTGGCCTTATTACTTGCTACAATGAGAAGAGTCAAGACCCTCAATTTGGATGAAGATATGCCTTATAAACTTATAAATCTGAGTTTGTTGTAAAATCAGGAAATTCCTGTATAATTCAGTTGAGAACTAAACTGTTTCTTCCCTCTTTAAATGCATGCAGAGCATAAAGTTTCTCTTTTAAATCTGGAAAGCTAAAAATAAAAAGATACAAAGGAGGGAAATTTTACTAGTACATGTATCTATGTATTCGCTGAGAATAGATAGAGGAGCAGACATAAGAGGGTCAGGCAGCAGGTGTGACCTGACAGGCTCTTCAAATTCATAGGTAGTGCAAGTACCTTCTAATAACAAACTATTCCTAATTCCTTCCTCCTGTCTCATATATCACTGCTGTCATTCATTTCACTTATACATAAACTATAATCATTGAATACATTGTTGCTATTATTATTTTAAAACTATTATCTGTTAGATCAATTAAGAGTAAGAAAAATAAAACGTTTTATATTACCTTCACTTATTACTTCCCTAATGCTGTTTTTCTTTATGTAGATCCAAGATTCTAACTATATAAGTTTCCTTCTGAACCTCTTTTAACATTTAAATTCTTTATTTCTCATTCACTTAGAAGGTTAATTTCTCAGATACAGAATTAGAGGTTGGTAATTTTTCTCTCAACACTTCAAATATTTCATTTCGCAATTTTTTGCATGTATAGTTTCAAGTGAAGTCAAATGTGATTTTTAATCTTTGCTCCTCTATACGTAAGATACCCACCCCCTCCCCGCCCCAGCTTCTTTCAAGATTTTTTTTACTATCTTTTATTTTCTGTACTTTGAATATGATATGCCTTCATGGAATTTGGGGAACATTAATCCAGCTTGATATTCTCTGAGCTTCCTAGATCTTTTGTTTGGTGTCTAATATTAATTTGGGCAAAATTCTCAATGGTGACTGAGAATTGTACAGTAGCCATGTCTAAGCTACTGAGCCCATGTCTCCTTCATTTCAGTTACAATTTAAAAAAATTTTTTAGCCTTCGTTTTATTCTTTCTTAGAATTTCCATCTCTCTGTTTACATTATTCATTTGTTCTTGGCATGTTTTCTACTTTTCCTTTAGAGGTTTTAGACTATTAATCATAGTTGTTTTAAATTTAGAGTTGATGATTCTAACAGGTGTGCCATATCTGAATTTGGTTCATATGTTTGCTCTGTCTCTTTAAACTGTGTTTTCTTGCCCGTAGTAAGCCTTGTAATTTTTTTTGTTGAAAAGGGCCAGACATGAATTGTGGGATAAAAGTAACAATAATGTGGCGGTAAGATATGGGGGAGTGGGGAAGCATTCTATGGTCCTATGATTAGGTTTCCGTCCTTCAGTGAGTATGTGTCCCTGGGCTATGATCTTCATCAGTGCTTATTATTTTCCCCCCTTCCCCCTTGTGGGAGCAGTACAATTAGAGGGGCCTGGAGTTGGGATTTTCCCTTCCCTCAGGTCAGTTAGGTTCTGATGAAAACCCCATAAGTTAGGTTTTGATAAAATAGTTTCTCTTTAAGGAAGGCCTTGTTATGAAGAATACAACCCTCTGGTGCATTTCAAAAAGGTTACTTTCTACTCCTCTAACCAGAAGTATGAGGGATTATTCTCCAATCTGGATCGTGAGAACCTGGTAGACCTCCTGGATATAAAACTCACAAAAGTGCGGGTTTCCCATAAGACTTGCATCCCCCCTCCCCAGAATTTTTAACTTTCAGACTTGTCCACACTGAGCCTCCAGAAAGTCATCAATTACAGTTTAGGTTTTCCTGCCTCAGTACTAGTTCCTGTGGAGGTTCCTGTTTATGGCATTCTGCTCCAATAAGTTGTGATTCTCTGCATTTGCCTAACTGTCTCTCCAATTTGGGAGGTAGCAACTTGCCCTGTAATCTCAATTCTCTGATGGATCTAAGAAGACTTGATTTTTAGTTTATTCAACGTTTTAGTACCAGTTAGGATAGAGTGACAACTTCCAAGCTTCATACATGCCAGATGAGAAACCGAAGTCTTCTCTCTTTTTTGCAGAAGAATCAGTGAAAAAGCTACTAGAACAAATAAGTGAATTTAGCAAGATCCCAAATATAAGGTCACATAGAAACATCAGTTGTATTTCCATACACTAGCAAGAAGCATAATAAAAATTAAATTTAATGCCACTTACAAATATCAAAAAATACAAAGGGCTTCCCTGGTGGCGCGGTGGTTGAGAGTCTGCCTGCTGATGCAGGGGACATGGGTTTGTGCCTCGGTCCAGGAAGATCCCACACGCCATGGAGCAGCTGGGCCCGTGAGCCATGGCCGCTGAGCCTGTGCATCCAGAGGCTGTGCTCTGCAACAGGAGAGGCCACAACAGTGAGAGGCCCATGTACCACAAAAAACAAAAAAAAACAAAGAAAACAAAAAAACCTTACGGTTAAATTTAAAAAATATGTTTAAGACATATACACAGAAAACTATAAGGTATTGCTAGAAGAAATTAAAGAAGAACTAAATAAATGGTAGGGATATACCATTTCATGGAAAAGAATGACAGATCTAAAATACGTGTATAGTTCTAGCATAATCCCACCACTAAGACTGAAATCTTAACAGGCTATTATTGGAGAAAGATAAGTTACTTCTAAAATGAATATGGGATACTGTTAACTTCCTTGCAGGTGGGAGGACATGGAGTTCACATCTCCCCACAACTAGGGCACCTGCTAGATGCTGGTGGGGGTCCTCAACACCTAAGGAGATGGGAGGAACCCCCCGAGTGACCAGGATCATTGTTCATGAGCCGGGGGTTGGGCCTGTGTTCCTGTGGTAGGCAATCTGAGTCCAAACCACTGGACTAATAGAGAACCTCAGACTCTAGGGAATATTCATTGAAGTGAGGTCACCCAGAGGTCCTTGTCTCAGCACCAAGACCAGGCTCTACCCAACAGCCTACAAACTTCAGTGCTGAAAACCTCAGGCCAAACAAGAAGTAACACAGGAACACAATCCCACTCATCAAAAAAAAAAAAAAAAAAAAAAAGTAGGACAATGAAAAAATATGTCATAGATGAAGGAGGAAGGTAAAAACATACAAGACCAAATAAATGAAGAGGAAAGAGGCAACATACATGAAAAAGTAATCAGAGTAATGACAATAAAGATGATCCAAAATCTCAGAAATACAATGGAAGCACAGATTGAGGAAATACAAGAAATCTTTAACAAAGATCCAGAAGAAATGAAGAATAAAAAAGAGAGATGAACAATACAATAACTGAAATGAAAGATATACTAGAAGGAATCAATAACAGAATAACTGAAGCAGAAGAATGAATAAGTGAGCTGGAAGACAGAATTGTGAAGATAACTGCTGAGGAGCAGAATAAAGAGAAAAGAATGAAGAGAATTGAAGACAATCTCAGAGACCTCTGGGACAATATTAAATGTACCAACATTTGAATTATAGGGGTCAAAGAAGAAGAAGAGAATAAGAAAGGGTCTGAGAAAAATATTTGAAGAGATTATAGTGGAAAACTTCCCTAACATGGGAAAGGAAATAGTCACCCAAGTCCAGGAAGCATAGAGAGTACCAAAGAAGATAAACCCTAGGAGAAACACACCAAGGCACATATTAATCAAACTAACAAAAATTAAATTCAAAGAAAAATATTAAAAGCACCAAGGGAAAAGCAACAAATAACATACAAGGGAATCCCCATAAGGTTATTAGCTGATTTTTCAGCAGAAACTCTGCAGGCCAGAAGGGAGTGGCAAGATGTACTTAAAGTGATGAAAGGGAAAAACCTACAACCAAGATTACTCTACTCAAGATTACTCTCATTCAAATTTGATGGATAAATCAAAAGTTTTACAGACAAGCAAAAGCTAAGAGAATTCAGCACCATCAAACCAACTTTACAACAAATGCTAAAGGAACTTCTCTAACTGGGCAACACAAGAGAAGAAAGGACCCAAAAAAACAAACCCAAAACAATTAAGAAAATGGTAATAGGAACATACATATTGATAATAACCTTCAATGTAAAAGGATTAAATGATCCAAACTAAAGACACAGATGGGACAAATGGAAAGAAAAGCCCCATATATATGCTGTCTACAAGAGACCCACTTCAGACCAAGGGACACATACAGATTGAAAGTGAAGGGATGGAAAAAGATATTCAATGTAAGTGGATATCAAAAAAAAGCTGCAGTAGCAATACTTATATCAGATAAAATAGACTTTAAAATAAAGACTTCTACAAGAGATAAGGAAGGACACTACATAGTGATCAATCCAAGAAGAAGATGTAACAATGATAAATATTTGTGCACCCAATAGGAGCACTTCAATATATATGGCAAATGCTAACAACCATAAAAGGGGAAGTCAACAGTAACAGAATAGTAGTAAGGGTCTTTTAACACCCCACTTACACCAATGGACAGATCACCCAAACAGAAAATAAATAAGGAAACACAAGCTTTAAATGGCAAAACAGACCAGATAGATGTAACTGATATTTCTTGGACATTCCACTCAAAAGTAGCAGAATACACTTTCTTCTCAAGTGCACATGAAACATTCTCCAGGATAAGCCATATGTTGGGTCACAAATCAAGCCTTGGAAAATTTAAGAAAATTGAAATCATATCAAGCATCTTTTCTGACAACAATGCTATGAGATTAGAAATCAATTACAGGAAAAAAAATGTAAAAAACACAAATACATGGAGGCTAAACAATACGTTATTAAATAACCAAGAGATCACTGAAGAAGTCAAAGAGGAAATAAAAACATACAACAAGTGACAATGAAAACATGACAACCCAAAACCTATGGGATGCAGCAAAAGCAGTTCTAAGAGGGAAGTTTACAGCAATTCAATCTCACCTCAAGAAACAAGAAAAATCTCAAAGAAAAAAATCTAACCTTACACTCAAAACAAAGAGAGAAAGGAGAACAAAGAAAACACAAAGTCAGTAGAAGGAAAGATATCGTAAAGATCAGAGCAGAAATAAGTGAAATAGAAAAAAAGAAAACAATAGCAAAGATCAATAAAATTAAAAGGTGGGTTTTTGAGAAGATAAACAAAATTGATAAACTGTTGGTCAGACCTATTAGGAAAAAAAAGGAGAGGATGCAAATCAATAAAAGTAGAAATGAAAATGGAGAAATTACATCTGACACTGTAGAAATACAAGGATTGTAAGAGATTACTACAAACAAGAGTATGTGAATAAAATGAACAACCTAAAAGAAATGGAAAAATTCTTGGAAAGGTACAATTTTCCAAGAATGAACCAGGTAAAATGAGAAAATATAAACAGACCTAACATAAGTAATGAAATTGAAACTGTAATTTAAAATCTTCCAAAGAACAAAAGTCTAAGACCAGATGGCTTCACAGGCAAATTCTATGAAACATTCAGAGAAGAGCTAACACCTATCCTTCTCAAACTCTTCCAAAATATAGCAGAGAGAGGAACGCTCCCAAACTCATTCTACGAGGTCACCATCACCGTGATACCAAAATCAGACAAAGATGTCACAAAAAAGAAAACTACAGGCCAATATCACTGATGAACATAGATGCAAAAATCCTCAACAAAATACTAGCAAACAGAATCCAACAGCACATTAAATGGATTATACAGCATGATCAACTGACGTTTATCCTAGAAATGCAAGAATTCTTCAATATACTCAAATCAATGAATGTGATACACCATAATAACAAATTGAAGGAGAAAAACCATATGATAATCCCAATAAATGCAGAAAAATCTTTTGACAAAATTCAACACCGATTTATGATAAAAACCCTCCAGAAAGTAGGCATAGAGGGAAGTTACCTCAACATAATAAAGGCCATATATGACAACCTTACAGCCAACATCATTCTTAATGGTGGAAAACTAAAACCGTTTCCACAAAGATCAGGAACAAGATAAGGTTGCCCACTCTCACCACTATTATTCGACATAGTTTTGGAAGTTGTGACCACAGCAATGAGAGAAGAAAAATAAATAAAAGGAATCCAAATCGGAAAAGAAGTAAAACTGTCACTGTTTGCAGATGACATGATACCATACATAGAGAATCCTAAAGATGCTACCAGAAAACTACTAGAGCTAATCAATGAACTTCATAAAGTAGCGGGATACAAAATTAATGCACAGAAATCTCTTGCATTCCATACACTTATGATGAAAAATCTGAGAGTGAAATTAAGGAAGCACTCCCATTTACCACTGCAACAAAAAGAATAAAATACCTAGGAATAAACCTACCTAAGGAGACAAAATACCTGTATGCAGAAAACTATAAGACACTGATGAAAGAAATTAAAGATGATACAAACAGATGGAGAGATATACCATGTTCTTGGATTGGAAGAATCAACATTGTGAAAATGACTCTACTACCCAAAGCAACCTACAGATTCAATGCAATCCCTATCAAACTACCACTGGCGTTTTTCACAGAACTAGAGCAAAAAATTTCACAATTTGTATGGAAACACAAAAGGCTCCAAATAGCCAAAGAAATCTTGAGAAAGAAAAATGGAGCTGGAGGAATCAGGCTTCAGACGCTACTACAAAGCTACAGTCATCAAAACAGTATGGTACTGGCACAAAAACAGAAATATAGATCAATGGAACAGGATAGAAAGCCCAGAGATAAACCCATGCACATATGGTCACCTTATCTTTGATAAAACAGGCAAGAGTATACAATGGACAAAAGACAGCCTCTTGAATAAGCAGTGGTGGGAAAATTGGAGTGCTACATGTAAAAGAGTGAAATTAGAACACTCCCTATCACCATACACAACAATAAACTCAAAGTGGATTAGAGACCTAAATGTAAGGCCAGACACTAAAACTCTTAGAGGAAAACATAGGCAGAACACTCTATGACATAAATCACAGCAAGATATTTTTTGACCCACCTTCTAGAGAAATGGAAATAAAAACAAAAATAAACAAATGGGACCTAATGAAACTTAAAAGCTTTTGCACAGCAAAGGAAACCATAAACAAGATGAAAAGACAACTCTCAGAATGGGAGAAAATATTTGCAAACAAAGCAACTGACAAAGGATTAATCTTCAAAATTTACAAGCAGCACATGCAGCTCAATATCAAAAAAACAAACAACCCAATCCAGTAATGGGCAGAATATCTAAATTGACATTTCTCCGAAGAAGACATACAGATGGCCAACAAACACATGAAAGGATGCTCAACATCACTAATCATTAGAGAAATGCAAATCAAAACTGCAATGAGGTATCACCTCACAGTGGTCAGAATGGCCATCATCAAAAAAATCTACAAACAGTAAATGCTGGAGAGGGTGTGGAGAAAAGGGAACCCTCTTGCACTGTTGGTGGCAATGTAAATTGATAGCCTCTATGGAGAACAGTATGGATGTTCCTTTAAAAACTAAAAATAGAACTACCATATGACCCAGCAATCCTACTACTGGGCATATACCCTGAGAAAACCATAATTCATAAAGAGTCATGTATCACAATGTTCATTGCAACACTATTTACAATAGCCAGGACATGGAAGGAACCTAAGTGTCCATCAACAGATGAATGGATAAAGAAGATGTGGCACACATATACAGTGGAATATTAGCCATAAAAAGAAAAGAAACTGAGTTATTTGTAGTGAGGTGGATGGACTTAGAGTCTGTCATACATAGTGAAGTAAGTCAGAAAGAGAAAAACAAATACTGTATGCTAACAGATATATATGGAATCTAAAAGAAACAAACAAACACGGTTTTGATCAACCTAGGGGCAGGACAGTAATAAAGACACAGACGTAGAGAATGGATTTGAGGACACGGGGAAGGCGAAGGGTAAGCTGGGACGAAGTGAGAGAATAGCATTGACCTATATATACTGCTAAACATAAATTAGATAGCTAGTGGGATGCAGCTGCATAGCACAGGTAGATCAGCTTGGTGCTTTGTGACCACCTAGAGGGGTGGGATAGGGAGGGTGGGAGGGGTTATGGGGATATATGTATATGTATAGCTGATTCACTTTGTTATACAGCAGCAACTAACACCACAATGTAAAGCAATTATACTCCAATAAAGATGTTTAAAAAACCAACTAGTCATTAAAAAAAAATGGGCAGAGAAGCTGAGTAGTTTTTCTTAAAAGAAGACATACAGGTGACCAACAGACACATGAAAAGATGTTCAACATCACTAATCATCAGGGAAATACAAATCAAGACCACAATGAAATGTCACCTCAAACCTGTTAGAATAGTTATTATCACAAAGACAAGAAATAACAAATGCTGGTACAGATGTGGAGAAAAAGGAACCCTGGGAATGTAAATTGGTGCAGCCACTATGGAAAACAGTATGGAGGTACCCCCAAAATTAAAAATAATAGTATCATATGATCCAATAGTCCCACATCTGTGTATATATCCACAGGAAATGAAAATAGAATATCAAAGAGATACCTTCAGTCTTATGTTCATTGCCTTATAATTCACAATATCAAAGATATGGGAACAACCTAAGTGTCCTTCAATGGATGAATGGATAAAAAATGTGTGGTATATATATCCCATGGAATATTATTCAGCCATGAGAAAGAAGGAAATTCTTCCATTTGTAATCACATGGATGGACTTTGAGGGCATTAAACTAGATGAACAGTGTTAGAGAAAGATAAATACTGTATGATATCACTTATATGTGGAACCTATAAAGCCAAACCTACAGAAAGAGAAATTATGGCCACCAGGGATTGGGAGGTGAGAGAATAGGAGAGATGTTGGTCAAAGAGCACAAACTTCCAGTTATAGTATGAATAAGTTCTGAGGATCTAATGTACAGCATAGTATTTATAGTTAATGATACTATATTATATACCTGAAAGTTTGTAAGAGAGATCTTAATTGTTCTCATTACAGAAAGAAATGTTAATTTTTGATGTGATGCAGGTGTTAGCTAATCATTTTTCAATGTATCAGTGTATTGAATCAACATGTTGTACAATTTAAAGTTATACTATGTTAATGTCCTCATAACATATAAGTTATTTGTCAATTATATCTCAGTGAAACTGGTAAAACCCAAAATATATGATTCTTTAAAAAATATTGATTGAACCTCATCAAAATAAGAATCTTCCCCTCTTTGAAAGTCACATTAATGAAATGAGAAAAACAAGCCTCAGACCGTGAGAAAATATTTGCATACATGTAACAAACAAAAATTTGTTTCAAGACTATATAAGGAAGCTCTACAACTCAATAATATAATTAAGCCAATAAAATTGGGAAAATATTGAACAGACCCTTCACTAAAGAAAATATACAAATGACTAATTGACTAATAAGCACATGAAGAGATGCTCAATATCAGTGTCCATCAAAGAAATGCATATTAAAATCACAATGAAAACTGAGGTGGTCCAAAAAGTCCCCTTTCAAGTGGCAATACTTGAGCAGAGATCTACATAATACGAAAAATGTAAACACACTCCAATTTGGGAATAGAGAATTTTATGTGGAAAGACCACAAAAGCTCTGAGATAGATATAAGTATGATGTGTTCAAAGTTCAAAAAGAAAGAAGGTGTGGTTTGCGTGGAGTGAACAGAAAAAAGGGAAGAGATAAATCATAGACGTGTTTTCCTTCTTGTGGAAAGAAGTCTGGATTTTTTTCATATTACTATTGGAACCATTGAGGATTTTTAAGCAGAGGAAATAATATGAATGAGATTTTATTTTATTTTACATTGAAATATAGATATATAAATCAATGTATGTATATCTATCTATCTATCTACCTAACTATCTGTCTATATATAATTCAGGAAGCTTTATGGAGAATGGACTATAAAGCGGCCAAGAGTGAGAGTAGAAAATTGAGCTGGAGCTGTTATGATCATTCAGGCAAAAGATGATGGTGGTTTGAACCTGGGCTGAGATATTAAAGATGGTCAGCACTTGAGGTCAGGCTATATTTTGAGACAGAACTGACTTGTTTATGAATTAGATGATGGTAGGGTAAAAGAAGAATGGGATTATGGTTTATTCCTAGGTTTTTTAGCTCTAGCTACTAGATAGATGACATTGCCATTTATTGAGAGGATTTACTTTGCAGGGAAGCATCAAAAACCTATTTTTTTAACTGTTAGTTTTGAGGTTCTTATTAGACATTCAATTGGAAATTTTTTTTTTTTTGAATTAGTTGACGATCAAGGCCAACAGATACATATGTGGGAGCACTTGCCTATGGGAGGTATACAAAGACATAGGTCAAGGTTCAATCACATAGGGAGAGAGTATACATAAAGAAGAGGGCCCAACACTGAACCTTAGAGCATTGCAATGTTTAGAAATCACCCCAAAGGAAAGCCAGCAAAGGAAACTGAGAAGGGGCATCACCACGGTAGGAAGAAATACAAAAAATTGTGCTGTTTACAAAATCTACAAAAAATGTTTCAAGAAGACAGGAGGTACAAGGAGAAAATGATGAAATAATAGAGAAATAAATTGCAAGAGGAAATTTCTTGAGTTGGAAAGAGCACGGGATCAGAACAAAAGTGTAAGGGTTGAACCTAGGAGCAGAGATGCATTTTACATTATAACAATAGAGAAGACAGAGTTTCACGTAGAGCCAGGTAGACTGTTAGATTGGACAGGGAGAAGATGAGATTATTGACATAAAATTGCATCCATTTTTCTTCAGTGGATTATTAATCAGTCATCAATTGACAGTGGGGTGAGAATGGGTGTTGATGGGGAGAGATAGGAAGGTGTGCTTCAGGCTTCTGAAAGAGTGAGAACGTAAAGAATTACAAAAATCAAATGGAAATATAGATATCCATTTGAGATTTACAGTAAGAAGAGTGAGAAAGTTTATGGGATTGTCTCCAGCAACCTTCGGGTACTCAGGTACAAGTGTGTGGTTGCTGTGCTCAACCAGGGTTGAGGTTTTGCCGGGTGAACATGATGGTGGGCAAGAAGGGAAGTGAAAGTATTTGCAGGACACATAATTTCTGCCGGACCTGGTGAAATCTAAGCTGGTTTACTAGAAGCTGCTAGCTGTTTAATAAAATTCACCCTTACCTCTTATTCTCAAAAACTCAACTAGACCTGGAATGATTTAACCATCTCAGTTTGCCTGGGATTGAAATGTTTCCCTGGATGCAGGGATATCAGTACTAAAAGAAGGAGTAAATTGTGATCACATTCATTCATGTACTTTCAAGGACCTAAGTCATCTTCTAATTTCTATAATTTCAGCCAAAGCAGCAAGGGTTCTCTCACCTAATCCTGAATTATTATAATCCTGGAAGACCATTCAGAAGGTTAGATTCAAAACTTCATCTGGAGATGTTCAAGTCTGTATACAGAGGCCCAAGTTCTCAGGTCAGTACTGAAACTCATACTGTGGATAAATGATACCTCCTACTGGCCTGAATCTTCCAACTCCCTAACCTACTATTTGAGCAAACATTTACATGTACCTGGTATGATGCCTTGCAGCAGAAACCCAGTAAATATTTGTTATTTATTTTTTATGTTTCCTAGAAGCACACTTTCTTTTCTGTCAATACAATAAACAGTAGCTGTATTGAATGCATCCACTTCCACCACAAAGAATATGATTCAAAGCCAAAGCAATCTGCTATTATTGCCATTGTTATTATCATACTTTATTATTGTTATTAAACTCTTTTTCTGCCAAAACCTAAGGAGGAATTCATGTTAATAGCTGTTATAATTCTGTGCATTCATATAATTACAATGCCAGTTTGTAAATATTAAATGTTATATAAATGATAAGCAAGATCAATAACAATGGGTTTGAATTTATTTAAATGCCATGCAGCACAAGAAACACATAGATTAACTCTGTTTCAAATCTGAGAAGGTAGCTGAGAATACTTAATGAAAGATCATAGGTTTCCTATAGTCTTCAATACATATTTCCAGCAAACAGTTTTAACATGAATTAACTTACAATGCAAGAAAAAGTATTTATATTGAGAATATAGAGGAGCTAGTGCAAGCTTTCAAGTTAACTATATGTCATACATCTTTGTTCAGGGAGAGTTAGAAAACAGAGAAAGATTCTTAAAGATAGAAGAGACCTTTGGAATATAGTTGAATCCTCTTTACAGATGTAGAAACTCAGACTCACAAAATTGTATGTCTTCTACTCCTAATTAACACTGAATTTTAAGAGTAGTCTCATGAGCCTTATGGCTTTTGAAAACCATTGAGATCTCGAGAAACTTCATAGAGCACTGGGGAATGTGTGGAGGCAGCATAAAAGTAAGAGTGGTAAACAGGTAAGAAGGAAGTGGCCTCACTGGAGACTAGAGTTTGGGTGGTTCAGTGACCGGTGAGATAAACACAGGTTGGAGAGGGGAGGTTGAGTACCCATAAGCTTCTGTGACATATTTTACTCAACAAAGGAAGAAGACAGGACCCAAACTTTCCACTGCATGCCCTCTTATCAGTAGCAATTTCCTGGCTTCCCAACAGGTAGGGAAAGTTGCACTTTCTCAACTATTAGAATAGCGGTTCTAAAGTGGGATATACACAAAGCTTATGATTCATTAGGGCACAGGAAAAAATGATGAAAGTTGTATATATAGATAATATCCCCAAATTATATGAAGTTAAGCCTTGCTACTATTTTATATATGAATTGACACTAGCAATAATGAGTTGCACATTCTTCTTTCTATCAAACACAAGTATTTAAAATGTTTAACTGTTTTGTGATGAAAAGTTAGCAGCATGTTTCTTAACAAAAACTCCCAACAATACAAATGCAGTTAATTTATCCCTTCATTATAAAGATGACTTTAGAGAAATGAGTGAGAACAACTAAACTTCAAGAGAAAAAACTTGTGAGATGGTAAGAACATTTGTAAAACTGGTGTTTGGAAATATATCCATTGTTTCAAAATGTTGTTACCTAAAACAATGTATGTCATTTACTAGGCCTCTCGTTTCTGCTCACTTAAACTTGGAATCCAAATTTTCCAACTTGTTAAAAACAATCTTCCAAGTGAGTTTTAAATTTATTTGTAGGAAATATCATAATGCAGTACCTTTTAATTAGTTTGCTTGAATGGTGAGTCCAGAAAAATGGAAATTTGTTAAGTGAATTTCAAGAAAAACATGGGCATAATTAGAGAATTTTATTGAAAATAAATATCATGATTTAGTACATTAATCCAACAATGCCCAGCTTTCATTTGAATCTAGGAATCTGTGGGATATCTTTTCTACCATTTAATACTGACCAATGAAATAAAGCAAACTAATGATAACATCTTCAGATTGCTATATAACAATTTTTTTTTTTTTTAAACATCTTTATTGGGGTATAATTGCTTTACAATGGTGTGTTAGTTTCTGCTTTATAACAAAGTGAATCAGCTATACATATACATATGATCCCATATGTCTTCCCTCTTGCGTCTCCCTCCCTCCCACTCTCCCCATCCCACCCTTCCAGGCTGTCACAAAGCACCGAGCTAATATCCCTGTGCCTTGCGGCTGCTTCCCCCCAGCTATCTACCTTACTACGTTTGTTAGTGTGTATATGTCCATGACTCTCTCTCGCCCTGTCAAAACTCACCCTTCCCCCTCCCCATATCCTCAAGTCCGTTCTCCAGTAGGTCTGCGTCTTTATTCCTATCTTACCCCTAGGTTCTTCATGACATTTTTTTCCCTTAAATTCCATATATATGTGTATATAACAAATTTTTAAAACAAGATTTTATAGTGAATCAGAATCCACATTGTTTTCCTTAAAAGTGTAATTAATAATCAATAAAACTAATAATAAATAAAATTTTAAAATACTTTATCTTCTTTACCTCATCTCAAACACTTTGAGATAGTTCATTTCATTTTGATTTCATTATTATCTATGAGAAAGAGAGACTGGATATTATTAAGTCCATTTTACAGATGTTAAGCACACTGGAAAAATTAAATGCTGGCAATTGTCAGAGCCAGGATTTAAATTCTAATCTTCTGACACCTCCTGAAACACTCTTTTTTCTATACTTCTACTCAGACCAAACATATCAAATAGCCCAAAGCTTTATTCTAAATTACCATGGACCCCCAGATTTACCTTGCATGGAACACATATGGCTTGGTATTTATGTCCAAGATGCAGAAATATTCAAGGTTGCAAAAAATAGTAGAATCACAAGACTAAAGAGACTTTATCTTAGAGAGAAAGTGTGTTCTAAAACCAGCCCAGTACACACCTTCTATGCTGTCAGCCTCTCAAGCCATCAGCCTCCAGAGGCAATGGGATCAGAGAGGAAGTGGTCTTAGCATACTCTTAACATCTGGTGAGCTTGGTTTGTTGTGCAAGCCTAAGCCTTCTCACCCCTATGCGTGTGCACAGCCTCATCCCTCTGCCTACTTGCCTTTCCTTCAATTGTCTCTCTTCTTCCAGCCCCGGTTCACAGGTCACATCTTTTTGAGAGCTTTTTTTCAAAGCCAGCTTGGATTACAATCTCCTTCTGAACTCCTTGAGGTATGCTAGTCCCTTTGCTGACCCAGTCACAGCACTGGTCACCTCGTTTCATAATCTACCACATCTTCGTCCTCAGCACAGCAAGAGAGATTCCCAGAACACAGAGCCAGGCATGGAGCTCTGTGTCTTTGCTGAGTTGGATCCATTCACTTGTATTGCCAATAGGGTTAGGCGTCTCACTCCTGTGGTAGCTAAAGCATTTCAATCTTTTCAAGCCAAATCTGGGAGGTCCTCAGAGACCGGTATGAGGTGATTATGTGAGTGAAAGCTTATTTGGGAATAACAGCTGTGGGCCCAGTTATTTAATTTGCAATCTCTAGGCTAAGTTGAACCCCTTAAAATAGCCTCTAAACTTCTTCCAAGTCTGAGGTAAGCAGAATTTTTTCCCTTGAGTTACACAAAGCCAAATTCTCTCCTTGTCCTCTTTCATGTCCCCAAACCCTGCAGGTCAAATCTCAGAAGGCCCAGGCCAACAGCTGCTGAGTGCTCTCACCGCAGTGTCTGACAGAGACGTCCTGGCATCAAGCATTTGGAGCATAAAGCAGGGCTGATTCAGGTGCTGGGCTTGGTTCTTTAGAAGCCGCCATCTGGATATGCTCCACCTCAGAGAAAATTGCTGAGCTCAGGAGTTCATCAGGAAGGAGGGGTTCCAGGTGCACCTTTGAGCAGCATCAACTCATTACTTTATACTCAATGGATCACAGCAATAGTGTATAATGAGAAATGGTCCATCTGTTATAAAGTCTTACCAGGGCATATAATGACATTGCCTGGCATGAATCTGGTGGTTACCTGCAAGGGGCAAAGTGAAAGCAGATAGGGTCCTGGGTTGGAGTCAGAGCTCAAGGTCAAGTCAGTGGATTCAAAGCAAGTGTGATAGAGCTCATCTCCCAAACATGCCTGCTTAATGCTGTGGGCCTGCTTTTCTCCCTCATGGGAAGTCTTTACTGCTCTGTTTACTTAAAAAAGTAAATAAATAAAACACTTGTGGATAAAAGGTAAGCCCCAAATTAGCAATACAAAGAAGATGTTATGGAATGAACAAAAATTTTAATATAAAAAGTTTCCTTTGCCTCAAAAGACACACACTTAGAATTATTTACGTTTTGACTTAAATCAGTACATTAATAAATGAGCTATCACATTTGAAAAAAAAGTATTTGCTTCTTCTGAACTTGATTGCCAAGATTTGTTGGCTTTCATACAAAAACTGGATTTTGCCTCAACTGAACTTATTTCAAACCTTAAATGGTTAGCTCTTGAGTGGATGCAATATTAGTAACAACTCCACCTGATTTTCATATACCTTAGTTCCTAAAGTTTTGCTGAATATTATGTTTACTACACCTCTTTGAAGCCAGGAGATAGTTATAGACAAAAGCCGTAGAGAAGTCAAGGCCAGTTTACTACTCAGGATCCCAGTCCCAAGTAATCCTAGTCCCAGGACCTAGACATGGATTCTCCTCTATCCTTGTCTTTCATGCTGTTCAGGGAGAGCTGATTTTAGTTCATTCCAAAACTCTTCCCATTCTCAGCTCCTTCTGGGCTCCTAGTTGTGACCCAGGAGCACAAATGGAACATGTTCAGATCTTCATCTTTTCATTTCCCCCTCCACTTGCTAATGCTTAAAAATTAGCCAGAGTATGGTCATTAATTGTTTTACATAATCATATGTGTTACTATATTAAGCTTAGCCAACAGAAAGGGAAAAGAAATAAAAGCACATACTAATTAATACACTCTATGGTATAGCCCTAGCAACTAATTGCCTAGGATTCTGCCCTGATTTGTTTATTATACTGATTCATTCCCTCAAAGAGGTAAGAGTTTCTCTTAATGCAGGGGGTAGAGTCCATATTACCACTCTGCAGCCTCCCTGCACCCACATCTTCAGCTTTATCTCAGGGCTGTGTACAAGAATGCCTTTCATTCAAAATCAAATCCCTTTTTGGGGTAGAAATAAGTTTTTATTTTCCACCTCCTGCTGGTGAGCCAGATACACACCTAGTGTGTGCATAGAGAACAGGCAGAGGCATTCTGCTTCTTTCACAGCCTCCAGAGGGACATTTAAGCTACTGGAACAGTTACTTATTAACAAGCATCATCTTCATCATTTATTTTAAGACTTCTTCGGAGAGGCAGAAAGAATGCACTGATAATTAAGTTTTATATACAGCATTTTATATACAGCATTCTTCTATGCTATCAGAAATACATCTTCCATGAGCAATACAGTTACTAAATGTGGATAATTGAACAAAGAAAATCTAAGTAGTATAGATGGAGAAAACATTTTAAACATTGAAACATTTAATTTAAAAACATTTGAAACATTGTTTCAAAATGATATAAAGTCACTGAAGTGGTGAGATGAATAAAATCCTCTTTGGGACAAAAGTTGCTGTTAGAACCACAAATACACGGTGGAAGAATGTGATTGTGATGGCCTAGCAAATGCTTATAGGAAAATTCCAAAGAGCCTATGCTGTCTGTGTGGGATGAGAAAGAAGTTTAGAGTAAAAGTTAACACTCCAAGGAATGGAACCAATAGGTACAACCAAGGACAGAGGTTCAGGATTGATTTATCCCCAGTTCCCACTCTGACCTGAGGCTTTCCTCCTCTTGCTTAATCAGTATCAAATCTTTTACAGCTAATCTTTCAAGGTCCAACAATGACTCTGATTCCTTTTCCCAGGCTTCTCAGAACACTCAACCTTAAGCATTACCAACATCATCTGAACACCCATGGTGTCCACTGTTCTTAACTATACATTTGATTCCCCTCTCAGTGTTATGTGTTCTTGATATGTGTGTGTATGTATGTATTTCTTATTCATGCATTTATTGCATCCAAAAATATTTTTTGAATTTCTGTTATGTGCAATGCTATAGACATGATAGAAAATAAGAATCAGTATTTGGCCTCTAGAGGAGAGTCAGAAAGGAAATATATAATTTCAACACAGTATGATAAATAATCTGAAGAGGTAAATACAAATTTCTGTGGGAAACAAGTTTCTAAAAGGATCTAATCTAAAAGGAGCAGAAACTTTTTTTCCAGGAAAGGTGAAATTGATGCAGAAATGTGCATTATCCAGAGGAAGAGAATTTCTGCACAGTGACTTGATAGGTGGTCTGGACCCGCTGTGGACTCTCTGATTCCCATGAAACAAGCACCATTTTTTATGTTCATTTCTTCCCTTCCTTAGCCCAGCCATCTCCATGGAGTCAAAACTTTTCTATATAAATGATAGATTACTGCTAGGAAATCCTAGTAAACTAGCACCTTTAATTATCTGGTGTCAGTTTGTTACATTAAATAGCTATAGTTTAGCTATAAAACTACCTTTCTCTTCACTCAGCATGTTTTAAAATTATGTATTTTTGCTTCTGTCTATGTTTATTAAGACAAAAGCTCTGGCTATACCTCCATTTATTTGCTTCCTCTGGTTCTGATACATGAAGAGTGAAACCGAATCAATCAGCTCTTGGATTCCTTCCAACAAAAAACCTTTCAGCAAGTCCTCTTACTCCAGGGACTCACATTCAAAGGACAAGAGAAATCACCAGAATCTTTAGATCTTGTTTCCAGATTCATAAATTTTGAATTGAACCCCAGCATAGAATCTCTTGTTTTTTCAAATATATTCATATTTTCTAAAATTCAATCTTTGAATAAAATTTAGATATAAATACACAGTGAATTCAAACGAATTAATCAAGACCACACTTATGGTTCACTCCCCATAGAAACAAACCCAAGAAGGAAATGTCTAACAGTCAGCCAATGCCTGTATCTCCAGACATTCCCACAGCTCAGTCATGTGCTTATTAATCCTTAGCAAGTCCCTGAAGCATGTAGTTAACCTGGAAACTTCCTCTATTGAAACTTTGCCTACCAAGAGGCAAGTTCATTAACATGTGTATGCTACCTCGTGTGTAGATTGATTCTTCCTCTAGGAACAGATTTTAGAATCAATAGTCATTTAGAAAGAACAACAGAGTAACACACTGTGTACAAATCCACCTGATTATATGTGTTTGAAAAAAGACACACACTTGGTTCTGCAGTTCAGTACACATGAATGAGTCTACATGTCAGCATTGTGGTCTAAATCAGAAAACCTCAGTTTAGTCCGGGTAGTACCACTAAGGAGTTCTGTGACCTAAGGAAATTAATTAACTGCTCTGAACCTCAGATTAGTTATCTAGAGTAGAGGCACTGGAATGACAGCTCACACCACAATACTTAAGACTAAAACTTTGGACTAAAACTAAACTATTGTGATATGGCCCTTTTCTCTTATTTACCAGCCTTGTTAGCTCTTTACTCCATTTTTTTCATAATAGGAGAAACAGGTGAAAACCCCCCACTTGATCATGGTGTATGATCCTTTTAACATACTGTAGATTCTGTTTGCTAGTATTTTGTTGAGAATTTTTGCATCTATGCTCAACAGTGGTATTGGCCTGTAGTTTTCTTTTTTTGTGACATCTTTGTCTGGTTTCGGTATCAGGGTGATGGTGGCCTCGTAGAATGAGTGGAGACAAAAGATCTGTATGCAGAAAACTATAAGACACTAATAAGAGAAATTAAAGATGATACAAATAGATGAAGAGATATACCATGTTCTTGGATGGAAAAAATCAACATTGTGAAAATGACTCTACTACCCAAAGCAATCTACAGATTCAATGCAATCCCTATCAAACTACCAATGGCACCTTTCACAGAACTAGAACAAAAAATTTCACAATTTGTATGGAAACACAAAAGACCCTGAATAGCCAAAGCAATCTTGAGAAAGAAAAACAGAGCTGGAGGAATCAGGCTTCCTGACTTCAGACTATACTACAAAGCTACAGTCATCAAAACAGTATGGTACTGACACAAAAACAGAAATATAGATCAATGGAAAAGGAGAGAAAGTCTAGCAATAAACACTCGCACCTATGGTCAATTTATCTATGAAAAAGGAGGCAAGAATATACAATGGAGAAAAGACAGTCCCTTCAATTAGTGGTGCTGGGAAAGCTGTAAAGCTACATGTAAAAGAATGCAACTAGAACATTCTCTAAAACCATATACAAAAAGAAACTCAAAATGGATTAAAGACCTAAATATAAGTTCAGATAATTTAAAACCCCTAGAGGAAAACATAGACAGAACACTCATTGACATAAATGGCTGTTATATCTTTTTGGATCTCTCTCCTAGAGTAAAGGAAATAAAAACAAAAATAAACAGTTGGGACCTAATTAAACTTAAAAGCTTTTGCACAGCAAAGGAAACCATAAACAAAACGAAAAAGAGCCTACAGAATGAGAAAATATTCGCAAATCAAGTGACCAACAAGGGATTAATCTCCAAAATATACAATCAGCTCATATAACTCAATATTTAAAAAACAAGCAACCCAATCAAAAAATGGGCAGAAGAACTAAACAGACATTTCTCCAAAGAAAACATACAGGCACATGAAAAATGTTCAACATCACTAATTATTAGGGAAATGCAAATCAAACCACAATGAGGTATCACCTCACACTGGTCAGAATGCCCTTCATCAAAAAGTCTACAAATAATAAATGCTGGAGAGGGTGAGGGGGAAAAGGAACCCTCCTACACTGTTGGTGGGAAAGTAAATTTGTACAGCCATTATGGAGGACTGTATGGAGGTTCCTTTAAAAAACTAAGAATAGAGCTACCATATGATCCTCCAATCCAACTCCTGGGCATATATGCAAAGAAAACTATGATTTGAAAAGGTACATGCACTGCAATGTTCATTGCAACACTATTTACAGTAGCCAAGACATGTGAGCAACCTAAATCTCCATCAACAAATGAAAGAATAAAGAAGATGTGTTATATTTATACAATGGAGTAGTACTAAGCCATAGCAAAGAATGAAATAATGCCATATGCAGCAACATGGATGGACCTAGAGATTATCATACTAATGAAGTAAGTCAGACAGAAAAAGACAAATATCATATCATATTGCTTACCTGTGGAATGTTAAAAAAAATGAGACAAGTGAACTTATATACAAAACAGAAATAGACCCACAGACATAGAAAACAAACTTGTGGTTACCAAAGAGTAAAGGTTGCGGGGAGGGATAAATTAGGAGTTTGGAAATGACATATACACACTACTATATATAAAATAGATAACCAAAAAGGACCTACTATATAGCACAAGAGACTATACTCAGTATTTTGTAATAACCTATAAGGGAAAAGAATCTGAAAAAAAATATATGTATGTATAACTGAATCACTGCCATACATTTAAAACTAACAACATTGTAAATCTACTATACTTCAACTAAAACAATCTAAAGTTCTAAATTTAAAAAAAAGATAGGAAAACAGCCTTCAGTTGAGAAAGCAATAGGCAAAGTAATGCCATTGGAGGTTTCAATCCTGTAAGGAATTCGAGGGAATGTTCTAGTCACACAAGTATATCTAGTCACTGAACTCAGGTCTTCAGACTCCAAATATAGGTCTTTTTCTACTTTATCACAGTTGTTATATGATAAATATACTTTTTCTTTTTGGCTTTTGGCCCTGTTTTGAGGCTTTTGTGATAGTCCTGGAGATAAGTAGAAAATCACTGAAGATGGTCCTGAAATATCTCTAAGGTATATATGAGATTTAAATCTTAATTACTTTATAATATTATATGCATTTATGTTCTTTTTTCAGCATTGTAAGTAGAAATAAGTTAAAATAGAAATAATTAATTTTTTTTTGTTTAACCTGATTTTGAATTAATGAAAAAGTGTTTAGAAGGCCCAATATTTGCACCTTCCCTCTATTGCTTTCCTCCTTTAATCCCATGTTAACCCTCTGCTTAGACATTCATATGTGAATCCTTTCTGACAACTTTGGCTGCTCCTAGTCATTTTACTTGCCCTAAAATCCTCATTTTTCTTGAACTCATATTTCACTCCTTTTCAGAACATCTGTGACAAATTCTCCCAACATGATACAATGTTATGTATTTAACAGGCTAAAATATTAGAAATACATGCTCAAACATACACATACACATAAATACATGCAAACTCCAAGTTTTGCCACTTGCTAATGGTATGACTTTACCCTAATTTCTTAATAGCTTAATTGGTCTGTAAAATGAAGATAATAAAAGTGCCCGTACCATAGGGTACTTATGGGAACTAAATAGGAAAGTGTATATATGGAAGTCAGCACAGAGCCTGAGCCACAATGAGAAGTCAGTAAATGCTAATGCTGATGTGTATCACATATGCACTGCCCAGCAAATTCACAAACATGTGCACACCTAAGGAGAGGGATAGACTTCTCCTGAATTACAGATGTACAAGTGAATGCTCTTTTATGCACTTCTCTGTCTTCCTTCACATCACTATTCACAAACATTCCAATCTAGATATCTTGAACATCAAATCCTGTGTGGGTTTTCACATTCAGAACAACCTATCAGCTCCTCGATTTCTCATCTTTTCTCAAACTTCATTCAAGAGCTCCTTTTTCTTCCTTTCCTCTAGTCCTTAGGATTTTTCCCCTTTGCTTTTTAACATTTAAAATCTGAAATAAAATGCTGTTAGAACTAATGTAATCCAAAAAAACAGTGTTTATTTAGCAATCATTTTTTAAAAGTTCCTTTTAAGTGAACCACTTAATACTTCAACAAAAATTGAAAATTAATTTCTCTGTTGGTGTTTTCCCCTGACATTCGTTGGTGAACATAGTCATCTAATTAAGTGTATCTTTCTTATTCATATGTCTTGCACTGCAGTCCAGACAGGAAATGGATAGATTTAGGGTGGAAGCAAAGCTTGAGATATAAGATCCTCTCAAAGGTGACATGACCATAAGAGAGCTCTCC
Source organism: Neophocaena asiaeorientalis asiaeorientalis (assembly GCF_003031525.2). Taxonomy (NCBI): domain Eukaryota; kingdom Metazoa; phylum Chordata; class Mammalia; order Artiodactyla; family Phocoenidae; genus Neophocaena; species Neophocaena asiaeorientalis. The sequence continues at coordinate 564,346 of NW_020172735.1, read as the reverse complement.
TCATAGGAATCTGCCAACATGAAATTAAACTTCAAGTTCAATGTTCTAATATTTACTTCTGTGAAAACAATATAATCTTCCCTGGATTCTGTCAGAGATACACAGATGAGTAAATATTCCCTTAAATTATAAGCATCTGCAAGTAACTGATGAATGAAAGGTAAAGAGAACTATTTAGGACATGATACTTTTTGCTCAATTTTAAACTGGTAAAAGTGGGGTGAAAAAGTACTGCTGTTTCAGAAAGGAGCTGGAATTCTTCTCACTTTCACCTTTCCCTGGGGTTCCTTACCTTGGTCAGTGAAAGTCTTCAGATGAAATATTCCTATAAACTGAGTTATAGGGTAAAAAGGGTACTGAACTAGAGACCAGAACTTCTGATTCAGATGAAATTAAGGTAGGGGGAGTAGAGGGGAAAGGCTAAATGTTTGACCTCCTAGACAGTTTTCCCCTAAATCTAAATCAGGTTAAAAGGAATTTGATTATTCAAATTCAAAATAAATTTTAATTTGATTATTCAAATTCAAAATTCCTTTTGATTCAAAATCAAAAGGAATGTGATTATTTCTGCTTTAGCATCTCCCTATTTGTAATGCTAAAAAGAAGAGAGAGAGAGGATTAGTGTGCATTTTATCTAACACAGTTAAGATCTGGATCTATTCCCATCATTATTGTTAACTTTATAAGGGAATATAGATTCACTTCTATTTTCTGTAAAATTTGTAGGGAGAACTAGATATAGTTACAACTTCTAAAATTGGCCTATATCTTTTTTTTTTTAAGAAGAATTGAGATAATAAGACCTGCCTTGACAACAGAGTCAAAGGAGATAATGTATGAGAAATTGCAAACTACATACCGTTAGTCAAATGTAAGTCTCTCTTACTTTTCTAACTGAGCCACATAAGGGTTAGGGAATTTTCTAAGGTGCACTGCTAGTGCATGGTATTTCTTCACTTTCCCAAACAGAGTCCAACTCAAATTAGAAACTAAAAAATATATTTTTTGATGAATAATACATGAGCTGGGGTTTGAACCCAGTATATCTGACCCACACCTGGGAGCTTAACCACTGTGCTATGCTGTGCTGCATTTACCACCAAAGAAAGGTAAGTTAAAGTTAGCTATGGAGAAGAGATGGAGTAATTCTATGGGATTAGTACCAACTTAATTTAGAATAATGGAAGCAGAGAGCACCACACTAACTAAGGCATGGGGAACTATCCTACTGGAGAAATACTTTAGAATGAGAATAATTTTCATGGGTTAAATACTTCTGAGAGGCTAGACAATTCCAAAATGTTCCCAGGTTTCAGATATTGTGGTACAGTAATGTTCCGCCTTTCCCCTATAAAAGGGAAAAAATACATAGATTAAACTACAATTATTTCCCCCAGTACACTGACCCATCCCTGAGAGGTAGTAAATTTACAGGATGGAAAACAATGCCAGCATCTGCTCCCAGACAGGAGAGGCCAAGGTAATGGCATAGCTCAATAAAGAACAATTAAAGGAAGTTCCATTTTGTCTGACTTAAGCTCAAACCAAAGTTGCTGAAAAGACCAATATGACCTTTGTTCTCCTTCCACACTGCTTACATATACAGTCTGCTTCCATGCCAGTGGCATAAGATAATGAAAGCTGACCTCTCCCCTAGGAGTCAGGCAATTGTCTTTAGCCTAGTCCAAATAAAACCTTTCCTGGTCCCAGACCGACTTCTGAGAATAAAAATGTCTAGTAGCTTAACTTTCTGTTAAGTTATTAAATATACTTTGCTAAAGTATTTATTTTAAAAATAAAAGATCTTTTTCTTAGTGCTAAAGTATTGCAGAAAACCTAGAAAATATTGAAAAGCATGTATAATGAAACTGGAATCAACACTATGATATATTTCGTTCATATGCATGTATATACGTATAATCTTAATTTTGTATTTAGTATATAGGTACCATGTATATATCATTTATTTCTTATATTTAAAAAACAAAATTGTGACTCATTTAATATAATATCTTTTAAATTTAATATACTGGGGACAGAGTCTTATATGATGAAATATTTTAAATCATGGATTTTTAGGAATTTCTTCAGGCTGTAATGAAGTAGGTTATATCAAATTAATCTTTTGAAGAAAGCAATTATAAAAGCTGGATGAAATATCAGAAACACAACAGTATAAAGGTTTTGGAGAACTACCAAGACAGACAGGCCTTGAGGGGCCAGTATTCCAGAGAGAGGGGAAATGAAATGTAAGATCAATATTTCCCCTGATTTGCCCCTTGAGGCATTTGTTATTTGTAAGCACTTCAGGGCATATAGGCCAAATAGAAAGCTGGGAAGCAAAAATTTACTATGTTCCAGAGCTTCAGGGGTCAAAATAAAAGAAAGATGAAAAAAGAAAACTACACTGAAATAATTCCAGCACTCTGCACTGCTTTCCCTCTCAAAGCATATGTCATTTCTTAAGTTGTAAGTCATGAGAGTGAGGTTTTCCAAAAAACCAATCAGGAAGTGGCTAATATAAACATCAAGGACTACGTATATTCTCATGGTACTGGTGAAATAAAAATTGGAGTTCAGAAATTCCAGGAAGAGGGGGTCCCAGTAAACAACTTAGGCCTTTAGTTGAGACCAAGGAAGAGTCAGATCTTAGGAGAAAAGGCAAACAAGTAAAAGACCAGCTATCACAAAGATTATGAGCCAGTCTCAGACTACTCAAATAGTCAAAGTAATGTGGCCTGACTCTGCCTGCCAGAAGAAAATTAATTTCTATTTCAAAAATAAAGTAACCAGAGGGCTTCCCTGGTGGTGCAGTGGTTGAGAGTCTGCCTGACGATGCAGGGGACACAGGTTTGTGCCCCGGTCCGGGAAGATCCCACATGCCGCAGAGCGGCTAGGCCCGTGAGCCATGGCTGCTGAGCCTGTGTGTCCAGAGTGTGCTCCACAACGGGAGAGGTCACAACAGTGAGAGATCCACTTACCACACACAAAAATAAAAATATATAAATAAATAAATTAGCCAGAATCTCTATAATTGTTCATATGCAATGTTGCAATATTAAAACCTTACCATGTATCAGAAGATTGGACCAATAAAAACTATGAAGAAAACACATGAAGTCATCAGGATAGATTTTAAAATAATTTTAATGAATATGCTCAGCAAATTAGATGACAAGATATGGAGCTTCAGAAAATAACTGGAAACTATAAAAAAAGAATTCAGTGAAAATTCTATAATAGAAAAAAATAAGAATACAATAAATACGTTTAACAGTGATTAGACATAGTAGGAGGGGAGATTAGTCTTCTGAAAGATAGGACAGTATAAAATATGAAACCTGAAGCACACAGAGAAAAGATGGAAAATACAGAAAAAAAATACAAGAAATATGAGACAGTGTGAAAAGAAAATATGCACATAAGTGGATTCCTAGAATGTGGGTAGAAATAGAATGAGTGAAGAAAAATCCAAGAGATAATTGCTGAGAAGTCTTAAAAATGGATGAAATACACCAAACCACAGAATTAGGTAGCATTACAAACGCTGAGTAGCATAAATAAGAGTAAACAAGATCAGAGCATTTTATAATAATACTGCTGAAACTAAGGATAATAAGAAAATTTTAAATCAGTCAGAAAAAAGCCTATGTTTTTACAGAGGACAATAATAATATTGAAACTGAATTCTCAAAAAAATTGTGGAATCAAGAAGAGAATGGAAGAATATCTTTAAAGTAATGAAGGAAACACACTGCCTTTGTAAAATTATCCAGAGAAATATTCTGGATAACTTAAGGTGAAATAAAGACAGTTTTAGACTAACAAAAACTGAGAAACTGTGTTGTGAGTGAACTTATATTTAAATAAATACTAGAGGAAAGTTTTCAGGCAGAAGTAAAAAAAATGATCCTATATTGAAATACAGAAATTCAGAAAGAAATAAAGATCACAGATGTGGTAAAAATGGAGATAAGTATAATTTGATACTGACTGTAAAGGGGAATAATAGTAATATTTTATAGAATTCTAAATATATGTAGAATTAAAATGATGACAAAAATAGTTTTAAAAAAAAGAGGATAAATAAAATTAAACTATCTCAAACAGTTTTTGCACTGTTTGAGAAATGGTAAAAGTGCTAATTTATAGTAGATTAAATTAACAAAGGATGCATGTTTAAATCTTTAGGGTAACCACTAAAAGAAAATGGAATGATAATTTTAAAAACTATTAACACAAAGCAGCTTTAAAAGAATAAAAAGGGAAAGAAAAACAAATCAGTCAAATAGAAAACAAATAGTGATTTGTTAGATATAAATACAGCTCTGTAAGTAATTACATAAAATATAAATGGACTACCTATGCTAAGTGGAAGACTATCAGACTGAATAATAAAAGTCTACATTGCTTATAAGAGATACATCTTAAATTCAAGACAGAGAGAAGTTAAAAGTAAAAGGATGGAGAAAGATTTACCATACAAACACTAACCACAAGAAAACAAGGGTGGCTATATTAATATCAAGCAAAGAAGACTTTAAGAGTATTACTAGAAGTAACAGGGGCATCTCATAATGATAAAAAGTTAACATAATAGTAATATATAATGATTCTATATTTTATGTACCTAATAACATTGCCTCAGAATACATAAATGAAACCTCACATAAGTAAAATGAGAAACAAATTCACAATGATAGAGATTATAATGCACCCGTTTCTGTTACTGCTAAGGCAAGCAGACAAAACATCAATAAGTATACAGAGGATCTGAACAAAATTATCGTTTTATTGGCATAATTCACACACGTGTACACACACATAAAAGACTGCACCCAACAACTAAAGAATATGTTTTTCATAGCATATTATCAAAGGAAGCATTACAGGAAGTATTTACCAAAATAGATCACGTTGTTCTATACAGCAAAGTCCTATGACCATAGTATACTTAAACTGGAAACCAGTAATAATCAGATAATAGAAAATCTTCAAATAAGATACTTGGAAATTAATAATCTATTAGATTAATAATGTGACCGATAATCAGATTAATGCAGAAGTTGTAATGAAAACCATAGCATATTTGAACTAAATGATAAAGAAAGTACAACACACAAACCCTGGGATGGAAGAATTCTGCTTCTGCTTAACATGTAGAAAGTAACAAGGGCACATAGCTCCCATATTAACAATTTAAAAATCCAGCTAATGTACAAAGATATAACTTAAAAAAAATCTTTCGGAGAGCTAAGGTCTTAAGGCTATAGAGTATTCTGACTTCCAGAGAAGGTGAGCACTTCCAGAAGGAGACAGGACACATCACTTACTTCACCTTTGGAAGAGTTCAGAAAATAGTAGAGGAGGGAAGACTTTCCTAAACTTTTTATGAAACCAGTATTACCCTAATACTAAAACCATACAAAAACATTACAAAAAAATAATAATAATACACATCAATGTTCTTTATCACCATGTATGCAAAAGTCATTAACAAAATATTAGCAAGTCAAAGCTAGGAATGTAAAAGGAGAGAAAAACTTCCTTTGGTTTATCCCAGGAATTCAGGACTGGTTCAATGTTCAAAAACCAATCAGTGTAATTCATTATATCTACAAAATAAAATAAAATAAACAAATAAAATAAAAACATATAATCATCTCAATGTAGAAAAAGCATTTGCCAAGATTCAACATCCATTCATTAGAAAATCTAAGAGAAAATTAAGATTAGAAAGGAATGTTGTCAAGAAGGCATGTGCAAAAACCTAAAGCTAACCTTATACTTAATGGTGAAAACTGAATACATATCTTCCCCATAATATCGAGAATAAGACAAATTTGTCTGATCTCAACACTTCAGTATTTTACTGGAGGTCCTAACATGTGCAGTGATGCAAGACATAAAAGGAATACAGTTTGGAAAAGAAATAAAGTATTAGTAGATGATATGATTTGTAGATAATTCCACAAAACTCTACAAAAAATCTACTGGAACCAGTAGGCAAATTTAGCAAAGTTGCATGATACAAGAGTGCTACACATCAATCAATTTTATTTCTATATACTAGCAATGAACAAATGGAAATTGAAATAAAAAATACTATTTACAATACCATAAAAGCATGAAATGCTTAGGGATATATACAACAAAATATATATGCACAAAGCTTTGCATTCTGAAACTACAAAACATTGATGAGAGAATTTAAAGAAGACCAAAATAATGGAGTGATATATCTTGTTAATGGGTCAGAAGACTCAATAATATTGAGATGTCAGTTTTTCTACATTGATCTATAGTTTCAATACAGTCCCAGTCAAAATCCCAGTAGGCTTTTTGGATAGAAATTGACAAGTGATTCTAAAATGTATATGGAAAAACAAAAGACCTAGAATACCCGAAACAGCTTTGGAAAAATAAAAAATTAAGAAAAAATTGCATGAGTTGAATTAAAGATTTTATATATCTAAATAATCAAGACAATAGGTATTGGCCTGAGGATAGACATAGATATCAGTGGAATAGAAAACAGAATACAGAAATATACAGATCTCTAGTCTCTTCACACCATATATAAAAATAAAATGGATTGTAGACTTAAGAATAAAACCTACAACTATAAAACGTTTACTAGAAATCACAGGATAAAATCTTTGTGACCTTGTGTTAAGCAAAGATTTTTTTAGGTAAGACACAAAGAGCACTGTTCATGAAAGAAAAGTACCTTTGAAAGATACTATTTAATAAAAAGAGAAGCCATAAATTGGGGGAAGATATTTGCAATACATATCCCTAATTAAAATATGTATTGAAAACATATGAAGAAATCTTCTTAGGAAGTCAAAGAACCCAGCAAAAATAAGGTCAAAATATTGAACAGACACATCAATAACAAAGACATGCACGTGGAAAATAAGCATGTGTTAAGACACTCAGTATTAATTAGCTATTAGAGGCAAGCAAACTAAATCCACAATGAGATACTAAAAGCTGCCTAGGAAGAGTGTGTTTATCCATATGTGGACAAACAAGTCCATGCAATAAAAAGAAACAAATTGTTTAAACATGGAGTAACAAGAATCAATCCTAAATGCTAAATGAAAAACAGCCATACACAAAAGGCTATACATTGTGTGATTCCATTTATATGACATTCTGGAAAGGCAGAGCCAGAGGGACATGAAGTAGATAAGTGGTTGAGAGGGCCTGGAGTGGGAAATGGGAGCTGACTACAAAAGGCATAAAGAAACCTTTTGAGGTGATGGAAATACTCTGTATGTTGGTTTTGGTGGTGGTTAGAGTGATCTATACATATATAGAGTGATTATATATGTGTTAAAACTCATCAAATTGCCCACAAGAAGGGTGAATTTTTATGTATAACTTTTTTTAAAAAAGAATAACACTTGTGAAGTATAGATATAGATAAAGTTGTGCTTAAAAAGACATTTATAGCCTCCGACTCATACATTAGAAAAAAGGAAAAATTAATCTTCTAAATACCTCTCTCAAGAAACTAGAAAAAGTAAACAAATTAAACCCCAAGAATGTAGAAGGGAGCACAGTGTAGCATGGACCACAATGCTAGACAATGGAACATGGTAGAGATGAGAGTCCAGAAACCAGCCCACACATATAAGTGTACCTGACATATGACAAGGTGTCACTGATGTAGTAGGGAATGAATAATATTTTCAATAATTGGTGCTTGGTCAATTGGACATACAGTTTTAAAAAAAAAAACTGGTTATTGGTCTCTACCTCACACTATGTACAAATATCATTTATAGGAAAGTTGTATATATAACAATATAAGATAAAACAAAACTTCTAGAAAATTATATGTATCATCTTGACCTTGGGGTGGACAAATATTAGACAGGAAAATTATATTCACCATAAAATATGGAGAAATTGAACTTTATTAAAATTAAGAACTTCTGTTTATCAAGTGATACAATTAAGACAGTGAAAAGGCAAGTCACACAATTGGAGGAGACATTTGCAACACACACACACACACACACACACACACACACTCACAGAGTAACATAGTCATTTCCAGAATACACATGGAACTCTTAAATTTCAATAAGAGTCAATAAGAGTAAGTGTCAACCTAATAAGAATGGGGGAAACAACTGACAGGAACTTTAAACCCCACAAAAGGATAAAATGGTCAATAAATATAAGAAAATATCTTAACCTCTTTAGTCATTAAGAAATATAAAATAAAACCACATGAGCCACTGATCATAAAAACTCGGCCTCTGTGCACCAGTGCTGAAATGAGTCTCAAAGACAGAGTTTTGGGTGAAGTAGAAAAGAACAGCTTTATTGCTTTGCCAGGCAGAAAGGGACACAGCAGTCTCGTGCCTCTCAAAACTGTGTGTCCCAACCCAGGAAGATTTGGTGAGGAGCTTTATAGCAATGGTTCAAGAGTGGGGTTGCTGATGAGCATTAGGGTATGTGCAGGGCCCACACTCCTTTAATCTGCCTCAGGTGGTCTCTTGATGAGCTTCTCTGGAATGAAGAATGCTAACATCTTCCATTAGTTGGGGGTTTTAATTCTGTAAAGAGCTCAAACATATTGTTACGTGTATCCTTTGAGGCAGAACAAGGACCTGCCCCAAGGCCACATGATTGTTTCTTGACTGCTCTTTCCTTGTCTCTGCATCCCCTCCCTTCCCTGATTAGCAACTGTTCGAAAGGCCTCCATGCGTAGGAGCCCAGAGGGTCCTGCTCCATTTCACTTCCCACTTTTCTCTGGTACTCCTCAATCTTGAGGAGAGCAGATGTTGGACAAGAAAGGGAATGATCATTTTGGATAGAGATGTTAATCATAAACTTGACAGAGGAACTCAGTTTTAGGGGGACTTGGTTTTAATGCCCACTTCTGTTTTATTTTTCCCCAAATCTTTCAGGGAACAGGCCGACGACCACTCTGGCTACTTCTTGATGGAATGGGGCATAGTCCTGCCTAAATTTTGGGGAATGGATACAGAATTAGAAATATTTGAGTTCCAAGTCCTGGGTCCTAGTCTTGTATGATTAAGATCTCAATCACTTGGTCCACCATTTTGGTGCAACAGATCCAGCTAGAAGTAGGAGGAGTGAAAACTGTAACTTTAATAGATAAAATAGATCTCATTCCCTGAGGAACTCAGAAGAACAAGCCTGAAACCCAATCTGGAACTGGGACTTCAGGGAGACTTGCTGTAGCCAGTTGTCTAATTTTACCTAAGTAGATTTTAACTTTTGATGTAGCCTTAACATATATTGGGTTGGCCAAAAAGTTTGTTTGGGTTTTTCTGATATTATGGAAAAACCCGAATGAACTTTGGCCAACTCAATACATAACAGGAGCTATTGGCTACTACACATCTGTCTTATCTTGCTGTTAATATCTAATCTAATTTCATTGCCTAAAAATTTTAAAGGGGCTTCCCTGGTGGCGCAGTGGTTGAGTCCGCCTGCCGATGCAGGGGACGCGGGTTCGTGTCCCGGTCTGGTAGGATCCCACATGCCGCAGAGTGGCTGGGCCTGTGAGCCATGGCTGCTGAGCCTGCGCATCCGGAGCCTGTGCTCCACAACGGAAGAGGCCACAACAGTGAGAGGCCCACATACTACAAAAAAAAAAAAAATTAAAGTTATGAGAGGAGACCTTGAAAACGTAAGCTTGCAGATACCAGCAGATATTGTTTTGAGAATGGCTAGTGGCATTCTGAGTCTGACATAGCTCAGAAAATTCAAGCTCTCAACAATACTGGACTGTGTCTGAATCACATCCACAATGGTCCTTTAGTTTTACCTTGGAGGTCTGAACCATAATTACTCAAATTTTGACTTTTGAATGCATTCCCCTCTTCAACAGCCAAAGCAGATGTACCAATGCATGTCTGAAAGGCCACAGAACAGGCCACTTTGTTCAGTAAAATTTAAGTTAAACCATTTATAAGCCAGAGTGACTTCAACAATAACTGTCTATAAATGATAGAAAAACTTAAAAAGTCTTTAAAATGCAACATTTAAAAATAACTAGAAATATGACTGACAACATTTTTTACCAAGACATACTAGATTTTTAGGAATTACTCACTTGACAATGTTTCCCAAGTAATTTAACATGTTAATTTAGTATTTCTCTAAGATGCCTCAAGGTTCCTCTGAAGCATCTCAAAGTTGGCTGGAGATCAGAAGAACTTTTAGAATCTGCCAAAAATATTTATTTAATCAAAGTGAAAAGATTTCAAAGGCAAATACAGATCACCTAAAGGCAAAGGAACTCACAAGTTACCAAAAGCAGTATTCCAAGAAAACTTTAGAGGGAGAAACCAAATCCAGCCTTGCCCTAGCCCACTCCCAACAAAATCCATTTACCCAACTAAATTTAATCCAATCTTAGAAAATCCTGATCATGCACAACATTTTTCTCAGTATCCCCTTTTCACAAACCTTCCATTACCTCTATCCATATTATTTTGTCCCTTATTTTCTTTTCCCATTCAGAAAAAAACAGCTGTAGGCAAAATGACTTTCTTTTTCCCTTTAACAAAATGTACCTTATTTACTGAAAACACATATCCTACTTTCCTCAAGCAACCGTGAACTGTCTTCTTCATTAGCATTCTATATATTCGTAAACCTAAATACCAACAACTTGTAAAAACATGTGCTTTCTTATAGAGAATATCTCAGGGTGGCACCAAATGTGTTTGTTAATAGTCTTAAATACCTTAGGTTTCTCTTTCTGATTTCTCAGTATCTTATTTTATTTGGAAATAACCTAGCTATTCAACAAAGTTCCATCATTTAACTTAATTTAACATAACTCTAAAATTTCATGTTACCAAATATCTGAAGAGATCATCCTCAAGTAGAAATTCCTAAAACATAATTAATCCTGTAGCATTTACCTGAAAGCTCTTATCATTTACTTTCTTTAAGAGTTTTTTTTTCACGTGAATTAGTTTCCTGGTTGACAAATTTGCAACAGATATAAGGTCTTATTTGATCTCTAATAAACCTAGGTACCATAGAAGTATTGTACTTAACATTGATGACTCTAAAGACATGTGTATATATGAATCAAAGCTAGCTTCAATATCAGATATTTATTCAATACTGAATATGTCCCAGGTCTGAAATTCATCCTGGCCAATTTTCTAAATATTTAGATTTAATTTTCAAGAGCTTACTTTTAAGTCAATTAAATAGAGCTCATTTACAAGCTAACTTTTACATAAGAGAGAACCAGAGATCTCAATTTTTCTGCTTGAGTTTAAAATGGCCTTCTTTCTTCCCTTTTTCATTCAGTCTCAGGAACAAGAGATGGTCTAGATAAGATAAGTGTTCCTGAGGGCCCAGGCACAGGGGGAGAGAAATACCAATTCCTTTACATGGGAGCATAGCTAAAGATCTCCGAATTTTGTAAAAATAACCTAGGGGCAGTTACGAGATAGAACAGAGCTCTGGTAACCCATAACAAGGCTAGTCCAAAAGGGAAAATCCCAACCAATGCTCCACCACAGGTGAAGCCCAATGTAATAGGGAAGGATACTCTGGTGTCATTACACATGAACCCTGTTATTCACCAAAGACTTCTCAGCCAGTCAATACAAGTACTGACACACATACATACAAACAACAAACATAGTCCCACAACAAAATATCAGACAAGGTATAGTGCAAAGATTCCAATTCTACTCCCAGACAGAGAACTCAAAGTGGCTCACAATGAGCAGCTAGAATTTTCCCATCCTGACCTAAGCCAGAGTGGCTCAGCCTCAAACAATACACACAAAAACACAAATGACAGATAAGCTATGGTCACACAGACAGAAAATCAGAGGTGGTATAGTCTAAAAATTCCACTTCCACCCGGAGACTGAGGCTTCCAAACAGATTGGCTCAGATATTGAAAAAGAACAAACCCAGAGTTGTTCTCTCAGGGAGCCCAGAATGGCTAGCTCAGATGGAGTGGAAAGAATTCCCAACATTTCTATTCCTGTGACAATAAAATTCTAGCTGAAGATAATAATTTAGGCTACCATACAAAGGCCACCTCTCCTCATTTTTAAGAATATATATTATATTGGGCAAACAGATTTACAATAGAATTTCCTTTTTTTTTTTAGTCATAGGTTTATAACTATATGTCAACCAGTCTGCCAGGAATTTCCCCCAGGGTGTTATCAGATGGAATTGAAGAAGAAGCTCTTCCCATGTTTGACTGATAGAACACTCACATGTTCTATCAGCAATGGAAGCCTCAAACTGAAGGAACCAAAAACCAAACAGAAACCAGAAACCAATATCACAAGGCTCAAATAGGTCTTCAAGTCCCAGCTTAGCCCATGACCTCTCTCCAAGCAGTGAGCCTTCTAAATGGGATTTCCCAGAATGAAAAATCCCCCAAATGGGAACCAAGATTCCCCCAAATGGACAGGGCCAAAGGGGGCCTTGGAATGCATCATGGGAGACTTACCACACGCTGGCTGAGGAGTAGTGATGTCCCAGACACTACTTTTCTCCTTCCCCAAAATAATCCCTCAGAGTAGGAAGTCCACGGTGGTCCAAGCAGGAGGAAGAGAGGAATGTCCTCAAGGCAAAGGCAGCCTCAGCAGCTGATATGGTGGTCCCTCTTCCACCATCTACTCTTGCCCCAGAGTTCCAACTGCTGGGATAGTGAATGGGGTATGACTGGGGTTCAGCCTTTCCAGGCAGGGGTCTCAGGCGATCTGGCCTCTAAAGGAATTCTCCAACCCTCCACTCTCTTGAAGGAGGCTGGTGGGGAGAAAACCTCAGAGCATCCAGTCAAGCCAGGGGACCCTGTGGGGCCTTCTTTGAGTTAACCCCACGTTAGGTGCAAAATTTGATGCCAAATTTATCCCCCCCCAAAAGGATACAATGTTCAATAAATATAAGAAAATATCTTAACCTTTTTAGTCATTAAGAAATACAAAATAAAACCACATGAGCCACTGATGCTGAAAACTCGGCCTCTGTGCACCAGTGCTGAAATGAGTCTCAGAGAAAGAGTTTTGGGTGAAGTAGAAAAGAACAGCCTTATTGCTTTGCCAGGGAAAAAGGGACACAGCAGTCTCGTGCCTCTCAAAACTGTGTGTCCCAACCCAGGAGGATTTTGTGAGGAGTTTTATAGCAATGGTTCAAGGGTGGGGTTGCTGATAAGGATTAGGGTATGTGCAGGGCCCACACTCCTTTAATCTACCTCAGGTGGTCTCTTGATGAGCTCTGGAATGAAGAATGCTAACATCTTCCATTAGTTGGGGGTTTTAATTCTGTAAAGAGCTCAAAGATATTTTTATGTGCATCTCTTGAGGCAGAATGAGGACCTGCCCCAAGGCTGCACTATTGTTTCTTGACTGCTCCTCCCTTCCCATATTAGCAACTGTTCTAATGGCTTCCTCGCCCAGGAGGCCCACAGGGTCCTGCACCTTTTCAACACCACCATAACCACACCAGAATTGCTATAATTAAAAAGTCTGACAATATGTATTGACAAGGATATAATATAATCGGAATTCTTAGACACTGCTTGAGAAAGTCTAATTTTAAATAATTTGGCACTATCAACTAAAGCTTAACAAACACACGCCATACCCCAGCAATTTTACTCCTAGGTACACACCAACAGAAATAAATACACATGGGCACCACAAACATATTTGAGAATGAATATTCATAGCAGCGTTATTTGTAGTAATTTAAAACCCAGAAACAACCCAAACGTCCATCAAAAATAGAATACATAAATATAGTGTGGTATATTTACATAATAGAATAAAATGCAACAATGACACGTTACAACATGGGGGAAAACTCATAAATAGTTTATTTGAGCAAAAGAAGACACACAATAGAGTATATACTGAATAATTATACACATATAAATTTTAAAAGTATGCAAAACTAATCTATGATGTATAGGAGTCAGGATAGTGATTGCCTTTGTAGGTGTAATGATCAAGAGGGGGCATGAGAGACTTCTGGGGTGCTGATAATGTTCTATTTCTTGATCTGTGTGGGGTTACATGATTGTACTCATTTTGTAAAAATTTGTGGATGCACTTATGGTTTGTGCACCTTTCTTCATGAATGTTATATTTCTATTTTTATAATTTTACTTAAAAACAGTTTTTCAGGACTATATAGTAGTTGACCATATGGATATCCATTGTTTTAAACAACCCACTCTGCTTATTCATTTTAGATGTTTGTTATTTTTGCTGTTATGGAAAATACTTAGCTTTTTATTTTATAAATATCTTGTCTTACTTTTCTAATTCAAATCTTTGACTATTTTCTAAACATACGTTACTGGAAGTAGAAGTGCTGAGTCAAAGAATCCAAACATTTAAAACACACCAAATACATATGGCCAAATTGCCCTCCAGAAAGATCATCTCACTATTAAAATATCAAAGGTCAGTATTATCAAGATGTTAAATGTTCATAGCCCTTCTTGTTTACTAACGGTATGAATTTAAATGCATATTAGGAAGTGACTGGCTGAAATCATGTTTCTAACATGTGAGCCAGAACCGCCTGATTTATAATTGGTGCTTCAACCACTGTGGTCTCCTATGTTATGTCTACCCAGCTGGCTGAGATTTTAAGGGCTGAGTTAGCCTGATGTTTAGGAGCCCTGCAAGGCTCTTCTTGAAACTTTTCCTCTCTTTTGTTTTGTTTTATTTTGTTTTGTTATAAAGGTAACAGATCATCAAGTTTATTTGTTTACATTGTACACTGGAAAGCAGAATACTCGCATTAATTTACTTATACCTGTCACCATATAATACAGAACTCTGTCTCTTTAATACACACACACTCTCTCTTTCATCACATCTTCATTCCCCTAATACCACTCAAGAAATGCCTGCTATGAAATTAAACAGTAATGACGTGCTCAGAGAAGAGAAAGCTTTGTTTGTGGCAGAGAAACCAAAAGCATTGGGAATTGGTTTTAACACCAGGGTCTGAGGAAAAGGTGGTGACGTACCACTGCTTCTGTGGAGAATGGGATCTGTGCTTCTCAGGCACATCACTTGACATCTGCAAAGCTCTTACTGATTCTTCAAGACCCATATCAGTCATTGTTCTGTGTGAAGACTTTCATGACCTGCAAGAGGAGTTAATCACACCCTTCCCTTGACTCATATGTACTTTTGAATCCAAGGCCCAGAATTTCTGAAGGCCGGGGTGTCAGCTGGCTCCCAAACTACAGAGAGCATAGTAGGACTCCTTAGCATAAAACCAGGAGGAGAATTTGTTTGAGACTCTGAAGAGGGGAGGACGTCTTTGGGGGTCCACATGTATAAAACTGGAGAAAGAGGAAGAGTGGTGAAGCCAATATTCCCTAGATAACCAACAGTCAGGGTTAGCTAACACCAGACCATAGCTCTATTATTGTACTTAAATGGTATAGCAGGACTTCCCTGATCATAAGTAATACTCCTAAAAAGCAGGGACTTTGTCTTATTCACACTTTTACACTGTCAACCCAATAGAAAGCTGGAACAGAGAAGACACACAGTAAATGTTTGGCAAATGAACACATAGGTAGAAAATGATACTCGAGCCACAGGCACTAAGAGAGAATCAAGCTCATTATCATCACTTTCCCTGCAGAGAACACAAAATAGAGATCACTAGCTATTCATGAATGTCACAATGTCTTTTCCTGTACAAAGAGTTTTCAAATTTGTACAAAGTTCCCTGCCCAGCTCTTTACGGTACATCCCAGCCAGGTCTCTGGGAAATTTACTGTGTGACCGGCACTGTGAAACTCCTCAAGAATATATCTCCAGAGCAAGGTCACAACTATGTATTAAGTCCAGATTACATTTTCTTAACTGGCTTGCAGACCTAAACACTTTGGAGTTAGTGGAAAATTTCCTTGAAATGTTATAACAGACCAAAGCAGAGCTGAAAGTAAAGCAGCTGTTTGCCTCTCTGAGCCGTGGAGCTGAAGTGGAGACAAGCATCTCAGCTAGCTAGGCCTCTCATACCTGTTATTGATCAAAAAACCTTCTCGTAGAAAAGACAAAAGGAGACGGGGTTGGAATATTTAAACATAATTCCTTTAAGAGTGCTCTTTTACAATCAAGGACTGTGATTGCTTTTCTCTGAGGCACCTCTTTCTACAGGGAAGCTTGCTTTCTTGCTTGCTTTTTAAAATTTCTAGCTAAAAAGCAAAGTTTTTGGACTCAAGGGGAAGCTATGAGGAAATGAGTAGGGAAAGCTGAGGACTCTGGACAACATTAAGACTGTAAAACTAAGAGGGTATAAGTCTAAGAGCATCACACAGCAAGAGGTAGAGCCCTCAGTCTATGGCATGGATCATTCATCCAGATGAAGATCAGTGGAACCAACACTGGTCCATTCATCCCAACAAGGAAGCTGTTTATTCTTGATCAAATAGGCTTCTCTTGGAGCAAAAATGAAGCCTAAGAGGAGTAGTAAAAAGTGTGAGAGGGGAAAGGATGTCAGGACACTACCACAACCATGCCCTTGTTTCTATAATGTTCCTTTCTCTACACACACCCCTACCTCATCCCCGCCAATCTCCAACCTGCTCTGAGAAGGGACATTTTCTAGCCACTTTCCTCTCAGGGCAAACTTAAGCCTAAGGCTTTTCTCGAGCAGTTGCATTGCAAATCTTCATTCTGATTGCAAATTATGACTGACCTCTTCATAATGGCATTTAAAGTGTCAAGGAGAAGGTGCCACCTTCTCCATTACCGCCAGATACCAGGGTAGGTAATGGCTCATTCTCATTCCACTAGTCCTTTTTTTTTTTCTGATCCATTTGTAATTTATTTGGTATTTCTTTTTTTAAACTTTTACTGAAGTATAGTTGTTTTATAATGATATGTCAGTTTCTACTGTACAGTGAAGTGAGGTAGAGTTTCCTGTGCTATACAGCAGGTTCTTATTAGTTATCTTTTTTATACATATTACTGTATATATGCCTACTCCAATCTCCCAGTTCATCCATCCCTTTCCTACCTTACTGTCCATACATTTGTTCTCTAAATCTGTATCTTTATTTCTGCCTTACAAACCAGTTCATCTGTACCATTTTTCTAGCATCCACATATACGTGTTAATACATGACATTTGTTTTTCTCTTTCTGACTTACTTCACTCTGGTCCATCCACATATCTACAAATGACCCAGTTTTGTTCCTTTTTATGGCTGAGTAATATTCCATTGCGTATATGTACCACATCTTCATTATTCTTTCATCTGTCGATGGACATTTAGGTTGCTTCCATGACCTGGCTATTGTAAATAGTGCTGCAATGAACATTGGGGTGCATGTATGTTTCTGAACTAAGGTTTTCTCTGGATATATGCCCAGTAGTGGGATTGCTGGGTCATATGGTAACTCTATTCTTAGTTTTTAAAGGAACCTCCATACGATTCTCCATACTGGCTGTATCAATTTACATTCCCACCAATAGTGCAAGAGGGTTCCCTTTTCTTCACACCCTCTCCAGCATTTATTGTTTCTAGATTTTTTGATGATGGCCATTTTGAATGGTGTGAGGTGATATCTCATTGCCATTTTGATTTGCACTTCTCTAACAATTAGTGATGTTGAGCACCTTTCCATGTGTCTCTTGGCCATCTGTATATCTTCATTGGAGAAATATCTATTTAGGTCTTCTGCCCATTTTTTTATTGGGTTGTTTATTTTTTGGATATTGAGCTGTATGAGCTGTTTATATATTTTAGAGATTAATCCTTTGTCCATTGATTTATTTGTAAATATTTTCTTCCATTCTGAGGGTTGTCTTTTTGTCTTGTTTATAGTTTCCTTTGCTGTGCAAAAGCTTTTAAGTTTCATTAGGTCCTATTTGTTTATTTTTGTTTTTATTTCCATTACTCTAGAAGGTGGGTCAAAAGAGATCTTGCTGTGATTTATGTCAAAGTGTGTTCTTCCTATATTTTCCTCTAAGAGTTTTATAGTTTCCAGTCTTACATTTAGGTCTTTAATCCATTTTGAGTTTATTTTTGTGTATGGTGTTAGGGAGTGTTCTAATTTCATTCTTTTACACGTAGCTGTCCAGTTTTCCCAGTACCATTTATTGAAGAGACTGTCTTTTCTCCATTGCATATTCTTGCCTCCTTTGTAATAGATTAGGTGACATAGGTGCATGGGTTTATCTCTGGGATTTCTATCCTGTCCCATTGATATCTATTTCTGTTTTTGTGCCAGTACCATATTGTCTTGATTACTGTACCTTTGCAGTATTGTCTGAAGTCAGGGAGTCTGATTCCTCCAGCTCTGTTTTTTCTTTGTTTTGTTTTGATTTTTTAAATCTAGGTTGCTTTGGATATTCGGGGTCTTTTGTGCCTAAATACAAATTTTAAGATTTTTTTTCTAGTTCTGTAAAAAATGCCATTGGTAATTTGATAGGGATTGCATTGAACCTGTAGATTGCTTTGGGTAGTATAGTCATTTTCACAATATTGATTCTTCCTGTCCAAGAACATGGTATATCTCTCCAACTATTTGTGTCATCTTTGATTTCTTTCATCAGTGTCTTATAGTTTTCTGAATATAGGTCTTTTACCTCCTTAGGTAGGTTTATTCCTAGGTATTTTATTCTTTTTGTTGCAATGGTGAATGGGATTGTTTAATTTCTCTTTCTGATCTTTCATTGTTAGTGTACAGGAATGCAGGAGATTTCTGTGCATTAATTTTGTATTCTGCAACTTTACCAAATTCATTAATTAGGTCTAGAAGTTTTCTGGTCGCATCTTTAGGATTCTCTATGTATAGTATCATGTAATCTGCAAACAGTGACTGTTTTACTTCTTTGAAAGTTTGTATTCCTTTTATTTCTTTTTCTTCTCTGATTGCTGTGGCTAGGACTTCCAAAACTATGTTGAATAATAGGGGCAAGAATGGACATTCTTGTCTTGTTCCTGATCTTAGAGGGAATGTTTTCAGTTTTTCACCATTGATAATGATGTTTGCTGTGGATTTGTCATATATGGCCTTTATCACATTGAGGTATGTTCCCTATATGCCCACTTCCTGGAGAGGTTTTACCATAACTCGGTGTTTAATCTTGTCAAAAGTTTTTTTCTGTATCTACTGAGATTATCATATGGTTTTCATTCTTCAATTGGGAGATTGAGATTGACATATAATTACACTAATATGTATTAAATAGATAACTAATAAGAATCTGTTATATATATAAAAAAGAAAATAAAATGCAAAAAATTTGTTATTATGGTGTATCACATGGATTGATTTGTGTGTATTGAAGAATCCTTGCATTCCTGGAATAAATCCCATTTAATCATAGTGTATGATACTTTTAATATGTTGTTGGACTGTGTTTGCTAGTATGTTCTTGAGGATTTTTGCATCTATATTCATCAGTGATATTGGTCTGTAACTGTCTTTTTTTTGTAGTATCTCTGTCTGGTTTTGGTATCAGGATTGGTGGCCTCCTTGTAGAATGTGTTTGGGAGTGTCCCTTCCTCTGCAAGTTTTTGGAAGACTTTGAGAAGAATGAGTGTCAGCTCTTCTTTAAATGTTTGATAGAATTCACCTGTGAAGCCATCTGGTCCTGGACTTTTGTTTTTTGGATGATCTTTAATCACAGTTTCAATTTCATTACTTGTGATTGGTATGTTCATATTTTCTATTTCTTCCTGTTTCAGTCTTGCAAGGTTATACCATTTGTCCATTTCTTCCAGATTGTCCATTATATTGGCATAGAGCTGCTTGTAGTAGTCTCTTAGGATGCTTTATATTTCTGCGGTGTCCATTTTAACTTTTTTCATTTCTAATTTTATTGATCTGAGTCCTCTCCCTCTTTTTCTTGATGAGTCTGGCTAAAGGTTTATCAATTTTGTTTATCTTCTCAAAGAAACAGCTTTTAGTTTTATTGATCTTTGCTATTGTTTTCTTTGTTTCTATTTCATTTATTTCTACTCTGATCTTTATGATTTATTTCCTTCCACTAACTTTGTGTTTTGTTTGTTTTTCTTTTCCTAGTTCCTTTAGGTGTAAGGTTAGATTGTTTATTTGAGATTTTTCTTGTTTCTTGAGGTAGCATTGTATTGCTATAAACTTCCCTCTTGGAACTGCTTTTGCTGCATCCTATAGGTTTTGGATCATCGTGTTTTCATTGTCATTTGTCTCTGGGTATTTTTTAATTTCCTCTTTGATTTCTTTAATGATCTCTTGGTTATTTAGTAGTGTATGGTTTAGCCTCTATGTGTTTTTGTTTTTTGCATTGCTTTTTTCCTGTAATTTATTTCTAATCTCATAGTGTTGTGGTCAGAAAAGATGCTTGATATGATTTCAATTTTCTTAACTTTACCAAGGCTTGTTCTGTGACCCAAGATGTGATCTATCCTGGGGAATGTTCCATATGCACTTGAGAAGAAAGTGTAATCTGCTGTGTTCAAATGGAATGTCTTATAAATATCAATCATATCTATCTAGTCTCTTGTGTAATTTAAAGTTTGTGTTTCCTTATTAATTTTCTGTTTGGATGATATGTCAATTGGTGTAAGTGAGGTGTTAAAGTCTCCCACTATTATTGTGTTACTGTCAATTTCCTCTTTTATAGCTGTTAGCATTTGCCTTATGTATTGTGGTGCACTTATCTTGGGGTCATATATATTTATATTTGTTATGTCTTCTTCTTGGATTCATCCTTTGATCATTATGTAGTGTCCTTCCTTTTCTCATGTAACAGTCTTTATTTTGAAGTCTATTTTATCTGATAGAAGTATTGCTACTCCAGCTTTCTTTTGATTTCCATTTGCATGGAATAGCTTTTCTCATCCTCTCATTTTCAGCCTGTATGTATCCCTAGGTCTGAAGTGGGTCTCTTGTAGACAGCATATATACAAGTCTTATTTTTGTATCCATTCAGCCAGTCTGTATCTTTTGGTTGGAGCATTTAATCCAGTCACATTTAAGGTAACTATCAATATGTATGTTCCTATTGCCATTTTCTTAATTGTTTGGGTTTGTTTTTGTAGGGCCTTTCCTTCTCTTGTGTTTCCCACTTACAGAAGTTTCTCTAGCATTTGTTGTAAAGCTGGTTCGGTGGTGCTGAATTCTCTTAGCTTTTGCTGTCTGTAAAACTTTTGATTTCTCCATTAAATCTGAATGAGATCCTAGACAGGTAGAGTATTCTGGGTTGTAGGTCCTTCCCTTTCATCACTTTAAATTTATCATGCCACTCCCTTCTAGCTTGCAGATTTTCTGCTGAGAAATCAGTCGTTAACCTTATGGGAGTTCCCTTGTATGTTATTTGTCATTTTTCCCTTGTTGCTTTTAACAATTTTTCTTTGTCTTTAATTTTTTGTCAATTTGATTACTATTTGTCTCGGTGTGTTTCTCCATGGGTTTTTCCTGCCTGGCACTCTTTGTGCTTCCTGGACTTGGGTGGCTACTTCCTTTTCCATGTTAAGGAAGTTTTTGACTATAATCTCTTCAAATATTTTCTTGGGTCCTTTCTCTCTCTCTTCTCCTTTTGGGACCCCTATAATGTGAATGTTTCCCCCCTTCATTTTTTTTTTTTTTTTTTTTTTTTTTTGCGATACGCGGGCCTCTCACTGTTGTCGCCTCTCCCATTGCAGGGCACAGGTTCTGGATGCGCAGGCTCAGCGGCCATGGCTCACAGGCCTAGCCTCTCTATGGCATGTGAGATCTTCCCTGACCGGGGCACGAACCCGTGTCCCCTGCATCGGCAGGCAGACTCTCAACCACTATGCCACCAGGGAAGCCCTCCACTTTATTTTGTTGTTTTTCTGGGGTTTTAACTTGTTTCTTCATCTAAAACATAGTCCTCTGCCTTTTCATTTTGTCTATCTTTCTCTGATTTTGGTTTTTGTTCTGAAGGTTGCAAGATTGTGGTTCTTCTGGCTTCTGTTCTCCATTCCACTAGTTCTGATGAAAGACCATGTTCAAAAGACAACTTCATCCTTTCTGAGGTGTATCCTGATATGTCTTACAGAGCAAGGTCTTTCACTGAAGCTTATAAAACTGCTTTATAAAAGAATACTACAATTTAAAGCAATATATACAAAGTCAAATATTCTTTGAATAATTATATGTAAATATTTTGACCATTAGTTATTCACCAAATTCTATAAGAAAAATGTTTCATTCATTGTTTAATAAGCATTTACTGAACATGTTAAATGTATGCCAGGTACTGGGCTAGATGTTGGAAACTAATACTTGCCATAACTTAAAGATTTTAGTGTCACTTCATTTTTTAGTAGACTGAAAGGAGTTTAATTCAAATTAAGTAATCAATTGTACCTGGTTCACTGAAACTGTCATATTGCTTTATTCATTCATTTAAACATTTTTGTAAGTTTCCATCATGTCCTGGGAACATAGAAGCTGATTGAATGGCTTAATGCCTCACAGATTCCAGAATCTACCAAAGGCTCTCCAGTTTAAGTCTGACTTAATGAATGAAGCTGTTAATGAATTCTCTAACCCTCAATGTTCTCATCTTCAAATCAGGCATAGTGATGGCATCTGTTTCATAGTGGTGTGTTAAATATTTAATGAAGAAATCCAGTATAATGCCTAGCACATGATACACATGAGTTATTTAGTTGGATATAAGACATTATGTCCATAGTCATTTGAAAGAAGAACCCTGGAATTCAATTTATATATCAGATTTAGAGAGATATATTTCCAGAAGAGGTGTAGCCGTTGGAGGCTCATGTACTTAGAGAAACAGAAGTTGAACTACAGTGGATATAGTGAACTCCACACCATCAGGTCTAATGAGCCTCCAGGGAAACTAAGCAACAGCAGCAATAGCACCACACCTTAGATTAATCATTACCACCTCTGCTGTCACAATCACCATCACCAAACACTACCATTACTATTGATACTTCTACTAACTTGAACCAATGTCATCATCTCCACCACCTTCACCAATGCCATCACTTTCACCATCACTACTATCATCACCATCAAAACTGTTATATTTCTATTTCCACTAATCTCCATCATTATCAACACCTGCACCACTCCTGACATTACATTTATTGCTAATATACATCCCAGTGTTTCTCAAAGAATGGCACATCACCACCTGATTCAGAATCTCCTGGGATTCTTATTAGAGTGATAGCACACTGTGCCTCACCCCAAACTTATTAAATCTAAAACCTGTTCATGGGGGGTAGAATCAAGATGGTGGAGTAGGAGGATGCAGAATTCATGTCACCTCACAAATAGGGCACATACCAGGCACTGGTGGGGGATCTCAGACCTCTAAGGGGACAGAAGAAATCCCCACGTGACCAGGTAGGATGTCAGGGGTAAAAGGGGGGGAGGAAAAGTGGAGGCAGGATGAGACCAGCACCCCTGAGGGGAGGCTGGGAGAAGGGAGGGTTTTCCACACATGGTGAGGGAATCAGCAGGGATGGGGTGAGAGCTTTGTGGGAACCAGGGATAGAGAGGAACAAGGCCAGCATCTCCCCCACATGCTCAGGCCCTGGCAAACCTGCTAGGGACCTGGGCCTGAATCTTGGCCCTCTGGGGCCCCCTCTGGCTGTGTGGATATTAAGCCTAAGCCACCCCCCAGGGCCTCTTCCAGTCACGAGGTTCCTGGACCTGAGTGCCATCCTCCCCACCCCTGCTGCCAAGACCTTTTCCAGCCTTTTGTTTGCTTGTTTGTTTGCTGTTGTGGTTCAGTTTTGCTTTGTTGTTCTTGTTTCATTGTTATTTTTATAATATATTTTTTATTTTCCTAATTTTATTTTATTTTTTATTCTTTGTTATTTTTCTGCTCCTCTTTTTTTGTTGCTTTTTTTTTTTTTGGGGGCTACACCATGCAGCTTGTGGGGTATTGGTTCCTAGACTAGGGGTTGGGCCTGAGCTCCTGTGGTGGTAGTGCCAAGTACAAACTGCTGGGCCAACAGAGAAGCTCAGACCTCAGGGAATATTAATCAGTGTGAGCTCTCCTGGAGGTCCTCATTTTGTCACCAAGACCTGGTTTCACTCAACTGCCTGCAAACTCCAGTGCTGGACGCCTCAGGCAAAACAACCAGCAGGATAAAAACACAGCTCCACCCATCAAAAAATGAGACAGCAAAAAATATGTTACAGATGAAGCAGCAAGGTAAAAACATACAAGACCAAATAAATGAAGAGGAAACAGACAACCTGTCTGGAAAAGAATTCAGAGTAATGATAGTAAAGATGATCCAAAATCTCAGAAATAGAATGGAGACACAGATCGAGAAAATGCAAGAAATGTTTAACAAGGACCTAGAAGAATTAAAGAACAAACAGTGATGAACATCACAATAACTGAAATGAAAAATACACTAGAAGGAATCAATAGCAGAATAACTGAAGAAGAAGAACGAATAAGTGAGCTGGAAACAGAATGGTAGAAATAACTGTCAAGGAGCAGAATAAAAATAAAAGAATGAAAAGAAATGAGGACAGCCTCAGAGACTTCTGGGAAAACACTAAACACAACAGCATTCGAATTATTGGGGTACCAGAAGAGGAAGAGAAAGAGAAAGGTCAGAGAAATTATTTGAAGAAATTATGGTCAAAAACTTCCCTAGAATGGGAAAGGAAATAGTCATCTAAGTCCAGGAAGCACAGAGAGTCCCATACAGGATAAACCCAAGGAGAACCACTCCAAGACAGATATTAATCAAACTAACAAAAATTAAATTCAAAGAAAAAATATTAAAAGCAACAAGGGAAAAGTAACAAATAACATACAAGGAAATCCCCATAAGGTTGTCAGCTAATTT
The DNA here is from genome assembly GCF_003031525.2 of Neophocaena asiaeorientalis asiaeorientalis. Classification (NCBI taxonomy): domain Eukaryota; kingdom Metazoa; phylum Chordata; class Mammalia; order Artiodactyla; family Phocoenidae; genus Neophocaena; species Neophocaena asiaeorientalis. The sequence continues at coordinate 539,520 of NW_020172735.1, read as the reverse complement.
TTCAGCAGAAACTCTGCAGGCCAGAAGGGAGTGACAGTATACAATTAAAGTGATGAAAGAGAAAAACCTACAACAAAGGTTACTCTACCCAGCAAGGATCTCATTCAGATTCGACAGAGAAATCAAAAGGTTTACAGATAAGTTAAGAGGATTCAGTACCACCAAACCAGCTTTACAACAAATGCTAAAGGAACTTCTCTAGGCAGGAAACACAAGAGAAGAAAAATGGAGCTGGAGGAATCAGGGTCCCTGACTTCAGACAATAGTACAAAGCTACAGTAATAAAGACAGTATGGTACTGGCACAAAAACAGTAGTATAGATCAATGGAACAGGATAGAAAGCCCAGAGATAAACTCATGCACCTATGGCCACCTAATCTATGACAAAGGAGGCAAGAATATACAATGGAGATAAGACAGTCTCTTCAATAAGTGGTGCTGGGAAAACTGGACAACTACATGTAATAGAATGAAATTAGAACACTCCCTAACACCATACACAAAAATAAACTCAAGGGCTTCCCTGGTGGCACAGTGGTTGAGAGTCCGACTGCCGATGCAGGGGACACAAGTTCGTGCCCTGGTGCAGGAAGATCTCACATACCGCGGAGTGGCTGGGCCTGTGATCCGTGACTGCTGAGCCTGTGCATCCAGAGCCTGTGCTCCGCAACGGGAGAGGCCACAACAGTGAGAGGCTTACGTACCACAAAAAAAAAAAAAAAAAAAAACTTAAAATGGATTAAAGACCTAAATGTAATAAACTCAAAATGGATTAAAGACACTATAAAACTCTTAGAGGAAGACATAGGAAAAAACATTCTTTGATGTAAATCACAGCAAGATCACTTTTGACCCACCTCCTAAAGTAATGAAAATAAAAACAAAAGTAAACAAATGGGACCTAATTAAAGTTAAAATCTTCTGTACAGCAAAGGAAACCATAAACAAGATGAAAAGACAACCCTCAAAATGGGAGACAATATTTGCAAACAAAGCAACTAACGCAAGATTAATCTCCAAAATGTACAAACAGCTCATGCAGCTCAATATCAGAAAAACAAAAACCCAATCGAAAAATGGGCAGAAGTCCTAAATAGATATTTCTCCAAAGAAGACATACAGATGTCCAAGAGGCACATGAAATGGTGCTCAACATCAGTAACTGTTAGAGCAATTCAAATCAAAACTACAATGAGGTATCACCCCACACTGGTCAGAATGGCCATCATAAAAACTACAAACAATAAATGCTGGAGAGGGTGTGGAGAAAAGGGAACCCTCTTGCACTGTTGGTGGGAATGTAAACTTATACAGCCCCTGTGGAGAACAGTATGGAGTTTCCTTAAAAAATTAAAAATAGAACTACCATATGACCCAGCAATCCCACTACTGGGCTTATACCCTGAGAAAACCACAATTCCAAAAGACACATGTACCCCAATTTTCATCACAGCACTATTTACAATAGCCAGGACATGGAAGCAACCTAAATGTCCAAAGACAGATGAGTGGATAAAGAAGATGTGGTACATATATGCAATGGAATATTACTCAGCCATAAAAAAGAATGAAATTGGGTCATTTGTAGAAAAATGGATGGACTTAGAGTCTGTCATACAGAGTGAAGTGAGTCAGAAAGAGAAAAACAAATATTGTATCTTAATGCATATATGTGGAATCTAGAAAAATGGTACAGATTAACCTATTTGCAGGGCAGGAATAGAGATGCAGATGTAGAGAACAGACATGTGGACACTGGTGGGGAAGGGGAGGGTGGGATGAACTGGGAGATTAGGATTAACATATGCACACTACCATGGGTAAGATAGATAGCTAGTGGGAACCTGCTCTATAGCACAGGGAGCTCAACTCGATGCTCTGTGATGACCTAGATGAATGGGATTGGGGTGGGGTGGGAGGGAGGTCCAAGAGGGAGGGGACATATGTATATATATATATAGCTGATTCACTTCATTGGACAGCAGAAACTAACACAACATTATAAAGCAATTATACTCTAATAAAAAAATAAAAAATTAAAACCTGTGAATATTCTCTGGAAAATTGCATTTAACCAAGCTTCCAGGTGATTTGTAGGGAGCTAGAATAGGAGTATCACTAAATCTGGGGACATAGGTTTCCATGTAACCCAGGTACCTTGTCTATAAACTAGGATTCCTTAACTTTCTGTTGAAGTCTCTACTGGGTGTTTACTAAACATTAGGACCTGTGGGGTGTTAAAAGCAGAGTTCATAGACATCACTGCATGATGAAAATTAGGGCAAAACTAAATGTATGAATAAAAGCGAAAATGTATCCAGACCAACTGCTTATGCATTCTAGGAAGTTATATCTGAAGTTCATCTCTCTGACCCTGAGGTCCCTCACCTGTAAACTAAGGAAATATCCAAAGTTAAATGGTTGCTTATGGCAGAGCTGGGACTAGAAACCATGTCTTCTGACTCTCAGACTGGTTTGGTTGGTTTTCCAAGGAGCTGGTCCAGGAGAAGGGAGGCAGAGGGAGACAGCAGCAAAGGCAGACTGATTTGGGCCCAGCTGTGCCTCAGCTCATGGACAAGATATTGTGTGTATCATTACGGGAGATAATGATGTATAGCCAGGGACCAGACCTGGATAGAAAAATATGAGAGGAGAAATTTTCTTTGGACACTTTGATTTCTTTTTTCCAGTTCTGCTTTTCTTTTTAATTCAGCCTCCCATTAAGTCTCTCCCCTCTTCTATCTAGTGCCCATAGGCTACTTGCATCAGGGTCCACTCTCTCATCTAAATCTGCTTCTTGATCTTCTCTCTCCCACCTGTCAAATCTCTGCTATTACTCTTCCCTGGACCTCTCCACTCCAGCCACACCGAACTCCTTGCCATATTCTCAGGGCCTTGACTCTCCCTGGTCCTTCTGCACAGATTGCTGCCTGTTTCTCTCCCTCACTGACTTTCAGTCTTTGTTCCTATGCCAGCTTATTAAAAAGCTCTTTCCTGATAGCCCTGTGTAAAAGAGGTCATGCCTGACTCTATCCCTCACTATCCCTCTACCCTGCCTTATTTTTCACTATCTGACACATCATCTAAATATTTGGTCACGTTTCTCTTTCTTCTCACCAAAAAACATTTTTGTCTCTTTTGTTCAAACAGTTCCTGGCACAGAGTAGACAGTAAACAGATATCCAGACAAAGGAATCACTCGTGAATAAACAAATGCTCTCTCACTCTGCCGGAAGGCTAAGCTTTGTTAACATAGGTTAATACCTGTTAATACCTTACTCTTTTCCAGAGTATACATTTACATTTGATAAGGACTTTCAGGAGAAAATGTTCTAGTTCAAAGAATTGCACCAATGGCAGATATTGCAACATCTGTGTCCATCCAATGAAGTTGACATTTTCAAGCACATGCTCAAGCCACCCTATAATTACCTTGCAGTCACCATTCATCACTGTAAACTCAGCACCCTGTGTAGGGCCTGGCACATGGGAGCTGTTCCGTAACTGCCTGCTGAACTTGGCTGTGTGGGAGGCTCTATTTTGCCCACATGGAAGGCCTGATCTGTGACTAATAATTCAATCATAACTTCCATGAAGTTTTCTAATTGATTACTGCTACCCCTTTTGCTTACAAAACTGTAACCTCATAGTCAGCCTGACAGCCAGGCACAAATTTAGGTCTTGCTTCTCTTTTTGCTGATGACTTTGTGATGTTATTGCAAGTTTTCCTACATGTCACTTACAGGCAACTTAAGGTGGTGGCACAAAGAAGCCAGACTTTCTTTAGAGAGCAAATAATTGCCTAAGTTCATGGGTATAACTAAGATCTCAATTATAATTGAGATCTAGTTGTATGTTTTGCTTCAGGCTTTCCTAGTAAGCCATTTCCCAAAGTGGGAAGGAAACAGTTGTGCCAAGCAATTGTACCTTAACCCATCCTACAGCTCAAGAATTTAGTTTTTAATCAGTGCTAAATTTATCATATCTTGCCTGGATTTGCAATAGAACAGCTGCCAAGCAAACTGTGAAGGAACAGAAAGCGTCAATGTTCAGCTAAAACGAGCAAGGAAATCCTTCCTAATCAAAGCCAGCAGTCACTGTCAAAACGAGCACACCCTGACAAGTGGAATTCTGCACGCCCAAAGCTTCTGCAGAACACCCTGGACACATGTCCATGAGCAACTTTTCATCTGTAGTAAAGAATTTCCATTCTCTAGACAAAGATGCCAAGATAGGGAGTCCATTTTTAAATGTATCTTAAGTCACATGAATGGATAACTCCTACTGCTTTTAAGTTTTACCCACTAGAAAGACTTGTTTTCAAGCTCTTATTCATTTTACCATTTATCTCATTTAAATAATATAATTTAATAACTTCTGATTTAACAGTATCTATCTTTATTCTACTCAGGGTTTGGTTTCTCAAATTTAGCTAAAATATCATAGTTGTCACTTGCTTGGTGAAGAACTCTGCTGGCCCTATTTAAAATTTTAAGCACCCCTCCCCAATATTCTTTATGATTTCCATTTTATTGTCCTTCAGAACACTTATCACTGTCTAACATACTATTTCTTATGTACTTACTTTATTTACTTTCTATATTCTTCTTACCCACTCCCCTCAACTAAACTGTTTACTCCACCAGGTAGAGATTTCTGTTTGTTTTCTTTACTTAGAGTATGCCGGACCTAGAGGAGATGCTCAATAAATATTTGTTCAGTGAATGAATCAATGAATAAAGGTTAAGAATGTTGGCTTCAGAGTCAGGCTATCCAAAGTTAAATGCAGGCTCTATCACCTGAGGAAGATGTTTAAACATTTTTAAGCCTCAGAAGAGGAAACTCTTCTGTAGAACACGGATGATAATAATACTACTAATACTGCAACGAATAATAATAATAAATCTTATGGTGTCATGAATAGCAAAGGAATGATGCATGTAAAAAGTGAAAAACATTCTGTACAGAGAGAATTTCCCTGGTAGAGGTAGATGCTATTGCTTGCTTTTGTGCTGCACTGAGTATCTCCAAAGCCCTCAAGAGCCAAGGGGACATGACTGGAAGTCTTGGGGATTGGGGATTTAGGCTCCATTCACAAATCCCTTCAACCAAAATAGCATCTCTGCTTTGTTAAAATGTTTTTCTTTTTAACTGTTTTACTATTACAGGTAAGATTTCATCCAGGGGGGGGAAAAAGTGTGTTCTACACTTCTAGTTTGAAATTCATCACCATCAGTAGTTAGAAAAGAAACACTTCACTTTCATTCTTCTGGGATTGAGCATTTGTGCTTTATATTACAGCTTTGCATCTGTCTAGTGGATGTTGTTGTTCATCCCAGTCTAGGAGAGAGAAAGGGACTGGAAAGGTAGATAGCATGGAGAAAGAAAAAGAGAGCCAAGTTATATTGCTTGCCAAGTATAATACCTGGCACATAGCAAGTGCTCAGGAAACAGCAGTTCCCATCTCTTTCATTGTGGATGCATAGGATAACCACAAACCTACATCCAAAAGAGTCACAAACTAGCTTACTCTAGGTTTCAATGCCCATGACGTGAGGATTACCTGTCATTTGGGATCATACATAGCACAAATCCTATGCATAGTAGGAGCTAGGAGGGCACTTGTGATGTCTTGAGAAGATTTTAGAAACTTAGCCCTGATCTTTGTTTTCACTTGTTTTTTTTCTGTATTAACAACCAGAGAAACTGGAGTTTGTCTGCAGGCCCCACAGCAAAAGCCAGCTTAGCCAGTGTCCCAGGAAGAGCCCACCTGTGTACTCAACCAGCACGGGGCTGGACGTAAGGGAAAACTCCTGGAGTTCTTTCCTGAATAAACGCTTCCAGAACAAAGAAAAGGTCAAGAGTGTATATTTGCTGCAGAAAGACCCTCTCCTGGAATCAGCAGCCATGGCCATTAGTGCATTTCTGTGGCTGCACTCAATCACCTTAGGAAATGATATTGCCAGACTCCCAGGCTGAACCCTCTCCTTCTTTGCCTCCTCACTGCCATATTCAAGGTTCTAGTGAAAGATCTCTCTTGGCCAATAAAAGACAAGGAGGCAGTGAGGAATTGGCATGGGGCCAGCACATGAAGACAGGACTTGAAGAGACTAACCTGGGGAAAGAACAACAGTGGGCTTTGGAAAATGAGTCCTATGCGTTATTGACAAAGAATGGAGTTCGGGAAATAACTCAGGACTCCTTCAAGCCACTGGGACTAACTCAGGATTGGCTTAGAAAGAGAGTGACACTGAGAGTACAGAAAAGAGCAGAAGGATGGGAGAGAAAGGAGGAGGGAGAGCTGTGTGATCTCTTGGACCAGGTATGGTTAGAAATGACAAGGCAGACTGTGAGTTTCAAAACTCAAATCGTAGGTTTTTACCTTCTTCAAGGTCTCTGCCAGATGTGAATCTTTATCCCCAACCTGGCCTGAATTACCTTGACTTCACCCTCAGGGCTCACTTTGAACACTGTTCAGTCCATCTGTATCCACTGACCCATATCATGAACGCCACCAACACGGTCTCCACACCTGGTCTCATAGCAGTGCTTACCTGGGCTGGACTAGCAGGCAAAGCTCCTGGTTCTGATGCTTGCTGGCAGCCCACTCCTTGCTCTGGCCTCTGGTGCCCCCAACTACTTCAGTAAGAATGTATTGCGGTCAGTAGTTCAAACCTCGTGTTAGGTACTACAGATACAACCATGAATCAGGCTCTTACCATATGTCATAGAAGTTTTAGTCTAGTGCAATGTTTTTTAAAACCTTTATTAACCCCAATTAACAAAAAAGATACTATTTTATGTCATTACTCAATACACATACACATATGTATTTAGGTATGTTTATGAAAATAATCACAATTTCACAAGATGATACTAACGAGCCATAAAACGAATACTGTTATTTTCTATTCTATTCTACTCATTTTTCAACACCAGTAACAACCCACTAAGTTGATCTTATGATCTGCAGTTTAATAGCCCCTAGATTAGTGGAGGATACAGACAAGAAAACAGATTATTATAACGCAGTTTTGGAGGTGTTATTTTAAGGTCACAGCTGGGGTACCACTGGAGCACAAAGGAAAAGTAGTAGCCTGAAGGCAAATGCCAGTAATATGCTTAATGGCAGTCTGGACTGCAGAATCTGTGCTCTGAACCACTGTGCTCCACTACCTCCCAGGGGCTCCAGGAAGGTGACAGCAGGTGTGACTTTTCCATGGCTACGGATGAAAGGAGTTGGAAAATCAAAGAGGAGAATGATTGGAGGAACAGGGAAAAGTCTTGCTGGCTGAGGTGGCAGCAAATGGAATAGTCAAAGCCCTGAAAGCTAGCCTTGTGTGAGAAGGCAGACAGTTGGCTGTAAGTAGAACATAGAATGCTGAGAGGGAAGAGCTTTTTCCTGAGAGCCTTGGGAGAACCTGCAAAGGGTTTTAACTAGATCAGGTTTATGTTTTAGGAAAATCTCTTTATGTGCTGAGTATAAAACAAAATATGTTCCACGGCCACTACAATTTGGAGCAGATACTTTCAGACCAAAATGCTCACAATTTACTCTGTGGTAGGTTTTTGTTTTTGTTTTTGTTGTTTTTCTGCGGTACGCGGGCCTCTCACTGTTGTGGCCTCTCCCATTGCGGAGCACAGGCTCCGGACGCGCAGGCTCAGCGGCCATGGCTCACGGACTCAGACGCTCTGTGGCATGTGGGATCTTCCCGGACCAGGGCATGAACCCGTGTCCCCTGCATCGGCAGGCGGACTCTCAACCACTGTGCCACCAGGGAAGCCCTGTGATAGGTTTTAAATGTGGTTTTTAATAGTGGGGAGAGAAAAAGTAATTAAAAGTCTAAGATACAATGGTAATTTGTCAAGTTTCTCTTCCCAACCTTCTACTCTTACTTAAGTTCCTAAAATAGAATGAATTTCAGACTAGAATTCCTCTCAGAATCCACTGGAGAAAGTTGAGGGCAGATGGACACTGACTGTGCAGAGGTCACCTGGCAAAGTAACCGTAGGAAGGGATCATATAGGAGGGCATTTTTGTCCTAAATTTGTCCCTTTGAATTTGTGCTGTTCAATATAGTACTCACAAGATCTTTGTGGCCCCTTATATTTAAATTTAAGTTAATATGAGTTAAATTTAGCTCCTCAATCATAAGCCACATTTCAAGAGCTCAGTAACCATATGTGGCTGACAGTTACTGTAGTGGACATTTCCATCAACACAGAGCGTTCTATTGGACAGTGCTGCTTTAGAGAGTCTTATTCAGTCATATGTTAAATCATTCTTCTTATCTCACTACTTCTGTATTCAGAGACAAATCTGTAAGTATAGAACCATCCTTGGAGAGCCAGGATGTTCTGCTTTACTCCAAATTGTTTCCAGTTATTTCTAGTGAACTTTTATTTGAACCCAGGCCATAGAATGGACTCTCTCAAGGCTTGTTCCTTCTCAGTCTTTTCCTCTCACGCTTGTTCTCAACCTCTCTGTCTCACACACACACACACAGAAATATGCACGAACACACAAAACAATCTTTTAACTTGAGAACCTTTTCCTGTTGGGGGAAAAACATATTTAGTAATAAGCCAGGCCATATCTAGTAGGATTTGGGCATCTCTTCCCTTCCCCAACAATTAGTACAGAAAAAAATCAGGTTACCATGAGAATTCAGGGCAACCTTGATCAACTGGACTTTCAGAGAATAAATATTAGGAAGAATAATCATTAGGAAGATATGTTACAGAGGGGTAACTTCCCACAAGGAGCCAGGAGGAACAGAATGCTGCTTCTAATTACATTTTCCATAACTGTAATTGGCAGTGTTCCCTCAAAGCTTGCTCAGAGGACAGTCTTACTTAAGTCAGCACGGAAGGCCCATGAGCTTTCAAAGGACCTCCCCAAAACAGGCTGCATCCAGCTAACTCATGGGACTCCCACCCACCATGTACACTGCCCCTGCCGCTCACCTTTCCTCCTCATCTGTACCTGGACATGCTGACCTGGGGTTCCACTGGATTCCACTTATTGTCCTCATTTTACAGGAGGGAATTATAGAAAAGGAACTGTTTGTTAAAGCTGCATGTTGGATAATTGCAAGTCAGGGCTCAGAACCTGGTTCTCCCGATACCTGGAGCTTTTCCCAGTGGATTTCAGAATATTTCATATTTAGTAAAACTCTATAAAATTATTAATTTTGGAAGAACTATTTCTTTTCTTCAGAGCCAAAAGAGAATGAGTAAAGTGTAACTTGAAAAATATACATGTGAAAAAAATACACATGTGGTCACAATTAATACATAATTCTGCCATGCACTGAAGATTTTAAAAAGAAATTGTACCTAGGTAAGTCTTCTTACCATGTTTTATGGAGTCTTTGACAAATTGGTCATGTAAATGGAGACTAAGGCCATTCTTATCTTTGTGACCATGTAGTGGAACTTATACTCAGACAAACTGGGTTGAAGTCCAAGCCTGTCCATTTTATAGCTGGAGGCCTTGGAGCAAAACATATTCTAGAAATAGGTGGTGTGGTGTAAAAGTACTTATGGGCAAATTTATATTAAATAATGTATGTCCAGAAAGTGAGCAATATAGAAGCAAAAATAAGCAAGTGGGACTACATCAAACTGAAAAGCTTCTGCACAACAAAGCAATCAATGAATGAAGTCAACCTACTCAATGGGAAAAAAATATTTGCAAACTATATATCTAATAAGGGTTAATATCAGAAGTATATAAAGAACTCCTACAACTCAACAGCAAACCCCCAAATAATCCAGTTAAAATGGGCAAAAGAAGTGAATAGACATTTTTCCAAAGAAGATGCACAAAAAGCCAGTAAGTACATGAAGAGATGTTCAACGTCACTAGTTGTTAGGAAAATGCAAGTCAAAACTACAGTGAGATATCATCTCATACCTGTTAGGATCACCATCATTAAAAAGATAAGAGATGGGCTTCCATGGTGGCGCAGGTGTTGAGAGTCCACCTGCTGATGCAGGGGAGACGGGTTCGTGCCCTCGTCCGGGAAGATCCCACATGCCGCAGAGCGGCTGGGCCCGTGAGCCATGGCCACCGAGCCTGCGCGTCCGGAGCCTGTGCTCCACAGTGGGAATGACCACAACAGTGAGAGGCCCAAGTACCGTAAAAAGAAAAAAAAAAAAGATAAGAGGTAACAAATGCTGCAACTGCTGGTGAGGATGTGGAGAAAAAGGAACACTTGTGAACTGTTGGTGGGATTGTACACTGGTACAGACAACGTGAAAACAATATGGAGGATCCTTTAAACATTCAAAATAGAACTACAATATGATCCAGCAATTCCACTTCTGGGAATATAGCCAAAGGAAATAAAAACATTAACTAAAAAAGATATCTGCAGCCCTGTGTTCATGGCAACATTATTTACAATAGCCAGGACATGGAAACAACCTAAGTCCATCAGTGGATGAATGGATAAAGAAACTGTGGTGTATATATACAATGGAATATTATTCAGCTATAGAAAACTAGGAAATCCTGCTATTTGTGACAACATCAATGGACCTCGAAGGCACGACGCTAAGTAAAATAAGTTAGAGAAAGACAAATACTGTGTGAGCTCACTTATATGTGGAATCTTAAAAACAAAAAGCAAATAAACAAAAAACATAGAAAAAGAGATCAGATTTGTGGTTACCAAAGGCAGGGGTGGGGGTGGGAGGATTGGAGAAAGGTGGTCAAGAGGTACAAATTTCTAGTTAGAAGATAAATTAGTACCAGGAATGTAATGTGCAATACGATGACTATAATTAACACTACTGTATGATATGTATGAACTTTAAGAGAGTAGATCCTGATAGTTCTCATCACAAGGACGATTTATTTTCTTTTTTTGCTTTCTCTTTTTGATGTATCTATGTGTGATGGTGGATGCTAGCCAAACTTACTGTGGTCATCATTTTACAAAACATGTAAGTCAAACCATTATGCTTATGCTTTAAATTTATGCAGTGATGAATGTCAATTATATCTCAGTAGAACTGGAAAAAAATAAATGTTAGACAAAACACAAAAAGATTCAGGACAGCATCCTTAATATACTAGGAGCTGTGCTATTATAAACAATACATTAAAAGCCCAACTGGTCTCTCATTCCTTCCACATGGCTTTTTCATACATTTATGAGAGCTTTTCATCTTGCTGATGGCACTGATTTATCTTACTGTCTTGCTGTTCTTATAATAATTAGAAGCATCAAATATGTTGTGTACTTTGCAAGAGAATGAAAGGTTTACAACATTTATGTTGTGACTATGATTCTTAAATTCATATGCAATAGGAGCTCCTGAATCTCCTTCATGTTAAGTCCCTTGGCAGGCATGGTCCTAACTTCTTTTCTCCTAGAAAATGGTATCAGGGCCATCTAACAGGGTAACATGAATTGCATGCCGATGGCTCTGGATGTTTTATGGTCCTCTGCAAAACAGAAGGAGAACCCACTTCTGCCAGCCTTAATGACAACACCAGATTGCTGCTGCTCCTAAAGTAAAGAAATAAAACAAAATAAAGTCTTCTGGTCTTAAAGGGCATGGCTCTGAGGAGAACAAATATCTTGGGTTTCTTTCAATGCACATTTAAAGTGACAGTGACCACTTTAACCTACAATCACTGCAGATTGCATCTTATTGAGTTTAATATTCTGGTTTCTCATTACAATCTCCTTACTCTGCTCAAATGTTTCCATTTATTGTGCAAGCTTTTATCTCCAAAGCATATAGAGTTTTCTGTCACTTCTGAGACATGAAAATGATTTTTGCTTCTTTTCTTTGCAGTTACTTTTTAAAGTAAATGAATAAAACCAATGCATTATTTATCTTCTGGAGGGATAGATGGGGGCCAAAGAGCATGCTGGTGCCTGTGGCTTCAGCCTGCCCCTGAAAAGAATGGAAATAAGGGAGGAAATCCGAAGCTCCCCCATCTCTTCTTGTTCCCCACCACACACACACCAGAACTAACTGCAACAAGGCCTTCATCCAAGTTTTCCAGAGACTTGTACCCTCCAGACTTCTTTTGAATGTGGAAAGTTACACCAACAAAAGTAATGGCTGTTGCTAAATTGCTCCTAGGTAGCTTTTTTCAGAACTTCTGAGCTCACTGCTACGTCAGCAAGTAGATTAGACATTTCTTACTCATTAAAATCTTCAGGAAACCTGGCATACTGTTAAAGGAGCAATATTTAATACAAGAGACTTTAGGCTCTTCTATGCCCATCTGTTTATGATTTTCAGACACACAGATCTAAAGCAAGTTTCATTTCACTGTGGCCTGAAGTTTTCCCCTGACTCTCCACAATTTAAATCCCTAACTAAGGAAGAAAATCAATCACATCAGTTTTATGAGTGCTGACTTTGTTTAAACATAAGGTGCTCATTGTTCTGCAAAAACATCGCGGTCAGAGGGTCAAGAGGCCAGGCTTCTGAAAAGCAAGAAGAGTGCTTGCCTTGTTCACCAAGAATCCATGATCCTCTCAAATTGTTTATTCAGAACCTCAACACAGATGGTCCCAGACTTATGATGGTTTGACTTACCATGTTTTGACTTTACATTGGTACAAAAGTGATACACATTCAGTAGAAATCGTACTTCCAATTTTGAATTTTTATCTTTTCCTGGGTGGGAGCTATGTCCTGTAATCCTCTCTCCCAGTCAGCCATGTGATCACAGGGGTAAACAACTGATACACTTAAAACCATTCTGTACCCACACAACCATTCTACTTTTCACTTTCACTACAGTATTCAATAAATTATATGAGATACTCAACACTTTACTACAAAGTAGGCTCTTTTTGCCCAACTGGAGGCTAATGTAAGTGTTCTGAGCACATTTAAGGAATGGCTAGGCTAAGCCATGATGTTCAGTAGGTTAGGTGTATTAAATGTATTTTTGACATGATATTTTTTAACTTAGGACGGGTTTATAAGGTTGTAACCGCATCATAGGTTGAGGAAGATCAGTATGTGAGATGCGTTATGGTGGAATTGCTCCAGTGGGGAGGACTGGGTGTTGGCAGAGGGAGGTGAGGGAGACAGTCGTACCTCTGCCTTGAGTAAAAATGAACCTTTCAGGTACTCAATGAGTAATCAGTCACTACACTGGTCAGAAACTATAACGGCCTGAGATCGTCAATCATTCCTTCCTTTAATTTTTTTAAGCACTGGAACTCTTTTCCAGAAAATTTATGTAGCTTATTTTTTCAGCACTTGATCCACATTCTAGCATCGGTGACTACTGAGAGAGTTCCAATCTGTCTCTGGTTTGCTTTTCGATGCTCATTCTTCAGCCCAGTTTTAGTTTTACTCCTCGATGACTTTTTCCTAAAGAACCCAGGAAAAGACTAGGAGGCACTGTGGGATGGAGGCGTTCTTGAACCGTGTTTCCCATTGAGGAGCTCTGGGAACACAGATTTGGGCCTAGAGACCTGCTGATCCTACAGCACAGAGCAGGAGAGAAGGATGGCCTTGTTCAAACAGGCCTGGGGCATCAAGGAGCATTTAGGTAGAGAGGTAGTAAAGGAGGAGGCGGAGGGGGAGGAATTGCGTGTTGCTCTCAACCAGCGTTGCCAGATTTAGCAAAAAGAAAGCAAGGAGGTTAGGAAGGAAGGAAGGAAGGGGGAGAGGAAGGAAAAAGAAAAGAATAAAAAGGAAATAAAAAGAAAAGGACACTGCTGGACATACTTATACTAAAAAATTGTTCATTATTTATCTGAAATTCAAATTTAGCTGGGCATCCTTATTTGACCTGGCACCCATATTCCTAACTTCCCCTTCTCTCTGCCCTCCCACTGGAGCAGCTCCACCATTATCCATTTCCTAAATTGAGTTTCTACATAAGATTGCTTTAAAAGAGGGTTCTGAGGCTTCAAAAATATTTAAATGAGGTAATAGATGAAAATCACCACTACACTCCAACAGATAAGTTTATCTGGGTATTTAGGAAAAGAAAAGTGTGCACATATGCTATAACTTCATGGTAAGAAATTTTATATTTTATTTTATTATAATTTGACACACTCTAAGAAAAGCTGCCTGTGGTAGACTTCAGCCTTTTCTGTAACCATGCTTATTGCCCTATGTTTTCACAGTTCCTCCCACTAGGGGCAGAATGTACTTCCCTGCCCATGACTTGGGTTTGGCAGCATGTCTGCTTTGGGCAGTGGGATATGACCTGATGTACTAGCATGATTAGGCTTGTGCTCGTGCCCTCTGTCATCACCACCAGAAGAACATGCCTCAAGGGTTAGTCCACGTGTCCTAGAAAAATGAGATGCTTGGAGCAGATCTAAATTGAACCCATGGCCTTGAGTCAAGCCCAGCTGAGCCCAGACAAGTTGATTCATATATTCATAAGCTAGAAATAGGTACTTTTTGTTGTATTCTGGAGTGGTTTGTTATGAAGCATTACTGTGTCCAAAACTGACCTATACATTCCACCTCATCACTCTCAGGTTATCGATCAAGGCTGCCAGCTCCTTTAGGAGCCGAGATTTACAATAGCATGCATGACAGAGATTTTCTATTTAGGTAAGAAATTTTTGAGCAGAAATTTTAGGAGCAATGAATAATAAAATTTCCAAAGATTCACAGAGAAGCCACCTACTAAAGGAGAATTACCATCCAGATTGCTAATAAGATTATCACTAATCTGCTCAGTTTAAAAACTAAATGTTCTTTCCAAGATTTTAAAAAAAATTTCAAAGATGGAAATGAGGACTAGTCACCATGAGAAATTATAAAACTGAACAGCTGTGCAGGCAATGCCTTTATTAGAGTAAACATTTAAGCAGGCAGAAGTTGGTGATTGTTATTACCCCTTCAACGTATTTTAGATTCAGGAGGTAGGTTTTATTAAACTTGGTATTTACAGGAGAAATACAATGTGTAGCCGATGGGAAAGTTGAAGAATCATTTTTCATTTTAGTCAGTGGTGTTCTCCAGAGATGCCTGCCACCAAACCTCCTCCCTTTAGCCCCTCCTTGAAAAATATGTCAAAACCCCATTTCAATTTCTATGTTATTTTCCTCCTATAATAACACTTCTCAATGTTATGTGATCAAGCCAAATATTAGTACTAAGATTTCTAAGAGCTGTTAGAGGGATTGGACCTCTTCAAAAATCACACTGTCAACTGCATTATGAAATTTTCCCACATTTGGAAACCAGAATGAGTTCTTCAAGGAAGCCCTTGTGCCAAAGATTGCATTGGGAATGACATCAAGTGGCCACTGTAAATGAGGAAAATTGATCATTTTTAAACATGAACTGTAAAACTGTGAAAGAACATCAAGTTTACATTAAGCAAAACTACAGTGTGTTTCCAAAACTACAATGTGGTTTTCAGGAGTTAGTGCACAGGACCTTAAAATCTTATTTAAACATGATACCACTCACCCTAATCTACAGTGTCAAGTAAGGAATGGTAGATTATTGAACTCGAATCATGTTGGTCAAATATTTTTACTAAAAATATTCTTTTAGACAGAGGGAAAGGGATTTCCATTGGTCTGATCTCAGTTTATACTGATGTGATGGACTGCAAGTTAGGTGTTTTATTGTCAAAATTCATAATTTTTGCATTCTATTTCATAATATATCCATGTAGTTCAACATAAAAATAACATTTTCAATTACCATCAGGGAAAAGAAACAAATTTCTTCAAGGCTCCTTGGTTAAATAATGAGAGATATTGTGGTAGTGGATCTATCAAAATTGGGCTGCATTCAAGAGCCCTAAATCTGCATAATGGTTAAAACATCTCTGACTTGGTATCACAGATTTTGAGAATTCACAATCACATAAATATCAAGGTCAAATAGTTCATTTTCTCCTTTAAAAATCCCTCTGGAATGAAGAGGTAATGACAACAGTTTGGGTCCAACTGGCCGCGAGCCACTCTACTTGAAAGCCTCACAGTTCATGGATTCAAGCTAAGGAGATTATTCCTTCCAGTGCATATCTCCCTGGGACTTTAAAGGTGAAGCCCTGACTTTAGGAGTTGCATGGTGGTGTGAGAGTGAAGGTGGTGATAACTGTGGGTTCTTCTGGTGTTAATAGTTCTCCTAGGGAGCCTTCTCCTTGAACTAACCAGAGGTGACACACACTCACAAATTAGGCTTGGCCTTGTGTCCTTCCTCAGTATGCATTACCCTTAAGGAAATACACATATGGAGGATTGGAATAAGACTTGAGAAAACAAAAAGTTGTGTCCATAGAAAATTCCAAATTAAAAGTCTAGACAATCTATTTAAACAAAGGAGAAGAATGGAAATCAAAGGACGTGAGAATATGCCAATATTTAACAGGTGGAAGATATAGACACCAGTTTTTTTCCTCATCCAATTATTAGGAACTATAATTCACATACCATAAAAGTGGTTGTGAGGTGTACTTCATTGTGGTTTTTATTTGTATTTCCCTAAAGATTAATAATGCTGAAACTTTTTATGTGCTTACTGGTTATTTATATATCTTCCTTGGAGGAATGCCTATTAAAATTCTTTGTCCTTTTTAAAATTTGATTATTTGTCTTTTTACCACTGAGTTGTAAGTGCTCTTTATATACTCTGGATACTAAATCCTTATCAGGTTTGAGTTTCAAATATTTTCTCCCATTCTGTCCATTGTCTTTTCACATTATCAGTGGTGTCCTTTGTAGTACAAAAGTTTTAAATTTTGATGAAGTCCAATTTATCTATTTTTTCCTTTGGTTGCTTATGTCTTTGCTGTCATGCCTAAGAAATAATCACCCAATCCAAGGGATCAAAGGTTTACACACGTCTTTTCTTCTAAGATTTATACAGTTTTAGTTTTTACACTTAGATTTTTGATTCATTTTGAGTTAGTTTTTTTATATAGTGTGAAGAAGTCCAAATTCATTCTTTTATATTTGGAGATGCAATAGTTCCAGTACCATTTGTTGAAAAAACTATTGTTTCCCCAATTGTCTTGGTACATTGCTGAAGACCAATTAACCATGGATATATGGGTTTATTTCTGAACTCTCAATTCTGTTCCACTGAGCTACATGTCTGTCCTTATACCAGTAGCAACAGCCTTGATTACTATAGCTTTGTAATAAATTATGGTATCAGGAAGTGTGAGTCCTCCAGCTTTGTTCTTATTTTCCAAGATTGCTTTGGTTATTTTGGATCCCTTGCATTTCATATGACTTTTAGGACCAGCTTGTCGATTTCTGCAAAGAAAGAAAAACAGGATTTTGATAGTCAAAATTTGGGGAATATTGCCATCCTAACAATATTAAATCTTCCAATACATAAACACAATAAATAAATAAATGTCCTTCCATTTATTTAGGTATTTTCTTTCAATGATGTTTTACACTTTTCAATGTTCAACTATTTCACTTCTTTTCTTGAATTTATTCCTATGTATTTTATTAGTTTGATACTATTGTGTGTGGAACTGTTTTCTTATTTAACTTTTGGATTGTTCCTTTCTAGTTTATAGAAACACAATTGTCTTTTGTATATTGATTTTATACCCACAACCCTGATGAACTTGTTTATTTGCTCTAATTGCTTTTAGGAATTCATTAAGATTTTTTACACATATGACCATGTTTTCCACAAATAAAGAGAGTTTTACTTTCTCCTTTCCAATCTGGAGGTCTTTTATTTCATTTTATTGCCAAAATTTACTGGCTCCAGTAAAATTTTGACTAGAAATGGCAATAATGGATTTAAGTGGCAATAATTGTCTTGTTCCTGATGTTAAAGGGAAAGCTTTTAGTCTTTTACCATTAAGTAAGATGCTAGCTCTGAATTTTCATAGAGGTTCTATATCAGGTGAGAAAAGTCCCCTTCTATTTCTCATATTTTGAGGGGTATTCTCATAAAAAGGTGTTTGCTTTTGTCAAATGCTTTTTCTGTGTCTATTAAGATGATTATGTGGTTTTACCTTTTTTTTCGGTTTATATGGCCTATTACAGTGATTGATTTTCATATGTTGAAACAACCTTGTATTGCCAAGATAAATCCACTTGGTCATGGTGTATAATCATCTTTATATATTGCTGGATTTGGTTTGTTAGTATTTTATTGAGGATTTCTGCATCTATATTCATGGGAGATGAATATAGTTCTCTAGTTTTCTTTGCTTGTGATGTCTTTATATGGTTTCAGTATCAGGAAAATACTACAATGAGTAATATTCATTCTAAGTAATGAATGTATAATAATGAATAAATAATACTCATAGAACGAAATTAGATGTATTCTCTTCCAGTTTTTTTGAAGAATAGAGATCAATTTTTAAAAGAAGATGGAATTGATGTACTTTTTTGTATTCCTTCTGCTAAGTACAACTAGAAGCCCTGGACAGTATATTTAAAATAAACATAAGAATATTCTGAGACAGACTTGCTAGGGATCTCAGTATCCAAGGAATAACATAGTGATGAGTTCCCTGGGGTTGTTTTTTATTTTTTGTTTGTTTGCCTCAAACATCTTGTATTTGGGGCTGAAAACCTGGAAATGCCAATGGACTCAGACAAAATAATCCAAACAAAGGCTTGCCCTCTCTAGCTAAAAGATCAGGAAAGGTGCGGTCTATGAAGACAAAAACTTTAGACAATAACTGCTCTATTCCAGCCAAAGCCACAGAAAAAACTGTGGCCCCATCCTCACCCACATCATCAAAGGCCAAGGGAGGAGCCTAGACTTCTACTTTCATGAGGCTGTAACTGCCTTCAGGGTAGTGTCAGAGAAGGTCAAGTATGGAGTTACACTTTTATCATCTCAAGGCAGTAACAAAATCGCCCCACCATGATGTCAGTGGAGAAATGTTAGAATTATCTGACAGGATTTTAAAGCAGCCATCATGAAAATGCTTTAGCAAGCAAATACAAAATTCTTGAAACAAATGAAAAATTAGAAAGTTTCAGCAAAGAAATATAAAATATAAAGAAGAATCAAATAAATATTTTTAAACTAAAGAATACAATAACTGATATAAAGAACCCAAACAGTTGATTTCAGCAGCAGAATGGAGAGGAGAGAGAAAAGAATCTGTGAACTTGAAGACAGAAAGATAGATATTACCTAATCTGAATGAAAGAGGGAAAATAAACTGAAAAAAGGAACAGAGCAAGAGAGACCTGCAGAAATATAAAAAAAAAAGATCTAACTATTTTATTAGTAGTATCTAGGAAAGAGAGAAGAAATGGGGCAGGACTGAAAAAGTACTCAAAGAAATAATGACTGTATACTTCCCAAATGTAGCAAAAATAAATAGATAAATAACTACCCATCAAAATCCGAGCAAGATGTTCTGTAGTTATAAAAAGATTATTCTAAAATTTATATGGAAAAGTAAAGGAACTAGAATAGCTAGTTCTTTTTCTTTTGAAAAATAAGTGGGAAAAAGCATGTAGCCAATTTCCAGACTTGTTATATAGCTACGTTAATTAAGACTTTGTATATTGGCAGAGGGATACACACACATATCAATGAAACTGAAAACAGAGGCCAGAAATTAAGCCATTCAATGGAAAGAAAGATAACCTTTTCAACAAACAGTGCTGGAGCAATTGGATATCCATGAGAAAAAAAAAAAAAAAAGAACTTTAAACCTCACAACTACCACAAAAGTAACTGAAAATGGATCATGGACTTAAATGTAAATTTTTAAAATGTGAAAATTTTAGAAAAAAAATCATGAGAAATCTTCAGGACCTAGGGCTAGGCAAAGAGGTCTTGAACTTGACACCAAAAGCATGATCCATGAAAGGAAAAATTGATTAACTACACTTCATCAAAACTAAACTTTAGCAAAACTTTGTTCTGCAAAAGGTCCTGTTAAAATGATGAAAAAACAACTACACACTGGGAGAAAAGATTTCCAGACCACATACCCAACAAATGATTAATATTTACAATATATAAAGAACTCTCAAAGCAATAGTAAAAATAGAAACAATCCAATTAGGAAATGGGCAAAAGACATGAACAGACATTTCACTCAAGAGGATATACAGATGACAAAAAACCACATAAAAAGATATTCAATATTAGTGACCATTAGCAAAATGCAAACTAAACCACCATGAAATATCACTACACACCTATCACAGCAACTAAAATTCAGAATAATAACAACACAAAATGCCATCAAGGATGTAGAGAAGCTGTATTACTCATTTACTGCTCATGAGAATGCAAAATGTTACAGCCACTCTGGAAAACATTTTAGCAGTTTTTAAAAAACTTAATATGCAACTACCACATGACCCAGCAATTGCACTCCTGGGTATTTAACCCAGAGAAATGAAAACTATGTACACACAAAAACCTGTACACACAAGTTTATAGCCGCTTTATTCATAGTAGTGAAAAACTGGAAACAATCCAGATGTCTTTCAATGGGTGATGGTTAAACAAACTGTGATACATCCATACTGTGGAATATTACTCAGCAGTAAAAAGAAGTGAACCATTGACATACACAGCAACTTGGATGAATCTCCAGAGAATTATGAGTAAAAAATATCCAATTTCAAAAGACTACATACCGGGCTTCCCTGGTGGTGCAGTGGTTGAGAGTCCACCTGCCGATGCAGGGGGCACAGGTTCGTACCCCAGTCTGGGAAGATCCCATGTGCCATGAAGCACTGGGCCCGTGAGCCATGGCCACTGAGCCTAAGCGTCCGGAGCCTGTGCTCCGCAACAGGAGAGGTCACAACAGTGAGAGGCCCAAGCACCACAAAAAAAAAAAAAAAAAAAAAAAAAAAAGGCTACATACCATGTAATTCCATATATTACACTCTCAAAATGATAAAATCATAAAAATGAAAAAGAGATTAGTGATAGCCAGAGGTTGAGGTTGGGGGAAGGGTGTAGTAGGAAAGCTGTGGCTATAAAAGGACAAAATAAGGAATCCCTTTGGTGATGAAACTATTCTGTATTTTACTGTGTCAATATGAATATCTTGGTGTGATAATGTTTTTTAGTTTTGCAAAATGTTACAATTTAGGGAAAGCACAAAGAGTATATGAGAGCTCTCTGCTTCTAATAACTACATGTGAATTTACAATGTTCTCAAAACAAAAAGTTTAATTAAAAACTTCCAACTGCTTCCATTAGGCCAATATAACTTTGATACCAAAATTGGACAGGAACAGCCTAAAAAAGAAAATCACTGGCACATTGAACACATGACTATGTATTAACAAACTTAATCCAGTAGTGTAAAAGGAGATATTACATCCCGAAAAATTGGGCTTATCTTATCTGGTATGTTCACACAATGAAATAGTATATTATAGTGAAAATGAACTATAGCTACCTGAAACAATGCATGTGTACGTATTTTTTAAAGCAGGCAATTAATAACCCCCAAATTCAGGATGTTGGGAAGGAGGCAGGGCAATAGAACAGAGAAAAGCTCATTGGTAGATGTAGGTCATTAATAAGGTTCTGGTTTTTTAACTGGTGGTGAGTTCATAGGTGTTAATAACATCATTTAAAGTATTTTAAAATAAATAACATAAAAGTGGTTTATGGGTAAATTAAAGATAGCCATCTAATGTGAAACAGGCTGATGACTCACCAATATTGCAGCCCTGAGGTCCATTTGGGAAAAATAAATTCTGACGAACACTTTCTCTTGGCTAAGCCAGCTTACATCTTTGCAGTACAGCCAGCTTTCAGAGACATTTCTGGTTTTCTGACAAATTCGTTTTTAAAAGATGAGAATTTTAAGCAATTTATGACTTTTTAGAAAAGTCACAATTTTATGTCCTCCACCCCCATTGAACACTCTGAGAAAGTGGCAGCTTCTGAGGCGAGGTATCTTGGTAAAAGATCTAGTGGATGCTGGTCTTTTCCTGGGTGTACTAACAGTCTTGGTGTGAGGCATTCCTCTTCTCAGCTTTGCCTTTCCAGATTTACTCCATCTGTGCACATGGCCAAGCATTTTTTGGTGTAATTGATACAGTGCCTGCTAAATACCTCATACATCTTGTTGAGAATGTCTCCACCAGTTATTTTGCCAAAAGTTCTTTCCAAATTAACACCTTCAAGGACAACATAACTATAAATATGGTATCTATGACCAATAGAACAAGCATATTATTCATGCCCACACCTTCAGCTATCTATAATGGAAGGAACAAGGTCAACTCCAATCTCCAGCCAGCTGTTTCGGTATGTCTGTTGAGCACATTAAAGTGTATCATAGAAAGTGTCACTTAATAATTGTCTCCTTTAAGCTAGGTAGCTACTTTAGACCCAAAACAGATTCGAGGTTTCATCCAATGGTCTCCTTTTAGGTAAGTGGAACCTAGACATAAGTGCTGCAACTGACTTTATTGGAAGCTTCAAAACACTAAAAAATGTTTATTTAATGCTACTTCTCATTGGATGGTCTAACCAACATCTGTCATATTCAGTTGCAGGTATTTTATTCTAAATTAACATTATAAATTTTTATATTGTGTTGTCCAAATGGTTCGTTTGGATTTTCCCATAAGATGGTCTAGTATCATTTAGACCTTTAACTTCATTCAGAATAATTTTGTTAGATTGTATGTGACAGCTGTCATATCAGCATGCATTTTTAAAAAGACTAATCAAAATTGGTGAATGTTTCTTTAGCCATTTTAGTATTGAAGATGGAAGAAAAAAAGCAACATTTTCAGCATATCATGCTTTATTATTTCAAGAAAGGTAAAAACGCAACCAAAACGCAAAAAACGATTTGTTCAGTGTATGGAGAAGGTGCTATGACTTATTGAACATGTCAAAAGTGGTTTGCGAAGTTTTGTGCTGGAGATTTCTTGCTGGACTATGCTCCACAGTCCAGTAGACCAGTTGAAGTTGATAGCGATCAAATTGAGACATTAACTGAGAACAATCAATGTTATACCACGTGGGAGATACTTGACATACTCAAAATATCCAAATCAAACGTTGAAAATCATTTGCACCAGCTTGGTTATGTTAATCGCTTTGCTGTTTGGGTTCCACGTAAGTTAAGGGAGAGAAACCTGCTTGACCGTATTTCCACATGCGATTCTCTGTTTAAACGTAATGAAAACGTTCCATTTTTAAGACAAATTGTGATGGGCAATGAAAATTGGATACTGTGCAATAATGTGGAACAGAAGAGATCACGAGGCAAGTGAAATGAGCCACCACCAACCACAACAAAGGCTGGTTTACATTCAAAGAAGGTGATGTTGTGTGTATGGTGGGATCAGAAGGGAGTCCTCTATTATGACCTCCCCTGGAAAACCAAACAATTAATTCCAACAAGTACTGCTCCCAATTAGACCAACTGAAAGCAGCACTCTACAAAAAGCATCCAGAATTACTCAACAGAAAATGCATTATCTTCCATCAGGATAACGCAAGACTGCATGTTTCTTTGATGACCAGCCAAACACTGTTACAGCTTGGCTGGGAAGTTCTGATTCACCTGCCATATTCATCAGACATTGCACCTTCGGATTTCCATTTGTTTTGGTCTTTACAAATTTCTCTTAATGGAAAAAATTTCAATTCCCTGGAAGACTGTAAAAGGCACCTGGAACAGTTCCTTGCTCAAAAAAGATAAAAAGTTTTGGGAAGATGGAATTATGAAGTTGCCGGAAAAATGTCAGAAGGTAGTGGAACAAAAGGGTGAATATATTGTTCAATAAAGTTCTTGGTGAAAATGAAAAATGTGTTTTTTATTTTTACTTAAAAAAAGAAGGCACGTTTTGGCTCACCCAATATTATGGGTTTGATGCCATCAGTGCAATAGGTTCTTACATGGCTTAGTCTTCCTTGCATCCTTACAAAAATGAAAAACTTTTGTATCAACTGCCACCATGACCATTGATTCTCCAGGAGTGGTTCGGGGTGCTTCTCATTTGCACTGTCAGATGAACAATGGGGAGCTCCTCTGATGATACCTGACCCAGTATGATCTTGGTCATTCCCTCCGTATTCAAACTAATGCTTCTAACTTCCTGCTTTTAGCCATAATTGTATGTTCCCATTAAAAAATATAATTTTGAAAGTTATTTCTCTTTTAGAAGATAAATATTGCCACAAATTTGTGAAAAAATAAAATATTGGGAGATGGAGACCTTATGGTATTGGCAAAATCAGTGAATTGTTAACTAAATAGTTAATTGAAATCAAGGCAAAACATACTGATTTATGGTAGCTAATGGCTTTTTGGTCTAATTGTATGCTTAAAAATCATTTGCTGGTATGGTGAAAAGTGCATTAAGACAAACAAATAAGCAAAATTCAAACCTACCTTGCCAGCCTCCAGTATCTCTGGGAATGCTGATACTGTAGCACCTCCTCTCTGACAATACACAGCATGCTGCATGAACCAAACTTCATTTGTTCTCATAGCTCTTTTGTTACTAGCAGGGCTAAGAGCACTAGATTTCCTGAGATTTCAAAACAACCAAATTTTCCACTCACTTGCTCCCCTTGAATTGTCCAACATATATAATTTGCAGTATGCTGAATTTACCTGCACATTCATTTTACAAAATATTTCAATGTCATAAGAATTCAAATCTTCATTTCCCCAAATTGTCAGATAAAATTAATTCTCCAGGACTGTATACCACTTTCATCTTTCTGTTTTTAGCTACCCTCGACTGAATCAGTATGAGATATGCCAGATTAAGAACCAGTGCTTACAAAAAGCACTTTGGAAATACAGATAAAATAGAAATTTCTAAAGAAAAATATTTTAAAAAGCTCTTAAAATCCTAAGGTTTAGCTCTTAAGACAAGTAACCTCACCTTATACTGTATATGTTATTGAATAAATTTTAAATTTAATTTTGATAAATAAAATCATATTTTGAATGTACTAGAAATATCACCCTTTAAAACAATGGAATACTTTGGCATCCTAACCAATCACAGCACATTCTCACCACATTAGTTATCTACTGCTGTGTAACAATATTACCAAAATTTGGTGGCTTAAAACACCATTTATAATTTCACAATTCCTGTGAGTCATGGGTCTAGGCACAGCTTAGTTGAGTCTCCTGCTGCAGGGTCCCACAAAGGCTGCAACTAAGGTGTCACTGGGACCATAGTTTAATAAAAGAGGTAGACAGTTATGTATCCCTGAAATAACACAACTGAAATTCAACTGCTGCTCTTCCCTTATCAACTGCTCTTTCTGCATCTTCCTCATTACAGTTGATTACAATTAGACCACAAATGTTGGAGTTATCTTTGACTCCTCGCTTTCTCTTATACCCCTCATTCAATCTGTAACCAAATCCCGATGACTCCACCTTCAAAATGTACCCAGCATCTGATCACTTCTCACCACCTCCACTGCTTCTACCCTTATCTGAGACACCAGCATCTCTCAGGGGGATTATTGCAGCAATCTTCTAATTGATCTCCTAGAATCTATCCTTCAGTCTATTCTTTACATAGAGGCCCCACAGTGATCCTGTTAAAATGTTAGTCATTTCTGCTCAGAATCTTCTAATATCTTTCCATCTCACTCAGGTTAAAAGTGTTCTCAGCATGACTGACTGCTCCACATTTTCTATCTCTCACTTCTGGGTTACAGCTCTGACTGTCCTACAAATGCCCCCTTGCTCACTCTCCTTACTAGAGGACACTGGCCTTCTGGTCATTTCTTGACCCCACCTACTTCCACAGCAGGATTCTTGCATTGAATATTCCTCTGTCTGGAGTTCTCTTCCTCTCAGACAGTCCATGGTTCTCCCCTCTCCTCTTCTGGATATTCTACAGAGGTTATTATCCCACCTTCTCAGTGAGGTCTTTGTCTATTACTGTATTTTAAATTGCACCACCAATATCTGCCTGAAGTCTCTTCCCACCTCCCTGCTTTATTTGCAGAGCATTTATCACCATCTGATAGCCCATATAGTTTATTTATCAATTTGTTTATCACCTGCCTTGCCCATTAGAATGTAAGCCTCATAAGGGAAGGACCTTAATTTTGTTCAGTAATGTTCTTCCAATACCTAAAACAGTATCTGGCTCATAGATGCATTTTGTTGAATGATGAGTAAACATAGAGCCCTATAGAACATGAGGAGGTGTTTATAGTCTTAACTAATTGAAATGGGAAGCCAAAGAAGGATTTTAATGAGATAAGGAAATGATAGTATTAGATTTATGTTTTAACAAGGTCACAATGGTTGCTTTGTGGAGATTGATTTGAAGGGGTGAAGACTAGAAGGAAGTGCAGGAAACAGATTTATTTCAGCAGGCCAGGTGAGAGAGAATAGTGACTTGACCTAGAATTGTAGCAATATGAATGGTGAGAAGTTATTGGATTCAGGCTACTTGTTGAAGTAATGCTCACCAGACTAGCTGATAGGTCAGACACTGGGCATGAAGAAAAGAATGGAATCAAAGATGACTCCTAGATTTTTTTTTTTTTTTTTTTTTTTTTTGTGGTACGTGGCCTCTCACTGTTGTGGTCTCTCCCGCTGTGGGACACAGGTTCCGGACACGCAGGCTTAGCGGCCATGGCTCATGGGCCCAGCCGCTCCGCGGCATGTGAGATCTTCCCGGACTGGGGCACGAACCCGTGTCCCCTGCATCGGCAGGCGGACTCTCAACCACTGTGCCACCAGGGAAGCCCCAACTCCTAGATTTTTGATGAAGGAGACTAATAGGGAGAAAGAGAACCTCCTGTGAAAAAACTGTGACAGAAGGAAAACCAGAAAACTGTGGAGCCTAAAGAAGAGGGTATTTTAAAGAAGACGAGTGTAATCGACTATATTAGCCAAGTCAAATTAGATATAGAGTAAAGGGAAGAACGGAGATTTGACAGTGGAGTCTGTTAAGGTGGAACTTATTAGATACCTCATTAAATGAAATTTCAATGAAGTGGTCATTGGGATCAACAGCTCTATTGGAATGAAATGAGACAGGGCTATGAAAAGATAAGATAGCTGACAGTCAAATCTCACAAAAGCTTTTACTGTAAAATGAGCAGAAAAAATGGATAGTAGGTAGAGAAACACATGGATTCAAAGAAGTCTTTTTTTTTTAAATAGAAGATATGAAGGCATGTTTATCTACTGATAGAAATGATCAAGAAGAAAGGAAAGACATAATAATGCAGAAGATGGACTGTGGGATAAATTGTAGCATAAAATTCTTGAGAATGGAAGGGTAAATGGGATCCAAAGTACAAATGGAGGAGTCGGCTTTAGATAGAAGCAGGATGCATCTTCCAGTGCAGTGGGTATGAAAGCAAAGCATGAGGGCACAGATGCTGGTGGGTTGCTGGACTATTTGGTGGCAAGATGCAGAATTCTCATTTGAGTGCTTCTATTTTGAGAATTGAGAGAGGCTTAGAGACTTAGAGAGAGAGAGAAAAAAAAGTATGAAATAGTTGGATGGGGAAAGGATGCTAGGATTTTCTGGCAGCATTGAATATATTTATGAAAATAAATTAAAGCTTGGCCAATCAGCCTGGTTTTGTGGTTTTCTTCTGAAATATTTAGCTGCTCAGGTGCACGTACAGGGTAGGAAGAGAGTTATTCAAAATCAGAACTGGAATTTTTCCAAGAAAAATATTCCCATTTTCTACTTGGAGGGAGAAAGAGACAGGGGAGAGACAAAAGATGTCAGGAATTGATGTTGCTAAGCTGTGTTGTCTTACAGGGCACGATATGAAGTGAGGACATGAGGAGAGAGATATGGGGAAAAGTGGTGGTGTCAATGGACTGGAGGTCCCCGTGCTTGAGAGATGTCTGGGGACAGGATTCTAGAGCATCTGGGCAGAGTGGTTAAGTGGTAGCAGTCAGAGAGCAGGATGCTTTATATCAAAATAACTCACCTGGAGAGTCTATTAAAAATATAACTTCTTGGGCCAAACTTAGAGAATCTGATTCTGTAGATCTGGAATGTTGACTTGACAACCTACAGTTTTCATAAGTGACCAAGGTGATTCTGAGAGAGTCTGTCCATAAAAGGACATATGGGAACCACTGAAAGGAAATAAATATGACAGTGCCCATAAAAGGATATGATCACTTGGGGCTCAGGTGGTGAAGAAAGCATCAAGAAGAGGGGAACAGGAGGGCATTGGCACATTTACTGACTGGCTCACTTATTCCATGACAAACCCTAGTTGGCCAACATCTTTGGAAATAAGATCCTTGGTTATTGGAGCACACAAATTTCTTCAGGGCTGAGAGAAAAAAATTCAGTACAATACCTGGAAAGGCTAAGAAAGTTGACCAAATTTCCATGGATGGGAAAATATTAAATCATTCATCTACGGTGGAGAGGACAATCACCACTGGAAAACCACTTAAAAGATACTGAACAGAAGCCAAAATATCTCAGGAGAGCACTGAAATTTTGTCCAGTCTGAGATTCTGTTGACAGTTAAAGGCAACTGCTTTCCTCTCTATGAAGTAATTTCCTCCCTCTGTATTCCGATGTCATGAAACATTTACCAGACCTGTGTTTCTTCTGCCTTACTGGGCTTATTGTTGATGGTGAATGCCATTGAGAAAACAGAAGATAAGCAGCTTTTCACTCTGCCAGATGAAGTTGGGAAATATTTTTTTCTGACTCCAAGTATATATGTCAAACAAGCTGCCAGGTTATCAGAAGGGCCAGGTCAATTTAAGAAAATTATGTGGTACAGAGTGCTGACTTAATAGTATCTAAAAGACGAAAGCTGCATGCCAGCAGGGTTTGAAAGAAATAAACAGGTGTTGTCACTGCTGGAAAGCATGTACCCTGGAGTTATCAATATTGGCCACCTCAGGCTATTATGAATGGGTGTACAAAATTTTAGAGGGATAAAATAATATGAGAAACACATCAAAAATGTGTGAATCCCAAATTTTCCATAACTGCGTCTAGAACACAAATTTTTCCAATGATAATAGGGACTGGTTATAACAAGGGAGGTAGTAGAATGTGCTGAAGAACTCAGATTTTGTCAGTTTAATTCAGACTCTGTGACTTACTGGCTCTGTAGTATTGGTTAAATGATCTATTCACTGCATGTCTCAGGTTACTCATCTAAGGAAGGTTGACTGTCGCAGTATTTAGTTCATAGGATTGTTTTAAAAAAGAAATGAGACAACCCATGATATATCTTAGCCCAATTCCTGGCTCAGAGTAAATGTTCAATAAATGCTAAGTATTACAGGATTATTATCCAGTTTTGTAACAATCCCACAGAGTAATCCCAAGCACATTGCAGCAAATTGTGACATCAACATGTACATTTACAGGAGAAAAGAAGTGTAGGCAAATGCTTTATCGAAGACTCTTTAAGGAAAACGCTTGTTTGAGCTGGACGACATCAAGACCAAGATGGAAGGGTAAATAACACACAATATAGGAAAGAGAAAGATTTTTTAAAGAAGAAATGAGAACAAAATGTACTGCAGACTTTTTGATCCAGCAAATGTCCATATCATTTACTGTATCTCAATGACTTAGAGTTCCCACAAAACAGGTGCCCATCTTACCATCTAATTCAATGCAGCAAGCATTTTCCCACTCGGCCTAAGTTACAGTCTCAAAAATTGCAGAGAACACAATAAAGAGGGAGATGTGGGTATAAATAAAAGAATGCAAAAGAATATAGTAGTCAAAAGCATACATAGTGGATTCTGGGTCATATTGATATTGGACAACTTAGCCTTTTTAGGTCTCCATTTTCTCATCTACAAAATGGGGATAATAATAGTACTTATTTCTATATAATTTTTAT
Source organism: Neophocaena asiaeorientalis asiaeorientalis (assembly GCF_003031525.2). NCBI lineage: Eukaryota > Metazoa > Chordata > Mammalia > Artiodactyla > Phocoenidae > Neophocaena > Neophocaena asiaeorientalis. The sequence continues at coordinate 509,759 of NW_020172735.1, read as the reverse complement.
AATGATTAAATGAAATGATAAATACAATGCATTTGTTACAGTGGTGGTTATTATTGTTAATAATGATAAAAGCACATTCTCTGCCTGCAAGTTAGGGCAAGTATAATTGGAGGATTGCTGATAAAGAAAACTAGCACACAGATGACTACAACATTAATTCATTCAACAAACATTATTGTGCTAGGAGTTGAGGATATGATGGTAAATAAAACAAGTCCTTAAGGTAGTTTTAAGTCTATCAAGAAAGATAGATAAATTAATAGGACAATGTGGTAGATGCTATGATAGGGGCTGGAATGGGGTGCTATGGGAGCATTTAAGAGAAGACTCCAACAAGATATTAGGTAAGTCTAAATTATGATCGAATTAAAGCTGGGAAACATGAGAGAGAAAGAGAAGTCACCCACTGGGTCTGAAACACATTAAATCTTTAAAACAAGGAAAGAAAAAGCTTTTATGTAATGATCAGAAATTAATGGACATTCAACAATCATTTCTAGTGAAACATTTTAATAAATTGGCCCTGGAATGATATTAGTATCTCTTGATAAAGAAAATCTATTTCCAAACAAGAGATAACATCATAATTAACAATATAAGATTAAGGTAAACCTATTAAAATGAGAAGCAAAGCAAAGATGTCCACCATCACCTTCCTCTAGAAGTTCTCTCCAAGGTCACAAGGCATGAAACAGAGAAGAGAAAATGGTAAATTTTTATTATTTGCAGAGATGATATGTTATTTATCTGGGAAACCCAGAAGTAGAGCAGAAAAATTACTGAATTTGATGTGATCTGTAAAGTGGCTGGATAAAAGACAAGCCTGCTACCCTGCCCATAGAAACCCACTTTCTCACTCTCCAAGATGAGCAGTTCACATCTTCCTTTCTCTTCAAATCTCCCAGGCCCTTCCCCTCACTTCCCAGTTGATGACTCGCCTCAGAGGTGTTTGAGAGCACAGAGGCAATCACACCTCAAGAGCCTCATATTCTCAATGAACCAGCGAGCCATCTTGTCTATAGCCTCATATTCTGTCTTTGTTCGTGTCCCAGAGGAGTAAACATCCTATTCCTTTCCAGGCCAACTCCCCGACGTGTGCTCAGCACACACACCTCCATCTGTCCCAGGATGCTGCTCTGACAAACTGCCCCCTCTCACTCCTGCCCCATAGGGGTCTTCTGGTAACCAGATCCCTCTTACTTTCACATCACCCATCTTTAAAGAAAAAGCCCTCTATGCACCCTATATATGCACCTCTAGCTACCACTCTTACTTTGAGAAGGAAACTCCTTGAAATTGTTGATGACGCTTGTATTCTTCACCTTCTAATATCTGCTCAGCCCACTCCAACTCTCTGACTGAACTTTGCATGTCACCCAAGAGCTCCACACAAACAAAGCTCCCGGTCAGTCAGTTCTCTGTGGTCAGCTCACTGGCTCTCTCCTCAGCATCCCAGCTGACGACTCACGCCTCGTTGAACATGGAGCACATTGAACCTCCCGTGACCTCCTCTCCCTGTTTTCTTCCCAACTCACTGGTTGCTGACTCCACTGTCTCTTTTGCTGAGTACTCTCTTCCTGACTTCTCTACTCATGTTCCCTCTGTCATTTAGTTTTAAATACTTCAACGTGGCATTGAATCCTGAAGGGACAGGACTAGGATGAGGCAAGGGAGGCACTGTAAGGGATATCAAAAAAAAACTCAGTAATAATGGTAAATAATATTTTAATGCAATATTTATTAAAAGCAAAATTAACGTCCCCCCAGGTGCATTATGAATAAAATATCAACACCGATTGCTAAATAAAGACCAATCCGTATTCCTGATTTTTCCTTCAGCCTCAGACCCCAACATGTCTCAGCTCTGCACTGCACTGTCTGACCTCTATCTCAGTTACAGAATTGTGCATCCGACTCTCTTAGTCTGTTAGGGATGCTATAACAAATTGCCACAGACCGGGTAGTTTAAAAACAATAGAAATTTATTTCTCACAGCTCTGGAGGCTGGGAAGTCCAAGCTCAGGGTGCCAGAATGGCCAGGTTCTGGTGATGGCCTGCTCAAACGTTCAGACCCTAGCACCAACTGTCCATTAGACATCTTCACTTTCAAATTTAAATGCCATTTCACAATTAACATGTCAAAAACAGCTGCTGATTCTCCACTACAACCACTATTTCCCCACCCCACCCCAACACAAGCACACATACAACTTCAAGTCTTCTAGTCTTTCCTGTCTCAGAGAATGACACCACCATTCACTCAGGCAAAAAACTGAAACCAGAATCCTCCTCGATTTCACTTTTCCTTCACATCCCACAACAATCTATCAGCAAGTGCTGTCAACAACAATCCCCAAATTTAGATAACCGCTTCTCACATCTCCATCACTATAAACTCCAGTCCCCATCATTTCCACTCTCAGACATCTGCAAGAACATCCTAATGTATGCCTGCTCCTGCTCTTACCCACCTCACATAGGAGCCAGAATGGCATGCATAATCCACGCAATTAGAAATAAAACCCAAACCCTGGCCTCATCTTCCACTACCCTGTTCACCACAGTCCAGCAATAATAGTCTTTCTTCTTTGCATTAAACAGGAAAGAGCAGCCTGCCTCATGGCGTTTGCACTTGCTGTTTCTTCTCCCTGGAATGTTTATCCCCACATGTCCTCACGGCTCACTCCCTACTCATCCAGATCTCTGCTTAAAGGTCATCCAATATAGGCCTTCCTTCAACATTTTTAAAAAAATAGCACCTCACTTTCTCTCCCTATGACTTTATTTTCTCATTTGCTTTCATAGCACTGATCACCACCTGATATATTATATGCTTACTTGTATATTTGGTAATCCTCTATCTCCCCTGTCAATTGTCTGAAGTCAGGGATTTTGTTGTATGTACTGTTGTGGCTCTGGGGCATAAAGCAATGATTGTCAGACTTCCCTAGTGGTGCAGTGGTTAAGAATCTGCCTGCTAATGCAGGGGACATGGGTTTGAGCCCTTGTCCAGGAAGGTCGCACACGCCATGGAGCAGCTAAGCCCATTGTGCCACCACTATGGAAGCCCATGTGCTTAGAGCCTGTGCTCCACAACAAGAGAAGCCACAGCAATGAGAAGCCCGTGTACCACAACGGAGAGTAGCTCCCACTCGCCTTAACTAGAGAAAGCCCACAGGCAGCAGCAAAGACCCAATGCAGCCAAAAATAAAAATAAATTAATTTAAAAAAAGGATACCTAGAATTCACACAAAAAAGACTTAAAAAAAAAACAACAGTGACTGTCACATGCATGAATATGAAAAATGGATTTAAAATGATGTTTATTAAAGCTATTTGTAACAATATAAAGTTAAAAACAAGTTAAACAAAAGTTTGTTTAAATCTCAGTCTAAGTGGGATAAATGTTTAAAAATATAGATTAGTATAAACAAGTACACATGATTTAAGTACTTAAAAGGCATAAAATAAATTAAAAATCAATTTAACTATGGCTATCTTTTAATAAGGGAATTTAAAGATAATCACTTTCTCTTCTTTCCATTTTCATGTATTCTCCTTTTTTCTTTATTACTTTTAGATTTTCTTTAGTAAATAATTTATCATTTTAAAGCTTTAGAATAGAAAATATTTCTGATAATGAATAATATCAGTAAAGCTTTGAAAGCCTAATAAGTTATGGATAACTGAGCAGAACTAGCTAGATAATATGAAACAAATCTATAATTTATAGTCACTTGAGTTATGTATTTTTAAAATTTTTTTAACTTTTTATTTTATATTGGAGTATAGTTGATTAATAATGTTGTAATAATTTCAGGTGTACAGCAAAGTGATTCAGTTACACATATACATGTATCTATTCTTTTTCAAACTGTTTTCCCATTTAGGTTGTTACATAATACTGAGCAGAGTTCCCTGTGCTATACAGTAGATCCTTGCTGGTTATCTACTTTAAATATAGCAGTGTGTACATGTCATTCCCAAACTCCCTAACTATCCCTTCCTCTCCCCACCCCGGTAATTGAGGTATGTATTTTTAATCAGTCAAAACAGAAAATGAATTAGGCTAGTGACTGAAGAAGGTGACAGTGTAAGAAGACAGTACAAACTTTGCTCAATGCCACAATTTTCATGCTCTGTCTGAGAGAGAAAAGGGCAGGAACAATGGATAGTATAAGGAGCAAAATGTTTCTCCCAAGAAATGCCCCATATGGGGTTGCCAGATAAATTTAGAATGACCAGATAAACTGAACTTTTATACAAATAACAAATAATTATTTGTTATATGTATGTCCCAAATATTACTTGAGTTGTACTTTAAAATTGTTTGGTTGTTTATCTGAAATTCACATTTAATAGGAATTCTATATTTTTATTTGTTAACTATTAGAGGAGGGGGAGGAGAATATAATGCCAGAAACCATTCCCATTCCCCACAAATCCTTCCTATATTGGGATCAGGAATAGATATAGCAGAGATTTATTTCTTAAAAAATTGAACACCCATTCTGTGTTGAGCTTGTGCTATGGATAACATGGGGAGTATGAAAAGCATGGTCCTGCCTTCAAGGAGCTTGTTTTCTAAGCAAGAGACATAGGCTCTAGAGTTAATCATGAAGTCAAATTTGCACTGCACCCCTTACTATCTATATGATCATGAGTAAATTATGGACCATGGAAGTACTGTTCTGTACTTCAGTTTCCTCATATGTGAAATAAATAATAATAAGTAGAACATATCTCATTTGTGTAGAATAAAAATGTAATTCACATAAAACATTTGGAACTGCATTCAATAAATGTTTCTTATTATTTTTAAGTAAGCTAAAAATAATGCTTGTGATAAATGTTAAACTGGAAATGTCCAGGTTTCTGGGATAGACAACTGTGGCAGAAGGAGCTGTTATGGATCACATAAACCTACAGATATTTTTAATTGGAGGAATTTTTTAAAAATTACTATTAATTCAAAAGAGAGCAAGAAAGACCAAAGAGAAAAAGTGGAACTAATAGGAAACAAAAATAAGATGATGAAAATCAAACCAAAATAGCTTTATTAAAATAATCATGGGGCTTCCCTGGTGGCGCAGTGGTTGAGAATCTGCCTGCCAATGCAGGTGGGCACAGGTTCGAGCCCTGGCCTGGGAAGATCCCACATGCAACGGAGCAATGAAGCCCGTGGGCCACAACTACTGAGCCTGTGCGTCTGGAGCCTGTGCTCTGCATCAAGAGAGGCCGCAATAGTGAGAGGCCCGCACACCACGATGAAGAGTGGTCTGCACTTGCCACAACTAGAGAAAGCCCTCACACAGAAACGAAGACCAAACACAGCCAAAACTAAATAAATAAATTAATTAATTAAAAAAAAAAAAGTTGAGCTCCAAGTCACCCTTAAAAAAATAAAATAATAATCATGACTGGGCTATAAAACTCAGATATATCATGTTTAAAAGTGCCAACCCTAGAACATAAGACTGTATATACAAAGGTTCTAAATAAAATTATAGGAAAATAAATATCAGAACAAAGCATACAGAGGAATGAACTAAAATCTTTTACAAGGTTGCAATAATCAAAATCCAGAATATGGGAAAGTGTATAGGACAAACAAGACAGTTTTCAATAAACAAAATCCATGGAAAAAAAGAGAGAAGTTGGGAGCAGACATCTTAGATTAAAAGAGACGTGAAAGACATATTAAGCTATTGCAATAAAAAGATCTTGTTTGGATTTAAGTTCAAACTAAGCATTTAAAAAGATGAGACAAAAAGGGATATTTGAACAATGATGGATATTTGATGATGTTACGAAATTAATTTTAATTTTTTAAGTGTAGTAATGATATTATTATGTCTTTAAAAGTATCATGTTGTTTTTGTTTTTTTGTTTTTAATTTTATTGAAGTATAGTTGATGTACAATGTTGTGTTAATTTCTTCTGTACAGCAAAGTGACTCAGTTATCCATATATATATATATAATTTATCATATTCTTTTCCATTATGGTTTGTCACAGGATATTCAATATAGTTCCCTGTGATATACAGTAGGACCTTGTTGTCTATCCATCCTACATATAATAGTTTACTCTGCTAATCCAAAACTCCCAATCCTTCCCTCCCCTAACTCCCTTGGCAACCACAAGTTTGTTCTCTATATTTGTGAGTCTGTTTTTGTTTTCTAGATATGCTGATTTGTATCATACTTTAGATTCCACATGTAAATGATATCATGTGGTATTTGTCTTTGCCTTTCTGACTCACTTCACTTAGTGTGACAATCTCTAAGTCCATCCATGTTGCTGCAAATGGCATTATTTCATTCTTTTTGATAGTGGAGTAATATTCCATTGTGTGTGTGTGTATACATATACATATATATATATATATATATATATATATATATGTATGTATGATATATTTTTTATACATTTATTTTTACATATACATATATATATATATATATATATATATATATATGTATGTATGACATCTTCATTATCCATTCATCTGTTGATGGACATTTAGGTTGTTGCCATGTCTTGGCTGTTGTAAATAATGCTCCTATGAACATAGAGTTGCATGTATCTTGTTGAATTATAGTTTTGTCTGGGTATATACCCAGGGATAGGATTGCTGGATCATGTGATAATTCTGTTTTTAGTTTTCTGAGGAACCTCCATACTGTTTTCCATATTGGCTGCACCAATTTACATTCCCACCAACAGTGTAAAACTGTTCCCTTTTCTCCACAATCTCGCCAGCATTTGTTAATAATGGCCTTTCTGACTGGTGTGAGATGGTACTTCATTGTAGTTTTGACTTACATTTCTCTAATAATTAGCAACATTGAGCATCTTTTCATGTGTCTACTGGCCATCCATATGTCTTCTTTGGATAAATGTTTACTTAGATCTTCTGCCCATTTTTCAATTGGGTTGTTTTTTTTGTTGTTGTTAAGTTGTGTGTGCTGTTTGTATATTTTGGAAATTAAGGCGTTGTTGGTCGCATCATTTGCAAATATTTTATCCCACTCCAGAGGTTGTCATTTGGTTTTGGTTTTCTTTGCTGTGCTAAAGCTTGTAAGTTTTATTAGGTCCCATTTGTTTATTTTTATTTCTATTGCCTTGGGAGACTAACCTAAGAAAACATTGTTATGATTTATGTCAAAGAGTGTTTTGTCTATGATCTTTTCTAGGAGTTTTATGATGTCATGTCTTATATTTAAGTCTTTAAGTCACTTTGAGTTTATTTTTGTGCATAGTGTGAGGGTGCATTCTAACTTCATTGATTTACATGCAGCTGTCCAACTTTCCCAGCACCACTTGCTGAAGAGACTGTCTTTGTCCTTATTTTTAAAGAAAACACATTGAATATTTACAAATGAAATGATAATATACCTGAGATTTACTTCAAATTAATCTAGGGGGAGGGAGGCATGACAGATGTAGATGGAGTTATAGATGAAACAATATTGACATGACTTAACTGTTGTTGGGTCTGGCTGATGGATGGATGAGATATATATTCAAATATATATAATGTAATATATATTTAAAAGTAAAAAAGAGAAAGATACACCAAGCAAAAGAGAATAAATGTAGCTATATTAATATCAAATAAGATAGATATTAAAGCAAAAATCTTATTATAGATAGAGGTTCTCATGTGACAGAAGGATTAATTCCTCAGGAAACTATAACTATCCTACAACTTTATCCAATTAATAATATAGTTTCAAAACTTTTAAAACAAAAATTGACAAAAATAGGAGGAACTGAAAAATTCACCCATCAAAGTGGGAAATTTTAACACAACTCTGACCAATAAAGGAAAGAAAAACATCAATACATATATGAAAACACAATTACTGGTTTAATAAACATATATAGAATCCTTCCTCAAAAGGGGAATAATACACATTGTCTTCAAGCATACATATAACTTTTAGGAACAGTATCTGCATACCAAGCTATAAAAGAAGTCTTGGGGGAGGAGCTTCAACATGGTGGAAGAGTAAGACATGGAGATCACCTTCCTCCCCACAAATATATCAGAAATACATCTACATGTGGAACAACTCCTACAGAACACCTACTGAATGCTGGCAGAAGACCTCAGACCTCCCAAAAGGCAAGACACTGCCCACGTACCTGGGTAGGGCAAAAGAAAAAAGAAAAAACAGAGACAAAAGAATAGGCACGGACCTGCAACAGTGGGAGGGAACTGTGAAGGAGGAAAGGTTTCCACACACTAGGAAACCCCTTTGCGGGCGGAGACTGCGGGTGGCGGAGTGGGGGAGCTTCCGAGCCACAGAGGAGAGCACGACAACAGGGGTGTGGAGGGCAAAGCGGAGAGATTCCCGCACAGAGGATCAGTGCCGACCAGCACTCACCAGCCCGAGAGGCTTGCTGCTCACCCGCCGGGGTGGACGGGGCTGGGAGCTGAGGCTCCGGATTCGGAGCTTAGATCCCAGGGAGAGGACTGGTGTTGGCGGCGTGAACACAGCCTGAAGGGGCTAGTGCACCACGGCTAGTCGGGAGGGAGTCCGGGAAAAGTCTGGAGCTGCCAAAGAGAGAAGAGACTATTTCTTGCCTCTTTGTTTCCTAGTGTGCAAGGAGAGGGGATTAAGAGCTCCACTTAAAGGAGCTCCAGAGACGGGCACGAGACGCCACTATCAGCGTGAACCACAGAGATGGGCATGAGATGCTAAGGCTGCTGCTGCCACCACCAAGAAGCCTGTGTGCGAACACAGGTCACTATCCACACCCCGCTTCTGGGGAGCCTGTGCAGCCCACCACTGCCAGGGTCCCGTGATCCAGGGACAACTTCCTCCTGAGAACACACCGTGCACCTCAGGCTGGTGCAACATCACGCGGGCCTCTGCCGCCGCAGGCTTGCCCCGCATCTTTACCCCTCCCTCACCCCAGCCTGAGTGAGCCAGAGCCCCAGAAGCAGCTGCTCCTTTAAGCCCGTCCTGTCTGAGTGAAGGGCAGACGCCCTCAGGCGACGTACACACAGAGGCGGGGCCAAATGTAAAGCTGAACTCCGGGAGCTGTGTGAACAAAGACGAGAAAGGAAAATTTCTCCCAGCAACCTCAGGAGCAGTGGATTAAATCTCCACAGTCAACTTGATGTACCCTGCATCGGTAGAATACCTGAATAGACATAGAATCATCCCAAATTGAGGAGATGGACTTTGGGAGCCAAGATATATATATATTTTCTTCCCCCCCCCCTTTTTCTCTTTTTGTGAGTGTGTATGCTTCTGTGTGAGATTTTGTCTGTATAGCTTTGCTTTTACCATTTGTCCTAGGGTTCTGTCTGTCTGTTATTTTTTTTATTATTATTATTTAAATTTTTTTCTTAATTATTTTTTATTTTAATAACTTTATTTTATTTCACGTTATTTAATTTAATCTTCTTCTTTCTTTCTTTCTTTTTTTTCCTCCCTTTTATTCTGAGCCATGTGGAGGACAGGATCTTGGTGCTCCAACCAGGCATCAGGACTGTGCCACTGAGGTGGGAGAGACAAGTTCAGGACACTGCTCCACAAGAGGCCTCCCACCTCCATGTAAAATCAAATGGCGAAAATCTCCTAGAGATCTCCATCTCAACACCAACACCCAGCTCCACTCAATGACCAGCAAGTGGAAGTTCAGGACACCCTATGCCAAACAACTAGCAAAACAGGAACACAACCCCATCCATTAGCACAGAGGCTGCCTAAAATCATAATGAGGTCACAGACACCCCAAAACACACCACCAGACATGGACCTGCCCACCAGAAAGACAAGATCCAGCCTCATCCACCAGAACACAGGCACTAGTCCCCTCCACCAGGAAGCCAACACAACCCACTGAACCAACATTAGCCACTGAGGACAAACACCAAAAACAATGGAAACTACGAACCTGCAGCCTGAGAAAAGGAGACCCCAAACACAGTGAGTTAAGCAAAATGAGAAGACAGAGAAACACACAGCAGATGAAGGGGCAAGGCAAAAACCTACTAGACCTAACAAAATGAAGAGGAAATAGGTAGTCTACCTGAAAAAGAATTCAGAATAATGATAGTAAAGATGATCCAAAATCTTGGAAACAGAATAGAGAAAGTACAAGAAACATTTAACAAGGACCAAGAAGAAATAAAGAGCAAACAAACAGTGATGAACAACACAATACCTGAAATTTAAAATTCTCTAGAAGGGATCAATAGCAGAATAACTGAGGCAGAAGAACGGCTAAGTGACCTGGAAGATAAAATAGTGGAAATAACTACTGCAGAGCAGAATAAAGAAAAAAGAATGAAAGAATTGAGGACAGTCTCAGAGACCTCTGGGACAACATTAAACGCACCAACATTCTAATTATAGGGGTCTCAGAAGAAGAAGAGAAAAAAGGAAGGGACTGAGAAAATATTTGAAGAGATTATAGTTGAAAACTTCCCTAATATGGGAAAAGAAACAGTTAATCAAGTCCAGGAAGCACAGAGAGTCCCATACAGGATAAATCCAAGGAGAAACTTGCCAAAACACATATTACTCAAACTATCAAAATTTAAATACAAAGAACAAATATTAAAAGCAGCAAGGGAAAAACAAAAATAACACATAAGGGAATCCCCCTAAGGTTAACAGCTGATTTTTCAACAGAAACTCTGCAAGCCAGAAGGGAGTGGCAAGACATATTTAAAGTGATGAAGGAGAAGAACCTATGACCAAGATTACTCCACCCAGCAAGGACCTCATTCAGATTTTATAGAGAAATTAAAAGCAAAAGGTAAGAGAATTCAGCACCACCAAACCAGCTTTACAACAAATGCTAAAGGAACTTCTGTAGGCAGGAAACACAAGAGAAGGAAAAGACCTACAATAATAAACCCAAAACAATTAAGAAAATGGTCATAGGAACATACATATTGATAATTACCTTAAATGTAAATGGATTGAATGCTCCAACCAAAAGACATAGACTGGCTGAATGGATACAAAAACAATACCCGTATGTATGCTGTCTACAAGAGAATGACTTCAGACCTAGGGACACATACAGACTGAAAGTGAGGGGATGGAAGAAGATATTCCATGCAAATGGAAACCAAAAGAACGCTGGAGTAGCAATTCTCCTATCAGACAAAATAGACTTTAAAACAAAGATTATTACAAGAGACAAAGAAGGACACTACATAATGATCAAGGGATCGATCCAAGAAGAAGATATAACAATTTAAAATGTTTATGCACCCAACATAGGAGCACCTCAATACATAAGGCAAATACTAACAGTCATAAAAGGGGAAATTGACAGTGACACAATCATAGTAGGGGACTTTAACTTCCCACTTTCACCAATAGACAGGTCATCAAAATGAAAATAAATAAGGAAACACAAGCTTTAAATGATACATTAAACAAGATGGACTTAATTGATATTTATAGGACATTCCACCCCAAAACAACAGAATACACATTCTTCTCAAGTGCTCATAGAACATTCTCCAGGAAAGATCATATCCTGGGTCAGAAATCAAGCCTTGGTAAATTTAAGGAAACTGAAATCATATCAAGTATCTCTTCCGACCACAACGGTATGAGACTAGATATCAATTACAGGAAAAATCTGTAAGAAATACAAACACATGGAGGCTAAACAACACACTACTTAACAACCAAGATAACCCTGAAGAAATCAAACAGGAAATTTAAAAATACCTAAAAACAATTGACAATGAAAACACAACGACCCAAAACCTATGGAATGCAGCAAAAGCAGTTCTAAAAGGGAAGTTTATAGCTATACAAGCCTACCTTAAGAAACAAGAAACATCTCAAATAAACAACCTATCCTTACACCTAAAGCAATTAGAGAAAGAAGAACAAAAATCCCCCAAAGTTAGCAGAAGTAAAGAAATCATAAATATCAGATCAGAAATACATGAAAAAGAAATGAAGGAAACTATAGCAAAGATCAATAAAACTAAAAACTGGTTCTTTGAGAACATAAAAAAATTTGATAAACCATTAGCCACACTTATCAAGAAAAAAGGGAGAAGACTCAAATCAATAGAAATGAAAAAGAAGAAGTAACAACTGAACACTACAGAAATACAAAGGATCATGAGAGATTAGTACAAGCAGCTATATGCCAATAAAATGGACAACCTGGAAGAAATGGACAAATTCTTAGAAATGCACAACCTTGTGAGACTGAACCAGGACGAAATAGAAAATATGAACAGACCAATCACAAGTGCTGAAATTGAAGCTGTGATTAAAAATCTTCCAACAAACAAAACCCAGGACCAGACGGCTTCACAGGCGAATTCTATCAAATGTTTAGAGAAGAGCTAACACCTATCCTTCTCAAACTCTTCCAGAATGTAGCAGAGGGAGGAACTCTCCCAAACTCATTCTATGAGGCCACCATCACCCTGATACCAAAACCAGACAAAGATGTCACAAATAAAGAAAACTACAGGCCAATATCACTGATGATGAACATAGATGCAAAAATCCTCAACAAAATACTAGCAAACAGAATCCAACAGCACATTAAAGGATCATACATTATGATCAAGTGGCGTTTATCCAAGGAATGCAAGGATTCTTCAATATATGCAAATCAACCAATGTGATACACCATATTAACAAATTGAAGGAGAAAAACCATATGATCATTTCAATAGATGCAGAGAAAGCTTTTGACAAAATTCAACACCCATTTATGATAAAAACTCTCCAGAAAGTAGGCATAGAGGGAACTTTCCTCTACATAATAAATGCCATATATGACAAACCCACAGCCAACATCATCCTCAATGGTGAAAAACTGAAAACATTTCCACTAAGGTCAGGAACAAGACGAGGTTTCCCACTCTCACCACTATTAGTCAACATAGTTTTGGAAGTTTTCGCCAACATAGTTTTGGAAGTTTTCGCCACAGCAGTCAGAGGAGAACAAGAAATAAAAGGAATCCAAATTGGAAAAGCAGAAGTAAAGTTGTCACTGTTTGCAGATATTATACATAAAGAATCCTAAAGATGTTACCAGAAAGCTACTAGAGCTAATCAGTGAATTTGGTAAAGTAGCAGGATACAAAATTATTGCACAGAAATCTCTTGCATTCCTATACACTAATGATGAAAAATCTGAAAGTGAAATTAAGAAAAGACTCCCATTTACCACTGCAACAAAAAGAATAAAATATCTAGGAATAAACCTACCTAAGGAGACAAAAGACCTATGCAGAAAATTATAAGACACTGATGAAAGAAATTAAAGATGATAGAAATAGATGGAGAGATATACCATGTTCTTCGATTGGAAGAATCAACATTGTGAAAGTGACTCTACTACCCAAAGCAACCTACAGATTCAATGCAATCCCTATCAAACTACCAATGGCATTTTCCACACAACTAAAACAAAGAATTTCACAATTTTTATGCAAAAGACCTGAATAGCCAAAGCAATCTTGAGAAGGAAAAGCGGAGCTGGAGGAATCAGGCTCCCTGACTTCAGACTATACTACAAGCTACAGTAATCAAGACAATATGGTACTGGCACAAAAACAGAAATATAGATCAATGGAACAGGATAGAAAGCCCAGAGATAAACCCACACACATATGGTCACCTTATCTTTGATAAAGGAGGCAAGAATATACAGTGGAGAAAAGACAGCCTCTTCAATAACTTGTGCTGGGAAAACTGGACAGCTCCATGTAAAAAATGAAATTAGAACACTCCCTAACACCATACACAAAAATAAACTCAAAATGGATTAAAGACCTAAATGTAAGGCCAGACACCATGAAACTCTTAGAGGAAAACATAAGCAGAACACTCTATGACATAAATCACAGCAAGATCCTTTTTGACCCACCTCCTAGAGAAATGGAAATAAAAACAAAAATAAACAAATGGGACCCAATGAAACTTAAAAGCTTTTGCATAGCAAAGGAAACCATGAACAAGATGAAAAGACAACCCTCAGAATGGGTGAAAATATTTGCAAATGAAGCAACTGACAAAGGATTAATCTCCAAAACATATAAGCAACTCATGCAGCTCAATACCAAAACAGCAAACAGTCTAATCGAAAAATGGGCAGAAGACCTAAATAGATATTTCTCCAAAGAAGGTTTACAGATTGCCAACAAACACATGAAAGTATGCTCGACATCATTAATCATTAGAGAAATGTAAATCAAAACTACAATGTGATATCATCTCACACCAGTCAGAATGGCTATCATCAAAAAATCTACTAACAATAAATGCTGGAGAGGGTGTGGAGAAAAGGGAACCCTCTTGCACTGTTGGTGGGAATGTAAATTGATACAGACACTATGGAGAACAGTATAGAGGTTCCTTAAAAACTAAAAAAAACTACCATATGACCCATCAATCCCACGATTGGGCATATACTGGAGCAAACCATAATTCAAAAAGAGTCATGTACCAAAATGTTCATTGCAGCTCTATTTACAATACCAGGACATGGAAGCAACCTAAGTGTCCATCAACAGATGAATGGATAAAGAAGAAGTGGCACATATATACAATGGAAT